>NC_143077.1:20421500-20740000 GCF_052426305.1 Pelodiscus sinensis | reverse complement strand
TCCCCTGTACTGCCCCCAGTACCTCTCATCTGCTCCTCCTGGTACAGCCCCCAGTACCCTCCATCTCCTCCCATGCCATGCATCTCCCTTCCCACTCCCTGCGGTGCCCCTTCCTCCCGCCCCAGCTGCCACCCATCTTCTCCCCCCAGCACAGCCTCCAAGCACCTCTCTATCTTCCTTCTGCATGGCCTCTCCTTCCTGGGACATCCCTAGCTACTCCCCATCTCCCTCCCACAGCACGACCCCTACCTCTCAGGATATCGCTCAGCTACCACCCATCTTTCCTGACACAGTCCATTGTTCCTGACACACCCCGGGTATGTCTACACTACAAAGTTAATTCGAGCTAACCCAGACGTTAGTTCGAATTAACTTTGATAGGCGCTACACTAGCAAACCGCTTGTTCAAACTTAATTCCAACTAGCGGAGCGCTTAATTCGAACTAGGTACACCTCATTCCACAAGGACTAACGCCTAGTTTGAATTAAGCAGTTCGAATTAAGGGCTGTGTAGCCACTTAATTCGAACTAGTGGGAGGTTAGCCCTGCCCAGCTTGCCCTGGTGGCCACTCTTGGCACCACCAGGGAAACTCTTCTGCCCCCCTCCCGGCCCCGGAGCCCTTAAAGGGGCACGGGCTGGCTACAGTGCCCATGCGAGGTGCAAGCCTGCCAGCACCCAGCCAGCAGACCCTGCACCTAGCATGGCTCGAGCCAGCCACCCGCTGCCACCCAGCCCTCTGCCTCTTCCCGGGACCAGGCTGGCGGCTCCCGGGAGCCTGCCCAGGTCCACAAGAGGCGGGCGCCCGCCTGGTCTAGTGCGGACATCGTGGACCTCATCCACGACCTCCGCACTAGGCACAGGAAAGTGGCCATCTAGGGCAGGAGAACTGCCAGCCTGGCCACCCAGGAGCAGGTGTGCATGAAAATCAAGGTGGTCCACTGAGACCCCCGACCCTGAGCCCTGAGCTTACAATGGCCGTACTGGGTCAGACCAAAGGTCCATCTAGCCCAGTAGCCTGTCTGCCGACAGTGGCCAACACTAGGTACCCTGGAGGGGATGGACCAAAGACAATGACCAAGCCATTTGTCTCGTGCCATCCATCTCCAGCCTTCCACAAACAGAGGCCAGAGATACCATTTCTACCCCCTGGCTAATAGCACTCCATGGACCCAACCTCCATGACTTTATCTCACTTCTCTTTAAACTCTGTTCTAGTTGTAGCCTTCACAGCCTCCTGCAGCAAGGAGTTCCACAGGTTGACTCTTTGCTTTGTGAAGAAGAACTTTCTGTTATTAGTTTGAAGCCTGCTACCCATTCATTTCATTTGGTATCCTTTAGTCCTTCTATTATGGGAACTAATGAAGAACTTTTCTTTATGCACCCTCTCCACACCACTCATGCTTTTATAGACCTCTATCATAACCCCCCTCAGTCTCCTCTTTTTTAAGCTGAAAAGTCCCAGTCTCTTTAGCCTCTCCTCATATGGGACCTGCTCCAAACCCCTGATCATTTTAGTTGCCCTCCCCTCTCCCACCCTCTCTCTTCCCCTCTCCCACCTCCTTTTCCCAGTTTCCCTGAGTTTTGTTCAATAAAGAGAGTTTCTATTTTTGAACACACGTGTCCTTTATTTTGTACATCAGGAAGGGGGGATAGGGAGGGGTAAGTGGAAGGAGGTGAGGGAGGAATGGGGTACGAGCCCCCGATGGGGAGGACTGGGGTGGCTCTGCGGGCTTCTCGGGGTGGAAGCTCTCCTGCAGCCCCCCCGATTGACGCCCCTCCCCGGATGGCAGCCTGCGGCAAGTGCAGCCGGGCTGATGGCCGAGTGCTGTGATGTGCCGAGTGTGGGCACTCAGGGCAGTCTAAGCCAGGACTTCTTTGCTGTCCCTCATCGAGGTAGGCAAGCAAGCGGGGATCCCTGAGAACTGTCTGTCCGGGGTGGGGGTCGGGTCCCTTTAAGCAAAGCCCTCGGCTAGCCTGAGACAGTAGTTCCACGCTCTAAGTCCTAATCTGATGCCCTGCCGGCACTGCTTCCGGCCAGCCTTAACCCCGGTTCAGGGTCCACTCAGTGTGGACATGCTAGTTCGAATTAGCAAAACGCTAATTCGAACTAGTTTTTAGGTCTAGATGCACTAGTTCGAATTAGCTTAGTGTCAGTTCTGTGGTCAAATTCCAGTCCTTAGTGATTTCAGCACCAATGATTTCACTAGGTAATATGGTACCTCACCACCATTGCCTCTTTTGCACTGCCCTTTAACGCATATTGCCTGCATGTTGAGTCTAAGGTCAGTCTACACAAGATTTTATCAATGATTTTTGCTCAAGCAATCACTGAGACAAGACAAGGACTCCCAACTGAGTCTAGTCAGCTCTGCCTTTAAACACTGGGGCTGTGTCTAGACTGGCAAGTTTTTCCGCAAAAGCAAATGCTTTTGCGGAAAAACTTGCCAGTTGTCTACACTGGCCGCTTGAATTTCCACAAGAACACTGACTTCCTGCTGTCTGAAATCAGTGCTTCTTGCGGAAATACGATGCTGCTCCCGTTCAGGCAAAAGTCCCTTTTGCGCAAAAGGGCCAGTGTAGACAGCTCAGATTTATTTTGTGCAAAAAAGCTCTGATTGCAAAAATGGCGATCGGGGCTTTTTTGCGGAAAAGTGCGTCTAGACGCGCTTTTCTGCAAATGCTTTTAATGGAAAACTTTTCCGCTAAAAGCATTTCCGGAAAATCATGCCAATCTAGACGTAGCCTGGATGTAAAGTGTCAGATATAATTGAGGACTCCCAAATAGACTCTACACCACCTGAAATAAAATCTGTTTCCATCTTCTGTGACTTTCAGTTAGATGTGACTCACTAACCTCGGCTTAGTGTTCAATAAAATAAATTTTAATAAATTAATAAATTAATGGAGATTGCCTATCTCCTAGAACAGGAAGGGACCTTGAAAGGTCATTGAATCCAGTTCCCTGTGTTCAAGTTATGGTAGACTCTAAGCCAGGTCATATTAAGTTCAGGTCTTTTACCTTTCAATCATACAATATGGATTACAACATTTCATTTCAATGATATATTTATTCAGGTGATACCAAGCTGAGAGAGGTTGCGACTAATCTGCAGGATAGGGTTGTAATTCAAAATGATCTGGACAAATTGGAGAAATGGTCTGAGGTAAATAGGATGAAGTTTAATAAAGACAAATGCAAAGTGCTCCACTTAGGAAGGAACAATCAGTTTCACACGTACAGAATAGGAAGCGACTGTCTGGGAAGGAGTACGGCAGAAAGGGATCTAGGGACCACAAGTGGACCACAAGTTAAATATGAGTCAGCAGTGTGATGCCGTTGCAAAGAAAGCAAACATGATTCTGGAATGCATTGACAGGGTGTGTTGTGAGCAAAACATGAGAAATCATTCTTCCGCTCTACTCTGCACTGGTTAGGCCTCAATTGGAGTACTGTGTTCAGTTCTGGGCACCGCATTTCAAGAAAGTTGTGGAGAAATTGGAGAGGGTCCAGAGAAGAGCAACGAGAATGATGAAAGGTCTAGAGAACATGACCTATGAGGGAAGGCTGAAGGAATTAGTTTGTTTAGTTTAGAAAAGAGAAGATTGAGAGGGGACGTGAGAGCCGTTTTCAGGTATCTAAAAGGGTGTCATAAGGAAGAGGGAGAAAACTTGTTCATCTTGGCCTCTGGGGATAGAACAAGAAGCAATGGGCTTAAACTGCAGCAAGGGAGGTTTAGGTTGGACATTAGGAAAAAGTTCCTAACTGTCAGTGTAGTCAGACACTGGAATAAATTGCCCAGGGAGGTTGTGGAATCTCCATCTGTGGAGATATTTAAGGGTAGGTTAGATAAATGTCTATCAGCGATGATCTAGACGGTGCTTGGTCCTGCCATGAGGGCAGGGGACTGGACTCGATGACCTCTCAAGGTCCCTTCCAGTCCTAGTATTCTATGATTCTATGATTCTCCCAGCTCCAAGTCTTAAGTGAATTTCGACCCAAAAGAGCCAAAATTGATCACCTTGACACAGCAAGTGTGGCTACTGATCTCTGTGGCAAAGTAGGTATGTCTATATAAATAAGGTCTGCTCCTGAAGCCTTTTCCTACAGTTGATTAACAGATGGCAGTAGATAGCTCATTCAGACCACTGACTGATAATAGTCACCCTGACCAGTCATTAACCATAGTCATGGACTCACCCTACTCTCCATTGTCTCTATGATTCTCTGATGACCTGTGACAAAAAAGGAGGGTGGAAAGGGAAACTGAAGGGAGAGACCTCTCTAAATTCACCAATCAAAGAGCAGTATTGCCAACCCAAAAATCACAAGGAACGCCTACACAAAGTTATGAGAATGGTCTACAAATCATAAGATATTTTAAAAATAAAACATGTTGGATTTTTATTGGCCTTTTGTTTCATGAGTATTTAGAGTTCATGTTTTAAAGCTTTCCTCCTTAGCTGTAAGGCCCAGAAGTATAGACAATTTTTTTAAATGAAAGCTGAGATTCCTACATAATCAATTGACTCCAGGCCTTTAGAAAAACACCAAGGCTGTGTCTAGACTGGCAAGTTTTTCCACAAAATCATCTGCTTTTGCGGAAAAACTTGCCAGCTGTCTACACTGGCCGCTTGAATTTCCGCAAAAGCACTGACGCTCTCATGTAAGATTGTCAGTGCTTTTGCAGAAATACTATGCTGCTCCCATTCGGGCAAAAGTCTTTTTCCGAAAAACTTTTGCGCAAAAGGGCCAGTTTAGACAGCGGAGATTTCTTTTCCGCAAAAAAGCCCCGATCACGAAAATGGCAATCGGGGCTTTTTTTGCAGAAAAGCGCGTCTAGATTGGCCACGGACGCTTTTCTGCAAAAAGTGCTTTTGTGGAAAAGCGTCCTGCCAATCTAGACGTGATTTTCCAAAAATGCTTTTAATGGAAAAGTTTTCTGTTAAAAGCATTCCCGGAAAATCATGCCAGTGTAGACGTAGCCCAAATGTTTTGAGACTCATGGTAAAACAATGGAGGAATTCTTGTGAGCCCATGGTTTGCCCACAGTATAAATAAAAACCCCACATTATCTTCTCCACTAAACATCCTAATGAGATACTGCAAATGGTGAACTGAATTCAACAGCTCCCGATATGAACAGGTAGCAACCTAGTTTTTCACATTTGAGATGGGTTACCAGGAATCATACACGACAATACGAAATCTTTCCACTCTCAAGTCAACATATTTACAAAGCACCTATAATTTTGATCCATGCATTTATTGGATAGTAAAAGAGAAAGGAGGGGAATGAGTGTAGATAAATGTTCAAATTTAAAGAAAAAAAGCCTGAAGGAATTAGGACTGGGCTCCTACATCTCACGTTCAGAACTGTCTAGGACACTTATGACCAGCTTTTCAAAGGTGAGTAAAGATCAGATAGATATCTTTGAAGATCCGAGTTGACAACTGTCTCTTTAGGAGCTTAATTCCCTTTGAAAATCTGAGCTTAGATTTCCAAGGCCAATTATCAGAAATGACTTTAGTCACTCAAGTGCATTTGAAAATTTTAACTGGGGACCTAAAGAGACAAAAGGCAGGAGATACGGGATTCCTTTTAAAAACGTGTGACATCTATTTTTAGCTAAGTTTTATATTATTTTTCTCCCAGGGGCAACTGACCCCTCCAGCCCCATCACTACGCCACTGCCCCCCTCCTGCAGATCTATCATCTTCTGCATGTGCAAGATCTGTGAGAGCCGTCCCATGAATCTGCAGTTAGTGTCTGTGGCGCCTGCTTCTGGGTGAATAGTGATAGAAATGTAGCCGTGTTAGTCTGGTGTAGCTGAAACAAAATACAGGACTATGTAGCACTTGTTAGTCTTTAAAGTGCTACATAGTCCTGTATTTTGCTTCTGGGTGCTGTCTCAGTGCTGCCACGTTCACCTCCAAAGAGGGGGCTTCCCAAAGCAGGCCCTTGCTGCTGACCCCCAAGGCATCCACAGGTCCAGTCTCCTTTCAATAGGCCCACTGCCCAGGGCTCATTGATCTTGGATCTGGCTTCCATCCCTGCTGCAACCCCCATCAGAACTACCGTGCCCTCCTGGCTTAGGAAAAGAATAAACAGGAGGACTGGAAATTAACCCGCCCAGTCTCACGTCCCCTAGGCAGGGAATGAGCCATCTACATTAGGCCCCAGCTGGAGTATCATGTCCAGTTCTGGGCGCCACATTTCAGGAAACATGGAGAAACTGGAGAAAGTCCAGAGAAGATCAACACAAACGATGAAAGGTCTAGAGAACATGAGCTATGAGGCAAGGCTGAAGGAATTGGCCTTGTTTACCTTGGAAAAGAGAAGACCGAAAAGGGACATGAGAGCAGCTTTCAAGTATCTAAGGGTATGTCTACACTACAAAGTTAGTTCGAACTAACATTCATAGGCGCTACACTAGCGCTCCGTTAGTTCGAATTTGAATCAAACTAGCGGAGCGCTTAGTTCGAACTAGGAAAACCTCATTTTACGAGGATTAAGCCTAGTTCGAACTTACTAGTTCAAATTAAGGGGTGTGTAGCCCCTTAATTCGAACTAGTGGGAGGCTAGCCCTCCCCAGGTTTCCCTGGTGGCCACTCTGGCCAACACCAGGGAAACTCTATGCCCCCCTCCCGGCCCCAGAGCCCCTAAAGGGGCACGGGCTGGCTACGGTGCCCGTGCCAGGTGCAAGCCTGCCAGCACCCAGCTAGCAGACCCTGCACCTGGCACGGCACAGAGCCACCCACCCGATGTCCCCCAGCCCACCCCCTCTTCCCGGGACCAGGCTGGCGGCTCCCAGGAGCTTGCCCTGGACCGCAAGAGGCGAACACCTTCCTGGGCTAGTGCGGACATCGTGGACCTCGTCCACGATCTCCGCACTAGGCACAGGAAAGTGGCCGTCTAGGGCAGGAGAGCTGCCAGCCTGGCCACCCAGGAGCAGGTGTGCAAGAGAATCAAGGTGGTCCAGTGAGACCCCCGACCCTGAGCCCTGAGCTTACAATGGCCGTTCTGGGTCAGACCAAAGGTCCATCTAGCCCAGTAGCCTGTCTGCCGACAGCGGCCAACCCTAGGGACCCTGGAGGGGATGGACCGAAGACAGTGACCAAGCCATTTGTCTCGTGCCATCCCTCTCCAGCCTTCCACAAACTTTGGGCAGGGACACCACTCCTACCCCCTGGCTAAGACTACTCCATGGACCCAACCTCCATGACTTGATCTCCCTTCCCTTTAAACTCTGTTCTAGTTCCAGCCTTCACAGCCTCCTGCAGCAAGGAGTTCCACAGGTTAACTATTTGCTTTGTCAACAACAACAACTTTCTCTTACTAGTTTCAAGCCTGCTACCCATTCCTTTCCTTTGGTGTCCTCTAGTCCTTTTTTATGGGAACTCATGAAGAACTTTTCTGTGTGCACCCTCTCCACCCAACCCCTGCTTTTAGAGACCTCTATCCTGTCCCCCCTCCGTCTCCTCTTTTCTAAGCTGAACAGTCCCAGTCTCTGTAGCCTCTCTTCATCTGGGACCTGTTCCCAACCCCTGATCATGTTAGTTGCCCTCTCCTCTCCCAGCCTTTCTCTTCCCCTCTCCCACCTCCTTTTCCCAGTCTCCCCGAGTTTTGTTCAATAAAGACAGAGTCAATGTTGGAAGAAACGTTATCTTTATTTTGTACATCAATAAGAAGGGGGGCTAGGGAAGGGTAAGTGGAAGGAGGTGAGGAAGGAATGGGGTACGAGCCCCCGATGGGGAGGACTGGGCTGGCTCTGCGGGCTTCTGGGGATGGAAGCTCTCCTGCAGCCCCCCGATTGCCCCCTCTCCCCAGATGGCAGCCTGCGGCAAGTGCAGCCGGGCTGATGGCCGAGTGGTGTGATGTGCCCAGTGTGGGTACTCCGGGCAATCCAAGCCAGGACTGCTTTGCAAGCGGGGCACCCCTGAGAACTGTCTGTCCGGGGTGGGGGTCGGGACCCTTTAAGCGCAGCCCTTGGCTAGGCTGAGACAGCATCTCCACGCTCTAAGTCCTCCTCTGATGCCCTGCCGGCACTGCTTCCGGCCATCCTTAAGTCCGGTTCAGGGTCCACTCAATGTGGACTTGCTAGTTCGAATTAGCAAAACACTAATTCGAACTAGTTTTTAGTTCTAGACGCGTTAGTTCAAATTAGCTTAGTTCGAATTAACTAAGTTCGAATTAGCGCTGTAGTGTAGACGTACCCTTAGAGTGTCATAAGGAGGAGGAAGAAAAATTGTTCTGCTTGGCCTCTGAGGTTAGGATGAGAAGCAACGGGCTTACATTGCAGATATTTAAGACCAGGTTGGACAGACACCTGTCAGGGATGAGCTAGGGCAACTCAACTTTGGAAGCCCGGGGGGCCACACTGATACTTACAGAACATGCTGAGGGCCTCAACTTAAGTGTGGTTGCATATGCAAGCAAATAGATACAAATAGCTTCTCTCACACTGACAGGCATGAATACAAAGATTAAGGCGAGACTACACAACACGCAGGCCCCATTTAAGTCAGTTCTGCTGATATTAATAAAATGCAACATTTATCTGATTTCTACCCATGTGACAGCACTTTTCATGAGCAATCACAGTCCAAGAATTTAACTACTAAACACATCAACAGAAGATCATTGCACTGACTACTTTTTTGTTTTGGCTCCCACTCGCCGGCCACATGTTGATCCCCACATAAACCCAAACTGCACCGTGGGGCGCAAACAAACTGGCCGTGGGCAGCAAACCAAGTTATTAATAAATATTTTATAAACCTTTACCTTTTCTCTCTGCTGCCAGGTCTCCTCTCCTTGTTCCATCACCTCCCCTGGTGCCTGCTGCCCCCCAACTCCTCACCCTCCTCTGCTGTCCTGACCCCTGCCCTTCTCACTGCCCTCAGCCCTCCTGCAACCTGCCCCCCTCCACCAGCCCTTCTCTCCTCCTGTACCCACTCCTCCAGTAGCCCCACTCTGATCAAGTGAGCTACCCCTCTTCTAACACCTGACTCTACACACCTGCCCTGCCTCTCTCCTCTGGTGCTGGTCCCTCCCCTGCAGGTGTCTGCCCTTCTGCTTCACCCCAGAATCCCCTGGCACCTGCACCTTCCCTTAGCCCTGCACCCTCCTGGTGCCTCCCTCTTCCCTTACTGACCCTGCCCCCTTTGCCCTCTTTCTCCCTGATACCCACCCCCTCACCATTCTCTGCCCCTTCCCCTCCTGCCCCTCTGTGCCCTCACACATGACTTCCTCCATCCCCACCTTTCTCACGCCCACCCCTTCTTTCAAGCCTTCTCCCAGCACCTCCCCCTCTAGCCCCCAATGCCCTTCCTCCCTCCTCTCCTCTCCCAGCATCACCCTGTCCCCCCTCCCAGTGACACCTCCCCTCCTGCCCTTTCCCTCATTGTCTGCACTTGGCCCCCTGCCATTTGTCTCTTGGTGCCGTCCCCTTTCTCCCCCTCCCCCTCCCCACAAGCCTCTTCCCCTTCCCCTCTGCCTCCCCCGCTGCACAAGCCCCTTCCCTATCTTCTGCCTTCCACATTGCGGGGCTGGAGTCTGCGCTCAGGCCCCAGAGTCCGAACCCGGAGGCAGCCACACAACCTGCCTCCGACGAGTTTTAAAATCCCAGGCATGACAACACGTCAATCCCGGGCCCCGCCCACCTGCAACGCCGCACATGGTAGCAGCAGGCAGCAAGGGTGAGCCCCGCACAGTAGGGACGGTCCGGGGCCAAGGGGGACGCTCTGGGGTAGGGGTGGGAGACCGCGCGGGGGGACTGGCAGGAGGGGGGTTCGGGGCCCACTCCAGGCAGGGCTGGGGGAGAGACCCAGCTCCACATATTAGTGGAGCAGGGCCCCCGGCTGTGTAACTCACTGGCACTTTCGGGTTCAGGTGTGCAGGGCCCCTTAGACGCTGGGCCCAATTCGACCCAATTGGCCTAAGGCCAGCCCTGCTGGTCTAACTACACAGGCCCACCTCCTCCCTCTTCCCTCATAACAGATGTCTGATACCTGCCCCGGTGGTTTTCAAGTATCTAAAAGGGTGTCACAGGGAGGAGGGAAAAAAATTGTTCCCCTGGGCCTGTGAGGACAGGACAGGCAGCAAGGGGCTTAAATTGCAGCAAGGGAGGTTTAGGTTGGACATTAGGAAAAAATTCCTGCCTGTCAGGGTGGTTAAACACTGGAATAAGTTGCCCAGGGAGGTTGTGGAATCTCCCTCATTGCAGATATTGAAGAGCAGGTTAGACAGACGCCTGTCAGGGATGGTCTAGACGGTGCTTGGTCCTGCTGTGAGGGCCGGGGACTGGACTCGACCTCGTGACTTCTCTTCCAGTCCTAGTGTTCCGTGATTCTATGATTCTAAGGGCTCAAAGCTGCCCATCTCCCTGTACTTCTCTCTGCCATTCAGACTTCAGGGGGCAGCAAAATTCCCCAGGTGCACTGTTCTCTGCACACCAGTTCCGGCTCTTGGGTGAGCCTGCTGGGCTATCGCTCAAGCTGTACACTGAGCTGGCTGGAAGGGCCCCACCCCCACAGCCCTGCTGGGCATGCGCCGGGGGAGGCAGGCAGACTTATAGCCCCTCTGGGCTGACTGTGGAAGAAGAAGGAGGCGCAGAGGGACTGCGGGTCCAGGGGAGCAGACGCAGCTGGACCTCGCAGCAACAGCTGGGGCGAGAGAGGCAGCGGAGGCGCCGCAGCACCCGCGGGAGAAGGGCGCGCAAGGGATGGCAGGAAGTAGCCCAGGGCGGGGAATTGTTCTCTGGGCGCTCAGCGTGTTGTGGCAGGATTCCCCGCTGAGCCACTGGGACCCGGTGGAGGGGAAGGGCCCGGGTTTCCCTACCTGCCCCATAGCCTGCCTGTGGAGGGGAAGGCCTCTGGGCCGTATTACTTCTAGCGAAGGGGATCGGCATCTGGACTCTGGCCGCTAGGCCATCTTACCCCAACAGAGGGGACGGGTGTTTGGACTAGGCCTCAGGGCCATTATACCCCTAAGAAAGGGGCCATGCATATGGACTCTGGCCGCCAGGCCATGTTAACCCTAGTTGGGGGGCTTGTGAACAGTCTTGGGGAAAGGCCAAGTCACGCCTTCAAAGGGAATTAGATTCGAGGGATCTCCCAGCATAGGACACCCCTCGACGCCCCCCCTCCACGGCCTGTGTATCCGAGGCAATAGTGGGGGAGGGGAGGTTGCTGTGAAGCAGCCTCTGTCCACGCCGTCCTGAGCTCCCTGCAGACAGAGGCTGCTCTGCACTCGCTTTCCGGGGTAATCGGAGTTTACGCCTCTCAGGGAGGATACCCCAGCAGTTTGGAGAGAAGTTTTCTGACAGAATCAACTCACAGTAACAGCGCTCTAAATGATTTACCGGTGCCACCCCGGAACAAAACGACATCATTTATTGGTAAGAGCTGCCACTATTTTTCCCGCACATGTGCAATTTGTTTTCATATTGTGTCAATTCTTGGAGGATACAAGCACAACAGATGATTCCAATTTTGCAACTATATAGAGGCACAAAGATCCAGATTCATCTGGTGTTTGGCCTACCGATGGCAGGGTCTGAAAGAGAAGTGTGCGCACTATGCACTGTGTTACGGAGGGGGAAGGGTTCTTAGAGAAATCCTATCGTTTTGCCATGGGAGACCACAATGTCTTTCATTAGCCTACTGAGTCTGCAAACCGACCCTACAAGGAGCAGGGATGGGAGAGGCAGGAAGATCTATAGGGAAAACACTGCTGGGAATCAGAAAGTTTTAACACTCGCTCTCCCATTGACTTGTCCTGTGGCCTTGCGGAGCCTATCTGTGTCATTTTGGTGGTGGGGTGTCTCCTTGCTCACCTACCTACCTTGGGTACACAGTTGGGGGGGAGCTCTATGCCCCCTAATAAACGAAGCGCAAGCCTTGAAAGAGTACAAGGCCCCCACGACGAGATGGGTATACCAATTTTTGGGACTAGCGGGATAGTTGATGTAGGAAGGGGAGGGAGATTTATAGTTTAAGATCAGAAGATGCCATTAGATTAGCTGGTCTGACCACCTGTCACACACAGGCCACCACATCTCTCTCGTACCCCAGTATTGAGCTCAGTAATACACCTGAGTAAGGAATAGCTTATATTTGGCTATTTTCCAGCAAGGAGACCAGTCTGGAGTTGGAGAACTCGCCACTTCCCTCAATAGTTTTTAACACAGATGATGACTGAACACTGAAACAATTTGAGACTATAACTTCTAATTCAGATTTGTCTGGTTTCAGCATCTGACGAAGTGGGTCTTTGCCCACGAAAGCTTCTGTTCCAATACACCTGTTAGTCTGTAAGGTGCCCCAGGACTCCTCGCTGCGTTTGCAGCTTCCAGACACTGGCTCTTGCTCTGCTTTTCTCTGCTAGATGAAAGCGTCCTGTGGCACTTGCTGTTCTCCTTGGGAAGGTTCTTGTACACTGTCATCAAGTCACCTCTCCGTCGTCTTAAACTGGACAGCCTGAGCTCCAAGCCTCTCGCGCTAAGGCATTGCAGCCCTCAACGCATTTTGTGGCTCTCTTCTGTACCTGCTGCACTTTTCCTACATGCTTCCGACAGTGCGGACACTGGACCTGCACAGAGGATTCTGTTCTGTTTTACTAATGCCATATACAGAGAGAAAATCCCATTCCTACTCTTATCGACTGTCACCCTATTTACACACCCCAGGGTCCCATTAGCCCTTCTGCCGCAGCATTGCCCTGGCGCTTAATGGTCATTGGTTGCTTGCTCACGAGGACCCCAAGCCCCTTGTCCAGGCCCTGGTTCTCTGTGCTGTAAGCGTGGCCTGCACCCCTTGTTCCTAGCTGCAAGGAGGCTGCATGACAATGACTTTTGTGCGAATGTTCCCAAGTCTCTCTGTGAGACTTTGTCTGTTAAACTCAGAGGCAAGTTGGGCGTAAATCTACCCTGCACTCGTTACTGTTCACTGTACCCAGAGGGACCCAGCTGCTGCAAACCAAAGGAGCCACAGTCCACGTGGCTCTACCCCACTGTGAAATGGGAGTCGATGAACGCACACCAGGGCCTGTTAGTACTCAGCAGCAGCATCTGCACAGGCACAGTGCGTGGCAAGCGGGCGTGGGGAAGATTTACACCCCAGCTTGCAGCAAACGCAGCGTTTGGGTAGACATGTCCTATGGCTGCTCCTTCTTCAGAAACACTTGCCAGTCCCCCACTCCTTGGGTCACCTGCAAATGTCACCAGCAGTGACTAGCTCTGGACTGTGTCCGGCCTTGAGCCGGTCCCTGGAGATCTGCAGGAGAAACGCTGCCACTCGGCAGGTCCCCATTGATAACGAAGATCTGTCAGCTAGTCAGTTTTATTTATATTGAAAAGTGCTCATTTTTTCAATTAGAATTTTGGGTGGTTCTGGGTCAGATGCCTCACAAAAGTCTATGAAATCAGCTTATCGACTAAACTGGTTACCTCATCAAAGAATGGAATCAGATTTGTTTGAAAAGCCTTATTTTCCATACAACTGCATTGACTGGCATTAGCTATATTTCTGTGTTTTAACTCTGTTGAATTCCAGATCAGCTTGTCCATTATTTTGTTCATATGGCTACGGCCTCTTATTTCTTGGATCATCCTGCTTGCTGTATTTGAATTCCAGTCCAACATAGCGCCCTTCCATGCTTCTGGAATTCCTTTGGAGGATGCCTTAATGATGAGCTCCGGCAGGGCCATGAAGGCAGCCTGCACAAACTGCTGCAGAAACTGCAGCATGGCCGTGTGGGGCCATCGCGTGCCCGGAGGCAGCTCCGGCTCCATGGCTAAGAGTGCTGTAGTGTCCAAAAGTTGCTGTTCCTCGGAGAGGTAGGCAGGCAAGCAGAAGAAGCCGAGAAACGGCTGTCCAGGGGGCCCCTTTAAGCACGCGTCTCAGCTAGCCTTAAGTAGCAGCACCCGGAAATCACTGCTAACCTAATGTGCTGCCTGAACTAGGGCCAGGTGGCCTTAAATGCGCGATAGCGTCCGGTCAATGTGGACACAATCTTTTGAAAAAGCTCGTCCCTTTTTCATTGTGCTTTTGCTGTGTGGACGCTCTCTTTCGAAATAAGCTTTTCCGGAAGATCTCGATGATCTCTTCTGGAAAAGCTTATTCCGAAAAAAGCTTGCAATCTAGACATAGCCTGACTTGTCCTGTAGCCTTGCAGAGCCTGCCTGTGTCATTTTGGTGATGGGATGAAGTTTACATTTTTCTTCCCAATTAATTCCACTCATAATTTTCCCCTGTTTTGGGAAATGAGTTACCATGCGTATGTTTAACTGGTTGCAACTGTTCTCTTCCCATAATTAAATGTAATTAGGTCATGTTCTCTGGTCCCTGAGCAACCACTAACTTCATGACCAGAGATTAAATCACCTTTATCTGTGATAATGAAGGCAAAAATAGTTACCTCATGTTTAAAGTCCTACCAAATTCAGAGACATGGAAAATGCATCACAGATAATGAAATCTGGTCTCTCCTCATGAACTCTGGTCTTTTCTGTGCTTTTACTCTCTATAGATTTCACAGGGAAGACACCAGTATTTCTCAAATTGGGGGTCTGACCCAAAAGAGTCTCAGGACAGTCAGAAGGTTACTTTTAGGTGGGTTGTGGTATTACCACCCTTGCCTCTTTGCTGCCGTCAGAGCAGGGCAGCTGGAGAGTGACAGCCGTTAGCCAGGCACCCAACCCTAAAAGCAGTGCCTCACTAGCAGCAGTGTAGAAATAAGCATGGCAATGCCATTCCATGCCATCCTCAGTTTTGCACTGGTGCTGGCAGCAACTTTGCCTTCAGAGCTGGGCTCCCAGCCAGCAGCCACTGCTCTCCTGCTGCCAGGCTCTGAGGCAGCATCACCACCACCAGCATTGCAGGGCCAAGGGTACCAGCAGCGCAACCCTTTCTACAATAACCTTGAACCCGCCCACAGCCACAACTCATTTTTGAGTCAGCACCCCTATTATTACAACAACATGACATTTCAGATTAAAATAGTTTAAATAATGAAATCTAGGATTTTTAAATTCCTATGACTGTGAAATGATCAACATGGATCATGAATTTGGTGAGGCCCTTCTCACGTTGCATACAATAAAGTTTGTCCTAGAAAATCATCTCTAATCTTTAGAAACTTTGTTTTATTATTGACCAGATGAGACCTCCAGCATGTCTCCCACACGGAAGTCCCCAGTAACAATACAATCTTTCACAGACAGGTGCTTAGGGAGTACGTCCCTGCTCTGACTCTCTGATTCTCCCAGCTCAATTCATGACAACAATTATTTGGGTTTTCGCTACCTCAAAATGAATCGGTTTGCATGAAATTCACCATTGGTGCGCTGCTCGCCTTCACAGCCGAGTTATTGTTATTTTGAAGGTGACCTGGCTCTAACATAACAAAAAAGCAGAAGCTCCTTGGGACTGCAGCCTACAGCTATGTCTCTGGGCTCATCTGGTCTGCAAAATTAACGAAGCCTGGGATTTGCTCCTGACTTGACTCCTGTGCATACACAGAAACCCTTCATTTCTGTGCTGGTGCTTTTTGTATCTCTTTGGCTGGTCCATCGGGGTTAAGGGCTAGAGCTCAGGTAAGCACAGAGTGAGACGCTTCTGTCATGATCACCCTGCAGTGTACACATAAGCCAGCATCTCGCACGTGCCACCAGTCCTCGGACCTTCCCACAATCCTTCATGTGCCCAGAAAAGACAGATTCATTCCTCTCCGATACACTGCAGGAGACTGTGCACCACTAGGAATCCTGGGAAGGGGCGGGCCTCCCAAAGTATAGTGCCACACTCGAGTGACCACAGAGCCACTGTGATTGCACGGCGTGGCTACCTTGAGCGGCGACAGCACCTCTGCTGAGCACTGCTGGGAGGAAGAGGCCTTTGTCGCTGCCGTTCAGTCCACCAAGAGTGACTCCTATGACCTTTCCAGCCCTCCCCCGCAACGACAGCTGTGCCGCGCATTGTGTACAAAGACATTGGTTGGTTATCTGTCCACGAACGCTGTGAAGAATCTAAGGCTACATCTAGACTGCAGCCCTCTGTCGACAGAAGGATTCAAATCAAGCACATCGAAATTGCTAATGAAGCAGGGATTTAAATATCCCGTGTCTCATTAGCATAAACATGGCCACCGCTTTTTTTCGAAACAGAGTTTTTTCGAAAAAAACGGCAGTCTAGACGTGGATCTGTCAAAAATAAACCCTTTTTCGACAGATCCTGTGTTCCTTAAAAATGAGGTTTACAGGATCTGTCGAAAAAGGCTTTATTTACAGGAATTGCAACGGGTCAGTTGGCTAAAGGTCTTGAACATGTGACTGCCCCTTGTGCTATTATTCTGATGGACACATCCTCACCAGAGAGCCCCCACCAGTCTGTGCCCTACTTTTCTGTCACTGGAGTTCTCAGCTGGTTGCACCATTCTGATACACATCAGTGTGGCCCCAGGTACGTCCAAAAGTTGTTACATGGGTGAGTTCATGGGCACATTGTTCTGTGTGAGCCCCAGCAAGTCCGTATATCACCCCAGTGGGACACTGGGACTGAAAACGGGCCTCGGTGATTTAATCTCAGCAGAAATCCTCTCTTGTTTTAATCCCATGTGATCCTGGGGAAACAGGGCACATGACCTCAGTCCTGTCACCACAAGTGCTATCAATCCAAATTCCCTTGGATGTGCTTAACTTTCATCACGCTTATCTCCCACGGACATCACTCATGATCAAATGCCTGGCTGAACTGATGCCAAAATCCTGGGGCTCAGAGGTTGTATCCCAGAACTGCTCTCTGCTGTGCACAAGGAGAGAGGCTATTTCAGGATCTATGCAACGCATTGGGAAGATGTCAAGTGTTGTTTCATGCTACACGCTACGTACTGTCTTTCGGGTTTTCTATCCCCATGCAATCTGTAAACACGTGTCTGTTAATAATAAAACGATATCTTCCAAATTTTGAGAAAGCATCTAATAATTTTTCAAAGCTAGTCAGTGACACGTAATTGATGGCTTTAAATTCTGACTCTGACTGAAAGAATTTTACTGTTAGTAAAATGCTATTGTGTGTTTCAGTAAATGAGCAGACACCAGGTCAAATGGAGACATGGCACTTGTGCTCCTAACATGTTACACTTGCTTGTGCAAGCAGGATGAGTCATTCATAAAAAATCTTTTATCAGCCACACATTGCATGTGTCAGTTTTCTGAAATGTATTTGCCATTCAAAATTATTTGCCAGGTACTTGCAGTGACTGATTTGTGGTCTTGCAGCTTGTTCAGTGTGATTTTTCAGCATTTGTGCTCACTTGAATGGATACAATTCACATGATATTGTTCCTGTCCCTAATTGGGTTGGTATAATTCTTAGAATCATGTTTCTGAAACAAATGTTCACAATTACAAACGCAAAGTATCTGCAACAATTGTGCAGCATTTACTTAATCAGATTTTGGAGATTAAATGAAATAAAGTATTCCTACCTGCACACAGTTTGCACAATATGTTTCAGTGATTAAGCACAAAACCACAGTTGACATTATGTTTAAAATCTGAGCAGAATTCCACCCCCCACCCCACTACTCTCCTGGCAGTTTTCAGGATGTTGTGTTATATGGCTCTGTCAGATTATACAAATCTCATTATTTGGGCCAGCACTAGACCAAATGGGTCCCTAGGTAAGGAACATCTTTGGCAGCCCTTGTGACGGACCGGGCCAAGTCTGGGCACAGCTGAGGGCGTCCGCTCAGGGCAAATTGCTCAAATTCGGGGCTCCTTACAGCCCCCAGACAGGAGACCTTCCCAACCAGGCCACAAACCAGTCCCACAGAGCGCTTCAGCTGCCTGCCTGAAGCCTCATGAGCAAAACCCCTCCGGCACCCCAGCAATATCCATGCCCCAGATGGCCCCGGGCCTCATACGCCGGTGGGAGGTCCTAGCACCTAATCCCACCTACCCCGAACGAGTTCTGTCCAGTTCCAAGAAACCAGCCACAGATCCCTGGTCAATTTACCCTCTGGACCTTACCCACAAATCACGCTGAGCCAGTCCTTTAGCATCTAACATCTAAAGGTTTATTACTACAATAAAGAAAAGCATGAGAGTGAGGTTGTTAAAGGATAGTACGTTACATGCATCAAATCTCCCAGTTCTCGATGCAGGCTCTAGCAGAGATGTTACAGCTGCTGGCTTAAAAGTCCTTGTTGCGCATCCTAGGATCAGGATGGTTTCACAGGTCTTTCCGGCTCTTCGATCCCTGCACTGCTGGGATGAATTGCTGAGCTGAGTACCAAGATGGAGACCGCCACATGGCCTCTTTACACATCCTTCCTGGTCTCTTCTTGGCTGCAGCAGGTCACCTGGCCCATGGCCTATCTCTGTGTTCCCTGCTGGCAGCCCTTAGGTGTTAGCCCTCATTCTTTAGGTGTGTCCTTGGCCCATTGAGAGCCATTGTCCCACAGGGCCTCGCTAATTAGCATGTCCATAGGCCGGGCTCTGCCCAATGCTCAACCACATGCAGAGAAATATTCAGTATCCACACAGATTGCAGATTCCTAACTACACACACAAACATTATACAATCACATGACTAGCGTACACAGGATTAGCAGACAGTGAGCTTCTATTCAACACCCCACATGGCCCCCTTTTATACCATTTTTGGGGCCAACACCTCCACCTATGGGTACAGCAGTGATCTGGCTGCTTCCCTCAAGTTCAGTAACGTGACAGCCCTCTCCACTTGTTAAACTTTTGAATACCGTACAGCATCCTGAACTCATCCACCCCCAAACCTCGTACCCCAGGAGGTTGCTTGCCCCTAAAGCTGGTCCTGTTCATTATACACAGTGGCTCTTCAGTGTCTTGTGAATTGTTTGCAGCTGTGCAAAGTGAGTGTCAAAAATAACTACAGCAGCATAGCAGGTGTAACTGCAGGTGCAAAATTTGGGGCAGAGAAGTATCAGGCCCAGTAAACATACTACAGTAATGATTCATAATAAATAATTGCATAAGTCACTTTCATTCACTTTTACGCTAGTAAGAAAGTTATAGATGAATAATATTAACTCTTGGATTGCTTGGCATCTTTAATCCGAGGGTCTACAAGACTTAGAGTACATGCTTATTATAAGTGTCTTTACTCAAATACTTGTAATCACATGAATAAAAGACCATTTAGTATGAAATTTCTCATGCTTATTCTCAGCACAAACTAGACTAGCTATGAAAAATTTGGGAAAATTCTGCTGCTTTTGGAGTACTGGAATATGGAAAACCAACTGGATTTCTGAGGCTTCTCTGGATGAGTGAGAAATAACTTCTTTAACAAACCCCACTATTTCAAATCTGAAAGTCACACAGTTACATTTGCCTCAGAGCTAGTTCTGGGGAAGAGAAAGCAATGGAGGTGTTCAGCTGTGGTTGGGTGTGTGGCAAGGCTGTTCCTCATGCTGGCACTTCATGTGCAGAAGGCAAGGGCCTGCAAGAGACCTTAGGAATACCTTGCCTCTGTAGGCTTCTGCCTAAAAATCTCCCCAAGGCCACCACCCAAGTGGGGGAAAAATTCTTTCTTAGCCACTTTTTAGGGGAAGTGGAGGTGGGTGGCAACCTGGGCAGCAGTGACAATGAGGTGGCAGATTTCAGGATCCTGACCAAAGGCAGAAAGGAGAGTAGCAAAATACACCTCCTGGACTTCAGAAACGCAGACTGACTCCCTCAGGGTATGGCTACACTACAGCGCTATTCGAATTAATTCGAAATAAGCTAATTCGAATTAGCGCATCTAGACCCAAAACCTAATTCGAACTAGCACATCCACACTGATTGGACACTGGGTCGCATTTAAGGGCAGCTGAAACCGGTTCCGGCAGGGCATCAGGTCAGTAGTTGGTTTGTGTAGCTGCTGTCTGAGGCTCGTGCTTAAAGGGACCCCCCTGGACAGCCGGTTCTCAGCTTTTCCGCTTGCTTGCCTACCTCGCTGAGGGACAGCAAAGCGTTTTCCTCTCTGCCTGCCTGTGTCGGTGGTTCCCATTGAGGATGCTGCCGCAGTTGGCACCATGGAACCAGAGTTCACTCTGGGCATGCTGCTCCAGTTTTTGCACTTGCTGCTGCAAGCCTGCCAGGAATGGCTGGAGGCTGCCTGGCACCATCTGGTGCACGTCAGCCTCCTGCCTCTCCCCCTGGCCTCCCTGGGGGCCGTGGAGGAGCCGCAGCAGTGCCCAGATGCCAGCGTGCCCCGCAGCATCTGGCGTCTGGACACCAGCAGCAACTGGTGGGACTGCATTGTCCTGGAGCACTGGGGAGACCAACAGTGGACCCAGAACTTCAGGATGAAGAAGGACACCTTCCTGGAGCTCTACGAGTGGCTCGCCCCTGCTCTGCAGCGATGGGACACTCACATGAGGCCCGCCATCTCCCTCCAGAAGAGTGTGGCCATCACCCTGTGGAAGCTCTCCACGCCGGACAGCTACCGATCCGTCAGAAACCAGTTCGGCGTGGGGAAATCCACCATCGGAGCAGTGCTCATGCAGGTACGGCACTCTCCGGCCACTGGGCCGGGGCGGAAGGGGAGCTGAAAGGAGGGAAGGGGCCACCCCAGGGAAAACAGGGGGGGAGGAGGCAAAAGTGCCCCGCACGGGAGGGTTCGGTCTGTCCTGGTCATACTACACGTCACCCGCGGTGTCCAGGATCTCAGCAGGGGTCGCTTCCGGGAGTGGGGCGTGGGGCAGTGCCAGGGAACGAACACTCCCAGCCACCCGAGCTCTCCAGTGATTTGGTGTGTCTCTCTGCAGGTGGTCAAGGCCATCAACCAGGTGCTTTTCCGCTGGATGGTCCACCTCGCTGACCTGGAAGCGGTCATCCAGGGGTTCAGATGACTGTGGGGGGACAATCAACGCCATCCATGCCCCGGAACACCAGGCCTCCCAGTACATCAACTGCAAGGGGTACTTCTCCATGATCCTGCAGGCTGTGTCTGACCACCGGGACCAGTTCACGGACATTAATGTGGGCTGGTCCGGCAAGGCACATGACGCACGGGTGTTCTGCAACTCCTCCGTGTGCCAGAGGCTGCACGCCAGGACCTTCTTCCCCGACCGCCACATCAGGGTCGGGGATGTCGACATGCCCGTCTGCCTGGTGGGGGATGCGGCCTACCCCCTACAGCCCTGGCTGATGAAGCCGTACACGGGGCATTTCAACCCCTCCCGGCAGGCCTTCAATGCCAGGCTCACCAGGGCCCGCATTGTGGTCGAGGGGGCCTTAAGACGCCTGAAAGCCTGATTTAGATGCCTCCTCATCCGCTTCGACCTCACCGAGCACAATATCCCTCCCGTGGTGGCAGCATGTTGTGTGCTGCACAATTTATGTGAAAGGAAGGGGGAGGCTTTCCTGCCAGCCTGGATGGCTGAGGCTGACCACATGGCTGGCAAGTATGTGCAGCCCTGCACTGCCATCATCCGGGAGGCCCAGCAGGGGCCTGTCTGGATCTGGGAAGCCCTGAGGAAGAGCTTCCAGGTAGAGGAAGACTAAACTTTCCCTGCATGCCCCACTGGGACCTTCTTCCACCCTCCCCTCCTTCCCCTTTCCCTTCCCTAACCCCCCTTCCTAATGTCAAATAAAAACACCTGTTTTGCCAGAAAAACCTCTCTTTATTGTACATAACTGGGGTGGGAGGAGGGAGGAATGAGGGTGGGAGAGGGGAGGGGGAAACCTAGGAGGAGGGAGCTGAAAGGGGGAGGAAGGGGAGAAAGGGAAGGGAAAGCTCAGGGTTGGGGGTCCTGCTGGCTCTCCCATCTTGCAGCACTGCGGGTGCGTGCAGGGTGCAAGCCCCCACCGTGCCTCAGTGCCCCCTGACTGTCCTCATCTAGCCCCTCTCAGGGCAAGTTACAGCCTGGACGGGTTGCTCAGCATTGGCATCGGGGTTATCTCCACTGCCCTGCGTACCTAGGCTGCCTTGTGATCTGCCTCCGAACCCTGGGCCTTGCCTCCAGCCCCTAGTCCAGGGGGAGTCTTGGCTGGCCCTCTCCCAGCCGGCTATCCCCAGCTGGTCTCTCTCCTGGGAGTCCCTGCTTCCTCTGCAGTCAGCCCTTCGCTGGCCCCTCTCTAAGCAAACTGTGCTTCTCTATATAGCTGCTGGCTGGGCCCTCCCCCGCCCTAACGGCTTCAGCTGGCCTCTTCAAGCAAACTGTGCTTCACTAGATAGCTGCCAGCTGGGCTCTTACTAGCCCTAACGGCCTCAGCTGACCTCTCTGGGCTCAGCCCCGGCTCAGGGCCTGCGTCTTGGCCTTAAAGGGCCAGTGCAGGGCAGGCGCCCTGTCACACGGGGCCTCGGGGGGGAGTGGGTGTGGAGGGTGGGGCAGGAGGGACGGGGGGTGCGGAGGAAGCGAGAGGAGGAGCATGGGTGGGAGGAGGAGTGAGAGCTGGGGTAGCCACAGGGGCCAGAGCAGGAGGAGGCAGGAACCTGTCCACCAAGGTCTGGAGGTGGCCGCGGAGGGCACGGCCCTGCTCCTCCAGCGCCTCCAAGCTCCGCTGCCACAGCCGCAGGTCCTCCCGGACCCAGTGGTCCTGGGTGCGGAGCTGGTGCTCCAGTAGCCACAGGTGCCACCGCTGGTACTCCTCCAGGTTCCTGGTGCGCCTGCTGGCCCGGGTGCGGGTGGCTGCTGCAGGTGGGGTGGTGCGCCTGCAGTCCCAGGTGCTGCGGCTGTGGTGAAACAAGAGCAATGGTCAGTTCTCCCTGGGAACACAGTGGGTGAAACCCAGCCCCCCTCTGCAAGGTGAGGTCGGTGTGTGTGGAATGAGCCAGGGCCCCTGCATGACACCCAGCTGCTGCTCCATGGTGGGCAAGGCCCAGGCGCACGGTCCCTGGGCTCCCTCTCCCCCACCTCCCCCATACACATAAGGGGAGCACGATGGCACTCACATGTGGAGCCTTCCCTGGCCTCGGACAACACAGCTGATGTGCTCTGTGGGGTGCCTCGGGGATCCTGGGTCCTGGGCAGGCTCCTGGCTCTCGGCATCCTCTTCTTCCTCCTCTGTGTCAGGGACGGGTCCCTCTGCCCCAGGGTTGATCACCATGTGGAGGGCATGGACTGCGTGAGCTCCCAGGATGCGGTCCAGAGCCTCATAATGAAGGCATGCCTCCAGGTCGGCCCCTGGCTGGGAGGCCCTGGAGTAGGCCTGCCACAAGTACATAACTGGGGTGGGGGGAGGGAGGGAGGAATGAGGCTTTGGTTTCCCCCTCTCCTCTCCCACTTGCCTCAGGTCTTTAATCTTGCAGCAGACCGCTCCTGGCATATGGCCTCTGGTGGCCAGGCTGGCAGCCATGCGGCTATAGACGGCCGTGTTCCTGTGCCCAGTGCGGAGATTGTGGACGTAGGAGGCCTCCCCCCAAACCTCGATGAGGTCCACGATCTCCACACTAGACCAGGCGGGTGCCCGCCTCTTGTGGCCCCGGGCAGGCTCCTAGGAGCCACCAGCCTGGTCCCGGGAAGAGGCGGAGGGCTGGGTGGCAGCGGGTGGCTGGCTCATCCCGTGCCAGGTGCAGGATCTGCTGGCTGGGTGCTGGCAGGCTTGCACCTGGAATGGGCACCGTAGCCAGCCCATGCCCCTTTAAGGGCTCCGGGGCCGGGAGGGGGAGCAGAAGAGTTTCCCTGGTTTGGCCCAGACTGGCCACCAGGGCAACCTGGGAAGGACTAGCCTCCAACTAGTTCGAATTAAGTGGCTACACAGCCCTTAATTCGAACTACTTAATTCGAACTAGGCGTTAGTCCTCGTGGAATGAGGTTTACCTAGTTCGAATTAAGCGCTCCGCTAGCTCGAATTAAGTTCGAACTAGCGGTTTGCCTGTGTAGCGCCTATCAAAGTTAATTCGAACTAACGGCTGTTAGTTTGAATTAAATTTGTAGTGTAGACAGACCCTCAGAGAACTGATGGGCAGGATCTCCTGGGATGTAACATGAAGGGGAAAGGAGTCCAGGAGAGCTGGCAGTATTTTAAAGAAGCCTTACTGAAGGCACAGACAGAAACCATCCCGATGCGCAGCAAAAAAAGCAAATACAGGCAACCAGATTGGCTTACCGGGGACATCCATGGTGAGCTTAAAGACAAAAAGGAAGCTTATAAGAAGTAGAAACTTGGACAGATGACTAGGGAAGAGTATAAATGTACAGGTCAAGAATGCAGGGGAGTTATCAGGAAGGTGAAAGCGCAGTTGGAATTGCAGCTTGCGAGGGATGTGAAGGGGAACAAGAGAAGTTTCTACAGGCATGTTTACTATAAGAAGGTGAGCGGAGAGGGTGTGGGTCCCTTACTGGATGAGGGAAGTAAGGGTATGTCTACACTATAATGTTAGTTCGAACTAACGGACGTTAGTTCAAACTAACATTCATAGCCGCTACACTAGCGCTCCACTAGTTCGAATTTGAATCGAACTAGCGGAGCGCTTAGTTCGAACTAGGAAAACCTCATTTTACGAGGCTTAAGCCTAGTTCGAACTTACTAGTTCGAATTAAGGGGTGTGTAGCCCCTTAATTCGAACTAGTGGGAGACTAGCCCTCCCCAGGTTTCCCTGGTGGCCACTCTGGCCAACACCACGGAAACTCTATGCCCCCCTCCTGGCCCCGGATCCCTTAAAGGGGCACGGGCTGGCTACGGTGCCCGTGCCAGGTGCAAGCCTGCCAGCACCCAGCCAGCAGACCCTGCACCTGGCACGGCACAGAGCCACCCACCCGATGTCCCCCAGCCCACCCCCTCTTCCCGGGACCAGGCTGGCGGCTCCCGGGAGCTTGCCCTGGACCGCAAGAGGCGGGCACCTTCCTGGGCTAGTGCGGACATCGTGGACCTCGTCCATGATCTCCGCACTAGGCACAGGAAAGTGGCCGTCTAGGGCAGGAGAGCTGCCAGCCTGGCCACCCAGGAGCAGGCGTGCATGAAAATCAAGGGGGTCCACTGAGACCCCCGACCCTGAGCCCTGAGCTTACAATGGCTGTCCTGGGTCAGACCAAAGGTCCATCTAGCCCAGTAGCCTGTCTGCCGACAGCGGCCAACCCTAGGGACCCTGGAGGGGATGGACCGAAGACCATTTGTGACCAAGCCATTTGTCTCGTGCCATCCCTCTCCAGCCTTCCACAAACTTTGGGCAGGGACATCACTCCTACCCCCTGGCTAAGACTACTCCATGGACCCAACCTCCATGACTTGATCTCACTTCCCTTTAAACTCTGTTCTAGTTGTAGCCTTCACAGCCTCCTGCAGCAAGGAGTTCCTCAGGTTAACTATTTGCTTTGGGAAGAAGAACAACTTTCTCTTACTAGTTTGAAGCCTGCTACCCATTCCTTTCCTTTGGTGTCCTCTAGTCCTTTTTTATGGGAACTCATGAAGAACTTTTCTGAATGCACGCTCTCCACCCAACCCCTGCTTTTAGAGACCTCTATCCTGTCCCCCCTCCGTCTCCTCTTTTCTAAGCTGACCAGTCCCAGTCTCTGTAGCCTCTCTTCATCTGGGACCTGTTCCCAACCCCTGATCATGTTAGTTGCCCTCCCCTCTCCCAGCCTTTCTCTTCCCCTCTCCCACCTCCTTTTCCCAGTCTCCCCCAGTTTTGTTCAATAAAGACAGAGTCAATGTTGGAAGAAACGTTATCTTTATTTTGTACATCAATAAGAAGGGGGGCTAGGGAAGGGTAAGTGGAAGGAGGTGAGGGAGGAATGGGGTACGAGCCCCCGATGGGGAGGACTGGGCTGGCTCTGCGGGCTTCTGGGGATGGAAGCTCTCCTGCAGCCCCCCGATTGCCCCCTCTCCCCAGATGGCAGCCTGCGGCAAGTGCAGCCGGGCTGATGGCCGAGTGGTGTGATGTGCCCAGTGTGGGTACTCCGGGCAATCCAAGCCAGGACTGGTTTTCAAGCGGGGCACCCCTGAGAACTGTCTGTCCGGGGTGGGGGTCAGGACCCTTTAAGCACAGCCCTCGGCTAGCCTGAGACAGCAGCTCCACGCTCTAAGTCCTCCTCTGATGCCCTGCCGGCACTGCTTCCGGCCATCCTTAAGCCCTGTTCAGGGTCCACTTAATGTGGACTTGCTAGTTCAAATTAGCAAAATGCTAATTCGAACTAGTTTTTAGTTCTAGACGCGTTAGTTCGAATTAGCTTAGTTCGAATTAACTTATTCGAACTAAGTTAGTTCGAACTAGCGCTGTCGTGTAGACATACCCTAACCTAGAGACAGATGATGTGGGGAAAGCTGAAGTACTCAATGTTTTCTTTGCCTCTGTCTTCACGGACAAGGTCAGTTCCCAGACTAATGCACTAGGCAACGCCGTATGGGAAGGAGGTGCACAGCTCTTGGTGGGGAAAGAACAGGTTAAGAACTATTTAGAAAAGCTAGACATACACAAATCCATGGGTCCGGATTTTAATGCATCCGGGGGTCTGAGGGAGTTGGCAAATGTCATTGTAGAGCCTTTGGCCATTATTTTTTAAAACTCATGGGCTACGTCTAGATTGCATCCCTTTTTCGTAAAAGGGATGCAAATTAGACGTATCGCAATTGCTAATGAAGCGGGGATTTAAATCTCCCCCTCTTCATTAGCATAAAAACGGCTGCCGCTTTTTTTCGGTACGAAGCTTTGCCGGAAAAAAGCACCAGTCTAGACGCAGATCTTTTGGAAAATAAAGCCTTTTCCGAAAGATCCTTTATCCCTCTTAAAATAAGGGATAAGGGATCTTTTGGTAAAGGCTTTATTTTCCGAAAGATCCGTGTCTAGACTGGTGCTTTTTTCCGGCAAAGCTCCGAGCCGAAAAAAAGCGGCAGCCGGTTTTATGCTAATGAAGCAGGGGAGATTTAAATCCCCGCTTCATTAGCAATTGCGATACATCTAATTTGCATCCCTTTTACGAAAAAGGGATGCAATCTAGACATAGCCATGGAGATTGAGAGAGATCCCGGATGATTGGAAAAAGGCAAATGTAGTGCCCATCTTTGAAAAAGGGAAGGAGGACGATCCAGGGAACTATAGACCAGTCAGCCTCACCTCAGTTCCCGGAGGGGACCCTCAAGGAATCCATTTGAAGCACTTGGAAGAGGTGAGTGATCAGGAATAGTCAGCATGGATTCACAAAGGGCAAGTCATGCCTGACCAATCTGATTAGCTTCTATGATGAGGTAACTGGCTCTGTGGATATGGGGAACTCAGTGGATGTGATATACCCTGACTTTAGCAAAGCTTTTGATACGGTCTCCCACAATATTCTTGCCAGCAAGTTAAGGAAGTATGGATTGGATAAATGGACTGTAAGATGGATTAAACTGTTGGGCCCAACGGGTAGTGATCGATGTCAGGTTGGCGGTCGGTTTCTAACGGAGTGCCCCACGGATCGGTTCTAAGGCCGGTTTTGTTCAGCATCTTTATTAATTACCTGAATGAGGGATGGATTGCACCCTCAGCAAGTTTGCGGATGACACTAAGCTAGGGGGAGAGGTAGATATGTTGGAGGGCAGGAATAGGGTCCAGAGTGACCCAGACAAATTAGAGGATTGGCTCAAAAGAAATCTGATGAGGTTCAACAAGGACAAGTGCAGAGTCCTGCACTTAGGATGGAAGAATCCCAAGCATAGTTACAGGCTGGGGACCAAATGACTAAGTAGCAATTCTGCAGAAAAAGACCTGGGGGTTACAGTGGAGAAGAAGCTGGATAGGAGTCAACAGTGTGTCCTTGTAGCCAAGAGGGCTAATGGCATATTAGGTTGCATTAGGATGAGCATTGCCAGCAGATCCAGAGATGTGATTATTCCCCTTTATTCAGCTCTGGTGAGGCCACATCTGGAGTATTGTGTTCAGTTCTGGGCCCCCACTATAGAAAGGATGTGGACGCATTGGAGAGAGTCCAGCAGAGGGCGACCAAAATGATTCAGGGGCTGGAGCACATGACCTATGAGGAGAGACTTGGGGTATGTCTACACTACAGAGTTAGTTCGAACTAACTTTCATAGGCGCTACACTAGCGCTCCGTTAGTTCGAACTTAATTCGAACTAACGGAGCGCTTAGTTCGAACTAGGTAAACCTCATTTTACGAGGATTAAGCCTAGTTCGAACTAGCTAGTTCGAATTAAGGGCTGTGTAGACCCTTAATTCGAACTAGTGGGGGCTAAGGCTTCCCAGGTTTCCTTGGTGGCCACTCTGGCCAACACCAGGGAAACTCTATTGCCCCCCTCCCGGCCCCGGAGCCCTTAAAGGGCCACGGGCTGGCTACTCACTTTGTGCCAGTTGCAAGGCTGCCAGCACCCGTGCCTGCACAGCCTGCACCTGCCACACGATGAGCCAGCCATCCGAGGGTTCCCAGCCCTCCACTGCTCCCCAGGACCAGCCTGGCGGCTCCCGGGAGCCTGCCCGGGGGCGCAAAAGGCAGGCGTCCGCCTGGTCAAGTGCGGAGATCGTGGACCTCATCGAGGTTTGGGGGGAAGCCTCCAATGTCCACGATCTCCGCACTAGCCACCGGAACGCGGCCGTCTACGGACGCATGGCTGCCAGCCTGGCCACCAGGGGCCACCAGCGCAGCCGGGAGCAGGTCCGCTGCAAAATTAAGGACCTGCGGCAGTCCTACTCCCGGGCCTGCTAGCCAGGGGCCAACCCGGAGGCCTGCCCCCACTTCCACGCCCTGGACCGCCTCCTGGGGGCTCATGCCGTCCCTGCCCCCCAGGACGTGATTGACCCCGGGGCAGAGGGACCGCTCCTGGAGACGGAGGAGGAGGAGGAGGAGGGCTCCGAGAGCCAGGAGCCTGCCGCCAGCCTGCCCAGGACCCGGGACCCCCGAGGCACCCCACAGAGCCGCTCGCCTGCATCATCTGAGGCCGGGGAGGCGTCCACCTGTGAGTACCCTCGTGTTCCCCTTATGTGTACGGGGGGCTGGGGCGAGAGGGAGCCCCGGGACCGTGCGCCTGGGCCTTGCCCACCAAGGAGCAGCAGCTGGGGATCCTGCAGGGGCCCTGGCCTTGCAGAGGGGAGCTGGGTTTCACACACCTGGGCTCCTGGGGAAATTGACCGCTGGTCTTGTTGCACCACAGCCGCAGCACCTGGGACTGCAGGGCGCACCACCGCGCCTGCAGCAGCCGCCCGCGTCCGGGCAAGCAGGACAGCCAGGAACCAGGAGGAGTACCAGAGGCGGCACCTCCGGTTCCTGGATCAACAGCTCCGTCTCCAGGACCACTGGGTCCAGGAGGACCTGAGGCTGCGCCGAAGGAGTCTGGAGGCCCTGGAGGAGCAGGGCTGTGCCCTGTGAGGCCACCTCCAGAGCCTGTTGGACCGCTTTCCATTTCCTCCTCCTGCTGCTCCCCCTGCTCCCCCTGCTCCTCCTGCTCCCCCTCCTGCTCCCGCTCCTGCTTCCGCTCCTGCTTCCTCCACACCCCCTGTCCCTCCTGCCCCCCCTTCCACAACCATTTCCCACCGACGCCCCGGACCCGCAGTGTGGCGAGATGGGAGACGTGCACAGCTTGACCTTCTCCTCACAAACAGGGAGGAACTAATAGGGGACGTAGAGGTGGGTGACAACCTGGGAAGCAGTGATCATGAGATGGTAGATTTCAGGATCCTGACCAAAGGAAGAAAAGAGAGTAGTAAAATACACACCTTGGACTTCAAAAAAGCAGATTTTGACTCCCTCAGAGATCTGATGGGCAGAATCCCCTGGGATGTTAACATGAAGGGGAAAGGAGTCCAGGACAGCTGGCAGTATTTTAAAGAAGCCTTATTGAAGGCACAGAAAGAAACCATCCCGACGCGTAGCAAGAGAGGCAAACATGGTAGGAGACCGGACTGGCTTACAGGGGAAATCCTTGGTGAACTTAAGCACAAAAAGAAAGCTTACAAAGAGTGGAAACTTGGACAAATGACCAGGGAGGGGTTTAAATGTATAGCTCGAGAATGTCGGGGGGTTATCAGGAAGGCGAAAGCGCAAATGGAATTGCGACTGGCTAAGGATGTGAAGGATAACAAGAAAGGTTTCTACAGGCATGTCAACAAGAAGAAGGTGATCAGAGAGGGTGTGCAGCCCCTACTGGATGAAGGAGGTAACCTAGTGACAGAGGATGTGGGGAAAGCTGAAGTACTCAATGCTTTCTTTGCCTCTGTATTCACGGACAATGTCGGCTCCTGGACTTCTGTGCTAAGTGACGCAAGATGGGAAGAAGATGCACAGCCCTTGGTGGGTAAAGAACAGGTTAGGAACTATTTAGAAAAACTAAACGTACACAAATCCATGGGTCCAGACTTAATGCACCCAAGGGTACTGAGGGAGTTGGCAAATGTCATTGAGGAGCCTTTGGCCATTATCTTTGAAAAGTCGTGGAGATCGGGAGAAATCCCGGATGATTGGAAAAAGGCAAATGTAGTGCCCATCTTCAAAAAAGGGAAGAAGGACGATCCAGGGAACTATAGGCCGGTCAGTCTTACCTCGGTTCCTGGAAAAATCATGGAAGGGATCCTAAAGGAATCCATTTTGAGACACTTGAATGAGAGGAAAGTGATCAGGAATAGTCAGCATGGATTCACAAAGGGCAAGTCGTGCCTGACCAATCTGATTAGCTTCTATGATGAGGTAACTGGCTCTGTGGACGTGTCAGTGGATGTTATATACCTTGACTTTAGCAAGGCTTTTGATACGGTCTCCCACAATATTCTTGCCAGCAAGTTAAGGGAATGCGGATTGGATAAATGGACGGTAAGATGGATAGAAAGCTGGCTAGAAGGCCGGGCCCAGCGGGTAGTGATCAATGGCTCGATGTCAGGATGGCGGTCGGTTTCTAGTGGAGTGCCCCAAGGTTCGGTTCTAGGACCGGTTTTGTTCAATATCTTTATTAATGACCTGGATGAGGGGATGGATTGCACCCTCAGCAAGTTTGCAGATGACACTAAGCTAGGGGGAGAGGTAGATACGCTTAAGGGCAGAGATAGGGTCCAGAGTGACTTAGACAAATTGGAGGATTGGGCCACTAGAAATCTCATGAGATTCAACAAAGACAAGTGTAGAGTCCTGCACTTGGGACGGAAGAATCCCAAGCATAGTTACAGGCTGGGGACCAACCAGTTAAGTAGTAGTTCTGCAGAAAAGGATCTGGGGGTTACAGTGGATGAGAAGCTAGATATGAGTCAACAGTGTGCCCTTGTAGCCAAGAAGGCTAATGGCATATTAGGTTGCATTAAGAGGAGCATTGCCAGCAGATCCAGAGATGTCATTATTCCCCTTTATTCGGCTCTGGTGAGGCCACATCTGGAGTATTGTGTCCAGTTCTGGGCCCCCCACTACAAAAAGGATGCGGAAGCATTGGAGAGGGTCCAGCGGAGGGCAACCAAAATGATTAGGGGTCTGGAGCACATGACCTACGAGGAGAGGCTGAGGGAGTTGGGTCTGTTTAGTCTGCAGAAGCGAAGAGTGAGGGGGCACTTGATAGCAGCCTTCAACTTCCTGAAGGGAGGTTCCAAAGAGGATGGAGAGAGGCTGTTCTCAGTAGTGACAGATGGCAGAACAAGGAGCAATGGTCTCAAGTTGTGGTGGGAGAGGTCCAGATTGGATATTAGGAAAAACTATTTTACTAGGACGGTAGTGAAGCATTGGAATGGGTTACCTAGGGAAGTAGTGGAGTCTCCATCCCTAGAGGTGTTTAAGTCTCGGCTTGACAAAGCCCTGGCCGGGTTGATTTAGATGGGATTGGTCCTGCCTAGAGCGGAGGGCTGGACTTGACGACCTTCTGAGGTCTCTTCCAGTTCTATGATTCTATGATAAGGGGATGGTTGGATGAAATAACATGATCTTGGTAACTAATTGACCATTCATTATAGGGAACTTTCTGGGTGTCTGGCTGGTGAGTCTTGCCCACATGCTCAGGGTTTAGCTGATCGCCATATTTGGGGTCAGGAAGGAATTTTCCTCCAGGATAGATTGGCAGAGGCCCTGGAGGTTTTTCGCCTTCCTCTGTAGCATTGGGCACAGATCACAGCTGAAGGACTCTCTGCATGTTGGGGCCTTCAAAGTATTTGAAGGCTTCAATATCTGAGACATAGGTGAGAGGATTATTCTAAGAGGGGTGGGCGAGATTCTGTGGCCTGCACTGTGCAGGGGGTCAGACTAGATGATCATAATGGTCCCTTCTGACCTTAAAGTCTATGGGTATGTCTACACTACCCCGCTAGTTCGAACTAGCGGGGTAATGTATGCATACCGCACTTGCTAATGAAGCCCGGGATTTGAATTTCCCGGGCTTCATTAGCATAAGCGGGGAGCCGCCATTTTTAAATCCCCGCTGCTTCGAACCCCGTGTAGCGCGGCTACACGGGGCTCGAACTAGGTAGTTCGGACTAGGGTCCTATTCCGAACTACCGTTACTCCTCGTGAAACGAGGTGTACCGGTAGTTCGGAATAGGCACCCTAGTCGGAACTACCTAGTTCGAGCCCCGTGTAGCCGCGCTACACGGGGTTCGAAGCAGCGGGGATTTAAAAATGGCGGCTCCCCGCTTATGCTAATGAAGCCCGGGAAATTCAAATCCCGGGCTTCATTAGCAAGTGCGGTATGCATACATTACCCTCCTAGTTCGAACTAGGAGGGTAGTGTAGACATACCCTATGAGTCTATGAGAGGCAGCCGGACTCCCACCCCTGAGCTTTCCTTTCCCTTCCTCCCTTCCCTCCCCTTCCCTTCCAGCTCCCTCATCCCAGGTTTCCCCCTCCCCTCTCCAACCCTCATTCCTCCCTTCCCGCACCCAGTTATGTTAAATAAACAGACGTTTTTGTTTCAAAAACAGGTGTCTTTATTTTACAGTAGATAGGGAGGTGAAAGGGGAAGGGGGGGGTAGGGTGGAAGAAGGCCCCAGTGGGGCATGCAGGGAGAGGTCAGTCCTTCTCCTCCTCCACCAGGAAGCTCTCCCGCAGGGCTTCCCGGATCCGGACGGCCCCCCGCTGGGCTTCCTGGATGGCAGCGGTGCGGGGCTGACCGTAGTGTCCAGCCATGCGGTCAGCCTCAGCCATCCAGGCTGGCAGGAAAGCCTCCCCCTTTCGCTCACACAAATTGTGGAGCACACAACATGCCGCCACCACGGGAGGGATGTTGTGCTCGGCCAGGTCCAGACGGGTGAGGAGGCATCGAAAGCGGGCTTTCAGTCGCCCGAAGGCCCCCTCCACCACGATGCGGGCCCTGGTCAGCCTGGCATTGAAGGCCTGGCGGGAGGGATTGAGGTGCCCCGTGTAGGGCTTCATCAGCCAGGGCTGCAGTGGGTAGGCGGCATCCCCCACCAGGCACACGGGCATGTCCACGTCCCCGACCCTGATGTGGCGGTCGGGGAAGAAGGTCCCGGCCTGCAGCTGCTGGCACACGGAGGAGTTGCGGTACACCCAGGCGTCGTGTGCTTTGCCGGAACAGCCCACATTAATGTCCGTGAACTGTCCCCGGTGGTCACACACGGCCTGCAGGATGACGGAGAAGTACCCCTTGCGGTTGACGTACCGGGACGCCTGGTGTTCCGGGGCACGGATGGGGATGTGCGTCCCGTCGATGGCCCCCCACAGTTGGGGAAGCCGAGGGCGCCGAATCCCTGGATGACGGCATCCGGGTCGGCGAGGCGGGCCACCCTGCGGAGCAGCACCCGGTTGATGGCCTTGACCACCTGCGGAGAGAGACACAGCAAAGCGCCAATCAGTGGGGCACCCGGGTGGCTGGGAGCGTGCGTGCCCTGGCAGTGCCCCGCACCCCACTCCCGGAAGCAACCCCCCTGGCAGCGTGTTGTACGGCCGGGACAGCCCGACCCCTCCGGTGCGGGGCGCTTTCGCCTCCTCCCGCCCCCCCTTTGTCCCTGGGGCGGCCCATCCCCTCCTCGCAGCCCCCCTCCCCCCTGGCTCGGTGGCCGACGAGTGCCATACCTGCATGAGCACCGCTCCGATGGTGGATCTCCCCACGCCGAACTGGTTCCCGACGGATCGGTAGCTGTCCGGCGTGGAGAGCTTCCAGAGGGTGATGGCCACCCACTTCTGGAGGGGGATGGCGGGTCTCATGCGAGTGTCCCTTCTGCGCAGGGCAGGGGCGAGCCACTCGCAGAGCTCCAGGAAGGTGTCCCTCCTCATCCTGAAGTTCTGGGTCCACTGTCGGTCCTCCCAGCACTCCAGGACGATGCGGTCCCACCAGTCGGTGCTGGTGTCCAGACGCCAGACGTGGCGGGGCACGCCGGTGCTAGGGCGCTGCCGCGGCTCCTCCACGGCCCCCAGGGCGGCCAGGTGGAGAGGCAGGGGGCTGACGTTCCCCAGGTGGTGCCAGGCAGCCTCGAGCCATTGGTGGCAGGCTTGCAGCAGCAAGTCCAGAACGTGCACCAGAAGGTGCAGGGCGAGCTCTGGCTCCATGTTGCCACCTGCGGCGGCCCCCCCGAAGGGAAGCACCGACACAGACAGGCACAGAGACCGACGCTTTGCTGTCCCTCAGCGAGGTTGGCAAGCAAGCAGGAAAAGCTGAGAACCGGCTGTCCAGGGGGGGGTCCCTTTAAGCACGAGCCTCAGATAGCCTCAGACAGCAGCCACACAAAGCAACTACTGACCTGATGCCCTGCCAGAACCGGTTTCAGCTGCTCTTAAATGCCCCCCTGTGTCCAATCAGTGTGGACGCGCTAGTTCGAATTAGCAAAACACTAATTCGAACTAGTTTTTAGTTCTAGATGCGTTAGTTCGAATTAGCTTAGTTCGAATTAACTAATTCGAACTAAGTTAGTTCGAATTAGCGCTGTAGTTTAGACGTACCCTGAGGGATTTTGCTGAACATCTCGGCTTGACAGAGCCCTGGCCGGGTTGATTTAGTTGGGATTGGTCCTGCCTTGGGCAGGGGGCTGGACTTGATGACTCCTGAGGTCTCTTCCAGCTCTAGGAGTCTATGATTTGGGCTTATTTAGTCTGCAGAAGTGAAGAGTAAGGGGGGATTTTATAGCAGCCTTCAACTTCCTGAAGGGAGGTTCCAAAGAGGATGGAGAGAGGCTGTTCTCAGTAGTGACAGAAGGTAGAACAAGGAGCAATGGTCTCAAGTTGTGGTGGGAGAGGTCCAGGTTGGATATTAGGAAAAACTATTTCCCTAGGTGGGTGGGGGAGCACTGGGCTGGGTTCCCTGGGGAGGGGGGGTATCTCCGTCCCTAGAGATTTTTAAGTGTCGGTTTGGCAAAGCTCTGGCTGGGATAATTTAGTTGGGATTGGTCCTGCTTTGGGCAGGGGGCTGGACTTGATAACCTTCTGATGTCTCTGCCAGCCCGGGGATTTTATGATTATTGAACCCAGGAAGAAGTTATTTCAGAACTTCTTCCAGAGGGGTGCTCCAAGCCTTTTTACCACAAGGAAGCTTGAAAAAAAGGAAGAAAACAAACGGTTTTCTCTGATAGCTGACCTCTCGGTCTTAGGCATGTATCCACAGACCTCCTATTACCTTCCAGGACACAAGGATCAAATCATAGCCTTAAAAGGTGATTTTATTAACAAAACAAAAACAATTAGAGTGGTAAAGCTAGGTGTTATAAAGCAAGTGAGAAAAGAACAGATTAAAAAGGCAGATAATTCCTTCTGGGATTCATCTTAGTTACAGTGTTTGGGGGGGGGGGGGGCCGAAAAGGCACATGGACTCAGCCCAGATGAGTTTAACCAAACAACAGAACAAAGATAATAACCTAATTGTATCTAAATAAACATTCCCTATCACTTATAGTTCCACATCTTCAAGGACCAGTCCATTTCTAGGCATGGGGATCCCTGTGGTTCAGTCTCTTCCCCCAGCTTCTGGTTTAAAATTCCCCAAAAGAGAAGCAGCTTGTGGATTCCCCTTGGGTATGTCTACACTACAGCGTTATTTTGAAATAAGCTATTTTGAAATAGTTAATTCAAAATAGCTTATTTCAAAATAACGCATCTATACACAAAATGCATTTTGCTATTCCGAACTAGCACGTTCACACTGAGTGGATGCTGAATCGCATTTAAGGCTGGCTGGAACCAGTTCTGGCAGGGCACCAGGTCAGGATTTACTGCATAGGGCTGCTGCCTGAGGCTATCTGAGATCTGTGCTTACAGGGACCCCCCCTGGACAGCCAGTTCTCAGGTTTCCCTGCTTGCTTGTCTACCTTGATGAGGGACACAAACCATTTTGTCTCTGCATGCTCTGGTTGCCCTCACTCGGGACACCACAGCGCTCTGCAACTTGGTGCCACAGCTGCCCTGGGCACTCTGGTGCTTCTCTTGGACGCGTTGCTGCGAGCCTGGCTGCACTTTCTGCAGGCTGCCATCTGGGAGGTCCATCGGGGGGGTGTCAGTATCCAGGAGGCCCTGCGGGAGAGCTTCCACCCTGAGGAGCACTAAGAGCCTCCCTGGTCTGCCCCACTGGAGGCTTGTGCCTCATTCCTCCCTCATGTCCTTCCACTTACCCCTCCCTAACCCCCCTTCCTGATGTCAAATAAAATGCACGTTTTTTCATAAACACGAACTGTCTTTATTTAACAAAACTGGGGAGGAGGGGGATAAAACTCTGGTGAGAATGGGGAAAGGAGGTGGGAGAGGGGAGGTGTCACATTACCGGATTGGAGGGAAGCAACCAGATTGCTACTGCACCCCTAGATGGGGGTGTTGGCCCCAGAAAGTGGTATAAAAGGGAGCCATGCGGGGTGTTGAATGGGAGATTGTTGTTTGCTGATCCTGTGTACACTGTTTATGTGAGTATATAATGTCTGTGTGTGTAGATAGGAATCTGTGTGGAAGCTGAATATTTCTTGGAATGTGGTTAAGCATTGCTATGGACAGGCTGAGTAGCGAAGCCCTGTGGAACAATGGTACTTGATGGGCCAAAGACACACCTAAGAGCTGCCAGCAGAGAGAGGCGGAGGACCAGGTGACCGGCTGAGACCAGAAGAGGCCAGGAAGGGGGTATAAAGAGGCCATGTGGTCGATGCCATTTTTGTTCTCAGCTCAGCCCTTCATCCCAGAGGCAGCACTGCAGGGATTGAAGAGCCTGGAGGACCTGTGAACCCATCCTGATCGTAGGATGTGCAATAAGGACTTTTAAACCAACAGCTGCAACACCTCTGCTAGAGCCTGCATCGAGAACTGGGAGATTCGGTGCATGTAACGTACTGTACTTTAATAACCTTACTCTCATGCTTTTCTTTCTTGTAATAATAAACCTTTAGATATAGATTCTAAAGGATTGGCCCAGCGTGATTTGTGGGTAAGGTCCAGAGGGTAAATTGACCAGGGATCTGTGGCTGGTTTCTTGGAACCGGACAGAACTTGTTCGGGGTAGGTGGGATTGGGTGCTAGGACCCCCCCACCTGTGTATAGGCCCGGGCCATCTGGGGCACGGCTATTGCTGGGGTGTCGGAGGGGTTTTGCTCGGGAGGCTTCAGGCAGGCTGCTGAAGCGCTCTGTGGGACTGATTTGTGGCCTGTGTAGAGAGGTCACCAGTCGGGGGCTGTAAGGAGCCCCGGATTCGAGCAATTCGCCCTGAGCGGACGCCCTCGGCTGTGCCCAGACACGGCCTGGTCCGTCACAGGAGGCGAGTGGATGGGAGAGGGGTGGGGGAAACCTGGGAGGAGGGAGCTGGAAGGGAGAAGCAAGGGGAAGAAGGGGGAAGGGAAGCTCATGGCTCACGGGTGGGGGGTCTCGCCGGACCAACTTGATTTTCATGCAAACCTGCTCCTGGGTTCGCATGTGGCCTTTGGTGGCCAGGCTGGCAGCTCTCCTGCCATAGCCGGCTGCGTTCCTACATCTAGTGCGGAGATCATGGACGTTGGGGGCATCCCCCCCAAACCTGAATAAGGTCCATGATCTCCGCCCTGGACCAGGAAGGTGCCTGATTTCTCCGGGCCGCGGCAGGCTCCTGGGAGCTGGCAGACTGCTCCTGGGGAGCGGTGGAGGGCTGGCTGCCAGTGGCTTCCTGGCTCTTGTTTTGGGGCCACTGGGTCGGGGGCAGTGACTCCTGGCTCTGGGCTGGCAGGCTTGGAGCTGGCACAGGCACTGTGGCCAGAGTCAACCCCTTTAAGGGCTCCAGCGAGGGGGGAGGGGGAGGAGTGTTCTTGACTGAGACTGGAGTGGCCACCAGGGATCCCTGGGAAGGCTGGAGGCCCCCGATTTCGAAATAAGTGTCTACACAGCACTTATTTCGAAATAGCTATTTCCAATTTGGCATTATTCTTCGAAGAATGAGGTTTACCCAATTGAAATAAGTGCTCCACTACTTCAAATTTATTTCAAAATAGTGGTTTGGCTGTGTAAACTCTAGGAAAGTTATTTTGAAATAAGGGCTGTTGTTTCAAAATATCTTTGTTTTGTAGACATACCCTTTCAGTTCAAATCTCAACACTTTCTTTCCATTGGTTTTCCCTGTCAACACTTCCTAGAACCCTGGGTTTAACGAGTCAACTCGCAGGGTGCTGATGATGATACTGATGGAGAGACTGAGATCACAGATAGAAGAACATCTAGCGGATGAGCAAGCGGGATTCAGGAATGATAGAAGTACCATAGAGCAGATATTGGCACTTAGATTGATAGAGAAGAAAGCTCAGTGAAAGAACAAGAACATCTACAATTGCTTCATCGATTTTCAAAAGGCATTTTACTGTATAGATCAGAAAGTGACTTGGGTGGTGTTGGAGTCATTCAGAGTGGATAGCAGACTGATATGGTTGTTGAAGGATATCAACTATAATGAGGAGGGAGTGGCAAGAATGTGCAGAGAGTTGGGAAGCTGGTTTAGAACGAGTAGAGGTACGAGACCAGGAGATCTGATATCACCAAGTATCTTCATCAAGCACCTATAGAGAGTGATGGACAAGATCAAGGAAGAGGTAGAAGGGATATTGGTGGATGGGATGAGAATTAACAACTTGAGGTTCACGGATGATATAGTTATCATCAAGGAAGATGAAGAGAAGCTAGTGAGAATGGTACAGGTGCTAAATGAGGAAGGGAAGCGGTATGGTCGGATTATGAATATTGATAAAAAAATACAATGTATTTGGAGATAAGGACATAGGAAGGAAGATCAGTGTAGATGGGATCGAACTAGAGAACGTAGAGAAGTTCATATATTTAGGAAGCAACATGACATATGATCTAGGCTGTAAGAAGGAAATAGTGACTAGAATAGTGAAAGCAAGAGTGAGTTTGAAGGCGATGGATAAGATCTGGAAAAGTAAAGTGATTAGCTTAGGAATAAAGCTGAGCATCTTGAAAACGTGAGACGTGGGTGATAACGAAAGATTCGAAGAGAAGGATATTGGGGTTCAAAAGGAGCTGTTCTAGAAAGATGCTGAGACTAGGATGGATGAAGAAGATCACCAACGAGGAATTCTATAGGAAGATACAGCCAAAAGAGAACCTACTGCAAAAGATTATACAATAGAAGTTAAGACTCTGGTATTCGGCATAATGGATGATCCTAATAGGAGAGGCAGACCCCACAGCCAATGGGTAGATGTTATAGCAGATTGGTGTGGAGCTAGTTTACAGAAACTAAGCCATTCTGCACTGGACAGGGGAAGATGGAAGGAAATAGTGAGGGAAGCATTGGACACCAATGGGCATTGAGCCAATGGTTGTTGTTGATGACGATGATAACGATTGGTTTAACCCCTTAGTTACTGAATGCTGGGATTTTTAGAAAAGGACAGCACTCCTATCCATCACAGCCCACCCCTGGCAAATCACAGATGATGCTGGGCAGGCTGGTCCACACTGGCTGTCATTTCTTCCTGGAGGTCTAGGAGAAAACAGAGTTAATAATATACACGCAGACACTAAATTCACCATGGAATACACAAAGAACTAAACAAGAGCCCCTCAATTCATGGACTACAATGACTTAGATACCGAGAGAGTTTGACTGGCCGAGTCTGGGAAACTCTCATGGGAGAGTGCAGCAGCCACTTTGTTAGAAGCTCCTGAAGTGTGTTGTGTGTCAAAGCCACAGTCTTGGAGAGCCAAACTCCACCCAAGGAGTTTCTTGTTAGTCTCTGACTGTGAGAAGCCACCACAGAGCAGAATGGTCGTTCTGCAGATGAAAGTGTTGTCCCCAGTATATGGTCATAGCTTCTCTAGAGCGTATACAATGGCATAGCATCCTTCTCAGAGACTGACCAGTGGCTTTCCCTGTCAGAATGTTTTCATGAGAAACACGACAGGTGGAATTGTTGATCTGGCCCTAAACTACCGGACACCAGGTTCTGTTGCACCCTTGGTGATGAAGAAAGGTTTGTGGTGGTCTGGGGCCCTTAGGACAGGGCTAGACATCAGGGCAGCCTTCAGCTGCTTAAAAGCTTCCTGACATTTCCCAGCTGACTGTGTTTGGTTGCTTTTTCCTAGTCAGGTCTATCAGTGGAGCGGTGATCTGATTGTAGTGTGGTACAAATCGCCTGTAATATTCCGTCAAGCCTAAGAAGGATTGGACCTGTTTTTTTGACTTAGGGACTGGCCAGTTCCGGATGGCCTCTACTTTAGCCTGTAGAGGGTTAATAGGATACATCCTTAAACCCAGAGAAGCCAGATTTCACTAGAAAACTGACTCTTCGTAGGCATCAGCATCAAAGGGAGTTTGCCGATTTCTTCGGGTTAAGTCCAAAGTCCATGCGAATGTGCTGCCCACCAGTGGATCCAGAAGGTTCTCTATCCAGCGCGTGGCGTAGGGATGTAAAAGCCCATTTAATCAGTTAATTGCTTAAATGGGGGTAGGATGGAGGGAGTGCCCCCTGCCCACAGCATGGTAGACCCGGCCACGCTGGAGCACCCCCTGTCCACATCAGGCGGGGGCACTACCGGTTAACTGGTAACTGGTCAGCATCACCTGGTAAGGATGACGATGACAGGTTAACCAGTTAACCATTGACATCCCTAGTGTGGAATAAGAATTCGGTTGAGTGATGGCATTTATCCTTCTAAAACCTGCACACAATCTCCTAAGCGTTATCCCTGTAAAGAACAATCACAAGAACAGATGCCCACAGGTTCACCCCAGGACCTGATAGTCAGCATATCCACGCCATCCTGAATCTGCCTTTGTGTTTCTCCGTTATGCTCTGCTACAGGCAGGGTATGGCCCTGGGGTTTCAATGGAAAGCACTTTTTAGTTAGTTAACTCCTGCTGGCTGGAAAATACCTGCCTGTAGCAATTCAAGAGGCCAGTGTTTCCTGCTTTGGGGTTGGTTGCAAAGCCTCCCAACTGGGAGTGTTATCCAGAGGAGTGTGAGCTTTACTCTTGCTGGCCAAGGCAATGTCTCCTCATCAGCACAACAAATGATATTGCTCACCATCTCTCTTTTGTGGCCTATTAGCATGTGCTGTTTGCACAGCTTTCTATCAGCTCGAAAGGTCTCTGCCAACAACCTTGCATCTTGGGGTGCATCTACCCTGCACCGTTATTTCGAGAAAACTAGTGTTATTTCAAAATAACAATATGAACGTCTACACAGCCATTCCGTAATTTTGAAATAATTTCAGAATAATGGATGGCTTATTCTGTAAACCTCATTCCGTGAGGAATAATGCCTGTTCCCAAATAGCTATTTCGAAATAAGGCGTGTGTAGATGCTCCACTGCTGCTATTTCGAAATAGCCCCTCACCGGAGCCATTCTAAGTTATTCCTCCCAGTGCCTCCTGGGGCTCTAAAGCAAGCTAGCACATCTACATTAGGGAAGCCGGCCTCAGACTCATTTTGAGGCTTCCCTGCAGAGTAGACGTGCTATTCTGAAATAAGCTATTTCAGAATAACTATTCTAGAATAGCTTATTTCAAAATAGCCTTACAGTGTAGATATAACCTTGTTCTTCCTCACTGGAAGTAACACTAATGCCAAATCACCCATATTAAAACAATCTCCTGAATATCTGTCATGGAAATGAACACCAATAGTAAAAGGTTCTGTAGCCATCTAAATAAAAAGAAAACAAGGAAAGAAGCAGGACCACAAAGCTCTGAGGGTACGTCTACACTAGGCCCCTAGATCAATCTAGGGAGGCTAATGAGGGTGACCGAAATTGCCAATGAAGCGCGGGATTTAAATAGCCCGCACTTGATTAGCATGTTCCTGGCCAGTTGCCATTTTAGAAATTGACTAGTCCGAAGTAACTGCCTGCATCTACACGCGGCAGTGAAACAGGATTCCGAAATGAAGCCCTAACTCGAACTAGCTGGTATTCCTCTTGCAATGAGGTTTACCAGCTAATTCGAGTTAGGGCTTCATTTTGGAATCCCGTGGAATGAGTAGTAACAGTAGTTCGAATTAGGATCTCTAATTCGAACTACCTACTCCGTGCCATGTGTAGCTGTGGGCACAGAGTTCGGACTAAGGGGGATTTAAAAATGGTGGCGCCTGGGAACATGCAAATGAAGCCTGGGATATTTAAATCCCAGGCTTCATTTGCAACTCCGGTTGCCCTAATTACCCTACCTAGCTCGAACTAACGAGCTAGTGTAGACATACCCTTAGAAAGCCTTCTTTGGCTACTCAGCCCTCTGGCTGAGTCACACCCTGTGTGGAATACAACCCCCTTCTGGTGTACACTTTTCACAGGGGCCTATACCAGTGCCCTGTGTATGGTCTCTCAGTCTATTCCCCACTTGGATAGAGACAGGTGCCTCCACAGCTTCCCCTCCTGCAGACAGCGTCCTCGCCATTGCCTCAAGGCTCTATCACAGTTCCTCATATAGTCCACAATAGCTCCCTACTTAGAGCTCTCCATGGTGCTGCTGTTCCCTTAGCCAGCCAGCCACCCACCCACGGTCTTCTCTCCTTGAATGCTCCAGCGACACTGAACTGAGTCTGGTCCTGCAGCTCCTTTTATAGGGCCTCCCTGGTCCCTAATTGGCTGCCTCCTCCTTCAGACACTCTAGCTTCCTTGGAGGACTTCTCTATGGTTTGCTGGGATGGGGTGTGGCAATGCCACAAGCCTCCAGGAGGGGCTTCGCGGCTTGGTCCACCCTCTCACATAAGAATAATGAGGCACTTTGGGTTCGTGGCTGGGTGGCTAACAGAAATGAGGATGTGGAAGTAGAAATTACCACATACTAGGTGGCAGTTAAACTCTGACAGTGTAATGGGATCACATTGGGGAGAGGGGGGGGCGTTTGGATAATCTCCATATAAGAATATCAAAGGAACTGGCATGTGAAATTGCAAGCCCAATAGCAAGGAATTTTAATGTGTCTATAAATTTGGGGGTTGTATCTTATGACTGGAGAATTGCTAATACAATAGCTATTTTTAAGAAAGGGGGAAGAAATGACCTGGGAGACTACAGGCCCATTTCTTGAACCTCTATGATATGCAAGGTCTTTGAACAAATTTTGAAAGAGAAAGTAGTTAGGGACATTGGGATAAGATGATAATTGGGATAAAATGCAACATGGTTTTAAAAAAGGTCGACTCTGCCAGCCAATCCCATCTCCTTCTTTGAGAAGATAACTGATTTTTTAGTAAATAGAAATGCGTTCCCCATACGGACAGAAAGGGTCAGAGGGCACATTGGATGAGATTAGCTACGATGGCATCTGGCCAGTCTGCGACTGCTAGTAGCAAATATCTCCAAAGGCTGGAACTGGGACCCTGGGTGGGGAGGACTCTCTCTCAGATGTCTAGCTGGTGGGTCTTGGCCACATGTTCAGTTTGGGGTTGATAAAGCGGCTCTGTGGATTATGTGGTACTCAGGAGGCAGGGTTCTTTGTTTTATTGTTCTCTGACAAACAAACTTTACATGACAAAAAGGATGAAGGTTCTTGACAATTGCCATAGTGTTGTTATCATAAGGCAAACACCCTGAAGACACCCCTAAAGACATGGAAACACAGGAAAGACCATCCAAGAGCCTTAGCTCAGCCCCCAAGTGTTACTGCCCTGCCATTTGCAGGTTTTTTCATTTCTATTTTTCACGAGGTATCATTTCAAATACATTAGTGAGGCTTTGTTTCCAGGCTCGAAGAAACCCGCTGCCTGTGCCTGCTGTCAGCGCCATGCGGATAAAGGGACTCCCCCCCCCACCTCTGCGCCTTCCTTCATCGCTTGTTACAAGGACCGTAAAAAGGCAGCAGTGCGTGGCTGCAGGCACTCTGCCTTTGGAGACGGCCTATGCTGGTACAGCATGAAGCACAGCAACTGTGCATCACGGGGCCTTGCTTTTACAGGTGGTTTCACCCCTTTGACCTCAGATCCACACTTGCTGCTGTGACACATGAACCTTTGTTGTTTCTGTGTTAGTGCTTTCTGAACTCGGTTGGGAGAGTTGTATGCATAGAGCCATGAGCTTTGTGTCTCAAATACCACGCACTATTTCACTGCAGGGCAGGGGCGAGTGCCTTCCCTATGCTATTAGTCTAAGAGACCTGTATACGGTACATCTTTTCTGGTGCACTGTGTATGGCTATGATGAGGATGGAACTTGGCAGAACCATTGATGATGAGTAAGAATTCTGTGGTCCTGAATGTAATAAAATGCTGGGTCACAGATGGGTGCGGCTGATGTTATATAGGAGGTAATTCAGGCCTTTAAGTTTCTATTCTTGCCATTCCTCTTCATTATTCCTGGGTGACATTTTTCAAATGAAAAGTTTGGACTTTTTTGATTCTTTAAATTATCTTGTTTAAAAAAAGGTTTCAAGGAAGATTTTAAAAATAATTTTCACCCAAAAATCCATCATTGAAATGGTGATATCAATGTTTTGTGCATTGAAACCCAACTTTCTGGTAAAGAGAATACACTCAGGCTAGACAGACACTTGACCAGGGTGGTCTAGATGGTGCTTGGTTGTATCATGAGGGCAGGGGATTGGACTTGATGACCTCTCAAGGGCTCTTCTAGTCCTGAGAGTCTAGGGTTCTGTTATTTCAACAGTGGTTTCTATGAAGCTTCCAAGAAAACGTGTGTGTGTGTGTGTGTGTGTGTGTGTGTGTGCGTGCGTGTGTGTGTGAAATGCTGAAAAAAGTTTTAAAAAAATGAAAACTGGGTGTGAAATGGTGCGAAACAGCATACTTCACAATTTCAATGGTTTTGCTAAACTAGATTTTCATTTTCCCGCCAGCTCTACCCCTCCGCCCCAAGGATACATCAGGCTGCTTGACCATCTTGGCTTTGGTCTGCATGTTGCCTATGTATGCTGTGCAAGTTAGTTCTCTCTGTGCTGCACTGCTGAATTCCTAGCGGTCTGCTTGTCTACAGGGCAGAAGCAAATTTGATGCCGCACATAGTAGGGAAGGCTCAAAATTGGAGCTTTTTCATTGACTATCTCAGCTGTGTTTCTCCAACAAGCTGCAGCAGAAGGGAAACCAAATCATAACAGCTGTACAGCCACAGGTCCGGCCTGGTTCAGTCAGCGCTGGGCATGTGGCCCTGCTAAACGCTTCCACATTCCCGTTGTGTAGAACGGCACCCTTCCCGTGTCACTTCCCCGGAGCGTTCGGCTGTCGCCCCTCTCCCTGCCCAGTCGCCTCCCATTCTCTCCTCAGCCAGCACTGCCTGGCCTTTCTATGACCTCACATGCCTTCCAGAAGCCGCGTGCCCCCTTCCTCCTTTGGTGGGCAGTTGGCAGCAGTGCTGTTCAGGTGGAGGCCTCGACCATCGGAGAGCAAACCCCAGGGTGCTGAGAACAAGGACGAGGCTCTAGGTGTTGACAAAGCGCCACACAGCTTCCTGAAATAGAACTCGCATGGAAATGAGCAGAAGATGAAAGTGTTTCTTGAGGCGACATGTTGATAAGAAAAAGCAGCCAGTTAAGGGTGCAAACAGCTGCAAACAGATGTCACAGCACCAAAGAGGAAATAAGGGAAGGAATTTTAGCAGAGGAAAAGCAAGAAGTACCATAAAAATGTAACAATTAATGAGAGGAAATGATCTCAAGAGACATAAAAGTTCATATGAGGGAACTATTTTTACATGGAAAAAAATACTTCAAAGAGGTGCTAGTAAAGAACAGCCACACCGCAGCACAGTGTCGGGCTGCTTACAGGGGTGAGGCTGTGTGACGGACCGGGCCGTGTCTGGGCACAGCTTAGGGCGTCCGCTCAGGGCGAATTGCTCAAATCCGGGGCTCTTTACAGTCCCCCTGACTGGCGACCTCTCCACACAGGCCACAAACCAGTCTCACAGAGCGCTTCAGCAGCCTGCCTGAAGCCTCCCGAGCAAAACCCCTCCGACACCCCAGCAATATCCGTGCCCCAGATGGCCCCGGGCCTATACACAGGTGGGGGGTCCTAGCACCCAATCCCACCTACCCCGAACAAGTTCTGTCCGGTTCCAAGAAACCAGCCACAGATCCCTGGTCAATTTACCCTCTGGACCTTACCCACAAATCACGCTGGGCCAATCCTTTAGAATCTATATCTAAAGGTTTATTATTACAAGAAAGAAAAGCCTGAGAGTAAGGTTATTAAAGTACAGTACGTTACATGCACCGAATCTCCCAGTCCTCGATGCAGGCTCTAGCAGAGATGTTGCAGCTGCTGGTTTAAAAGTTCTTATTGCACATCCTACGATCAGGATGGGTTCACAGGTCTTCCGGGCTCTTCGATCCCTGCAGTGCTGCCTCTGGGATGAAGTGCTGAGCTGAGAACAAAATGGCCTCGACCACATGGCCCCTTTTATTCCCTTCCTGGCCTCTTCTTGTATCCAGCAAGTCACCTGGTCAGAGGCCAAACTCTATGTTTCCTGCTGGCTGCCCTCAGGTGACAAATCCCATTCTTTGGGTGTGTCCATAGCCTATTGAGAGTCATTGTTCCACAGGGCTTTGCTACTCAGCCTGTCCATAGCCATGCTTAACCACATTCACAGAAATATTCAGCTTCCACACAGATTACAGATTCCTACCTACACACACAGACATTATATACTCACATAAATAGTGTACATAAGATTAACAAACAATAATCTCCCATTCAATACCCCACATGGCTCCCCCCCCACCAATTTCTGGGGCCAACACCCCCACCTAGGGGTGCAGCAGCGACCTGGCTGCTTCCCTCCAATTCAGCAACGTGACACCCCCAACGCAAAATTGATGCAGGAAGTGATGCCAGTAACATCACTGAGGGCATCACAGGCCTCCCCCAACAAAATGGTGGTGTGCCTCAGTTTCCCTTCTTACACAGGACCTTCTGGCTGGAACCCTTTTTGTCCTGTAAGAAGTTCCAAGACCAGTTACAAGTGTTAACCACGAAATAGCAACATCACAATGTCCCCCTACATACCGTCTGTCGTTTGGTACATCTCCAGACAGATTACATGGTATTTTCATAAGCTCATGCACACTGTATACCGTTACAATTCTCTGCAACAATAATACATTGGTTACAGGAATTAACATCAGTAACAGGAACAATCCTATATCAGGTGTATACTGAAATTCTCCGTCAGGCCCCTTCTCTGGCCCCACACCATTGCAGTTTTGGCCCTTCAGGTTTAAACTGCCAATCTTCTTGGCCAAAGCAAGTCCTGCCCCTCTCCCTTGTCCTCTGGGCTCCAGGCCTGAAACCTCTGGCCAGACCAAGACAATGGGCTGGCTGGGTGTGACTCCCTGGCTCACAATGGCCCTGGAATTCTCCCTCTTCCCCCACTCAGTGGGGTAACAGCAGTAAGCTGTAGACTCCCAAGTCTCTCCTCTGTCCCTCTCCAACCTCTGTTTCCACATGGAACCAGATATCAACCTCCCTGATTGAGTATGAGTGTCCACCGTGTCCAGAGATGGGAGCTTAATTGCCATCTCCTGCATCCTAGGGAGAGTGACCACACAGCTATTCTGCTCTGCATACTTGGCTACCCAGCCCTTCTCCTGAATCTGAGACACTAAGTTCCCACTCTCCTCACTCACCTGGGAACAATCCTGTCCCACACACACTGACTTCCCAGCAAGCTGGTCCCCCACAGTCACTGGGTTAGCAGCCTGCTCCAGTTCTCTGGATGTTCCTGCCTCATCTGGAACAACCCTCAGTCCCTCTGAGACTTCTCCACCACCATTCACACTGGGTTTCCCTAAACCCAAGTCAGTGGAGTCACTGTTAACAGACAAATTCTGTCTGTCAGGCACCAAAACAAGTGCCTCACACAAGAAGCTGCTGCCTTTTACAGGCAGAGCTTTCTCCTGAATGCCTTTTCCAAGCAAGGTCCTGTCACCTCCCTCAGTCACTGCAAACTGCTTGCTACAAGCACTGCCAGGACTCTCCTCCCTATGAGCTTCCTTAAGCAGCAGTTCACCCGTCTCTGGCTCTGCAGCAGCCTTGCCCTGCTGAGCCACAACCAACTCCTCCTGCAATTCCCTTACTCCCTGAGTCATCTCTGGCCCCTCTGGTGGATTCACAGACAATCCCCTCTCAGGCACACAGCCAGACTCACAAGAGACAGGGTCAGAAGCACCTTCACTCCCTGTGCAGCTCTCTAGATGGCTGTAAACGTCCACACCATCATTAGGCACCAGAGTTAACACACCCTCATTCTCTCCTTGTGCCCGGGCTAAGGGGTCTCCCTGCTCCCACAGAGTCGCTCCCCCCTCTGCCAGCAACACAGCAGCATCAGGCACAATATCAGGGTCACCACTGTCTGGTCTCTGGGGTTCTGGTAAAACACTGACTGACTCTACCTGAGTCACCTCATCCCTCTCCCCAGCCGACACAAACCTTGGGCCACCCCCTTCCTGGGCCTTAGCCATATCCAGACCCAACTCTGGGACAACACCACTGCTCTCAGCCTTCACAGGCTGTGGGGCACTTTCCTCAGACAAAGGAAGAAACTCTTCCCCACACACAGCCAGACCACCAGAGACAGCTTCTCCCTTGTCCCAACACCCCTGGCTAATCTCAGGCATACAGCTAGCCACTGGGACAGCTTCCTTCCCTTCCCCATAGCTACTTCCACCCTCCAAATTGCCAGCTTGCACCCACTGTGCTTCTTCACACAAATCACTTTCAGCTTGTGCAGGTTCAATTCCACAAACCTCACCAGCCACCAACTCCTCAACTAAAACTTCACTTTGGCCAGCCACTCCAGGCTGCCCCAGAGAAACATTTCCCTGATTTCTGGGCTCTTCCTGCCCTGTTTCTGATTCCAGCCTCACCTCTGAGGCATCAGACGGGCCCTCACCCACAGGCTTACATGTAGAGACACTTTCCCCTTGGTTACAGGGAGACTGACCAGCTCCAGGAAACTTTTCATACCCACATGCACCCCCTTCCCAAACCTCCCTGTTAGCTACAGGTAACACAAAAGGTTTGCATTTACACATGCTTTGGGGTTGGGTTTTCACATCAGCTGGGTAAAATACGTCTGCCATATCATAAGCATACCCCATACCCACAGAGTTATACATTGAACCTTCAGGAGGATACAGTCTCTCTTGTTCTTTTAGTCTCTTAAGCTGGAGGTCAAGTCTAGCATTTTCCTCCCTGGCTAGGGCCATCTTCTTTGCATGCTCTGCCCTTCTCTCTGCATACTCTGCCATTCTCTCTGCATGTTCTGCTTTTCTCATCTCAAGTTCCCGATCCATCTCCTTCTTTCTCTTAGCAATTTCTTCATCTGCCTTCCGCCTTCTTTCAGCAGCCTCCTTGGCTTGCTTCTGCTCCTTTTCATCCACATCTCTGGTTAATAACAGCACTACCAGATCTAGTTTAGAGGCCCTTTTCCTAAAGGCAATGCCTCTCCCCAAGCACAAATCCTTCAGAGCACTTTTGCTCAGACTCTCATATAATTCCGGGTTCATCGCAGCGGCTCTTTAATCAACCAAACTCTCAACACCAAAAATCAAATTTAGACAGCGTGGGGTCCTGATCCCAAAGCTCAATTGACCAAGATCTGTGGATCCTGCCGACTACGCCACTGTGACGGACCGGGCCGTGTCTGGGCACAGCTTAGGGCGTCCGCTCAGGGCGAATTGCTCAAATCCGGGGCTCTTTACAGTCCCCCTGACTGGCGACCTCTCCACACAGGCCACAAACCAGTCTCACAGAGCGCTTCAGCAGCCTGCCTGAAGCCTCCCGAGCAAAACCCCTCCGACACCCCAGCAATATCCGTGCCCCAGATGGCCCCGGGCCTATACACAGGTGGGGGGTCCTAGCACCCAATCCCACCTACCCCGAACAAGTTCTGTCCGGTTCCAAGAAACCAGCCACAGATCCCTGGTCAATTTACCCTCTGGACCTTACCCACAAATCACGCTGGGCCAATCCTTTAGAACCTATATCTAAAGGTTTATTATTACAAGAAAGAAAAGCCTGAGAGTAAGGTTATTAAAGTACAGTACGTTACATGCACCGAATCTCCCAGTCCTCGATGCAGGCTCTAGCAGAGATGTTGCAGCTGCTGGTTTAAAAGTTCTTATTGCACATCCTACGATCAGGATGGGTTCACAGGTCTTCCGGGCTCTTCGATCCCTGCAGTGCTGCCTCTGGGATGAAGTGCTGAGCTGAGAACAAAATGGCCTCGACCACATGGCCCCTTTTATTCCCTTCCTGGCCTCTTCTTGTATCCAGCAAGTCACCTGGTCAGAGGCCAAACTCTATGTTTCCTGCTGGCTGCCCTCAGGTGACAAATCCCATTCTTTGGGTGTGTCCATAGCCTATTGAGAGTCATTGTTCCACAGGGCTTCGCTACTCAGCCTGTCCATAGCCATGCTTAACCACATTCACAGAAATATTCAGCTTCCACACAGATTACAGATTCCTACCTACACACACAGACATTATACACTCACATAAATAGTGTACATAAGATTAACAAACAATAATCTCCCATTCAATACCCCACATGGCTCCCCCCCCACCAATTTCTGGGGCCAACACCCCCACCTAGGGGTGCAGCAGCGATCTGGCTGCTTCCCTCCAATTCAGCAACGTGACAGGCTGCACTCAAAGATGAAGGAACTACAAGATCCCCCAGTGTGACAGGAACGGAAAAATAGGTACACGATGAAAACACCACAACTGTCACAATAAGGCGCTGCCTTTTCTGGCGGAGTGCCCTTTGGTAAACCTGGCAACTGAAAAGCAGCGTGCTGGGTGTGTGAGGAAGTATATCGGAGTGGAGGGAGATGCGTTTTCGGTGTGGAGCTGTGCTGGGATAGCCTTTCCTTAGCCGGTGCGGGTCTCCACGTGCCGCATGGTAGTGTGGCGAGAGAGTCTGAGCTCTCGGGTTTCTCCGGCACGTGGGGTTTCCTAGCTTTCGTTAACACCACACAGAGGGGACACACGGTGCACGCTGAAGGACAGTCCAGTGCTAACGATGTCTGGTGCCTGTTAGGTGGTGCTTTGCCACCGGGAAGAAGGGTCTCTGCCCACTGCGCAACAGAGCTGGACTGGACCCTTGCCTGGAATGAACCCTCCTTTCCCACCGCCTCTTGGGAAGGACTCCCCAGGCGCTTTCTGGGGCCCCATGGCTAGAGAGCGGGGAGAGAGGTGAGCTGCTGTGAGAGGGCCCTGAGCTGACCCGGACAGGCAGGACTGGCAGTATGGAAGGGCCGGCAGCAGGGGATGCTCTGCAGGCAGGCACACAGCTGTTACAGCAGGGAGGTGGCAGTACAAGACTCAAGCTTTCAGCCCGCTTTGGGGCTCGTACCCTGGCTATCAAGAGAGGTCGGGGGGGGGGGAAGCGGGGTCTGATTCTCAGGGTAAATTTAAATTTGTAAATTTCTCTCGCTTGCAAAATCATACACAGGTGGGGGGGTCCTAGCACCCAATCCCACCTACCCCAAACAAGTTCTGTCCGGTTCCAAGAAACCAGCCACAGATCCCTGGTCAATTTACCCTCTGGACCTTGCCCACAAATCACGCTGGGCCAATCCTTTAGAATCTACCATCTAAAGGTTTATTACTACTAGAAAGAAAAGCGTGAGAGTGAGGTTGCTAACGTATCATACATTACATGCGTCGAATCTCCCAGTTCTTGATGCAGGCTTGCAGCAGAGATGTTATAACTGCTGGCTTAAAAGTCCTTGGTGTACATCTTATGTCAGGATGGGTTCACAGTTCTTCCTGGCTCGTTGATCCCTGCAATGCTGCATCTGGGATGAAGAGCTGAGCTGAGCACAAAATGGAGGATGCCACATGGCCCCTATATACCTCCTTCCTCATCTCTTCTTGGCTGCAGCAGGTCACCTGGCCAGTGGCCTATCCCTGTGTTCCCTGCTGGTAGCCCTTAGGTATCAGTCACCATTCTTGAGGTGTGTCCCTGGCCTATAGAGGGCTGTTTTTCCATGGAGACTTGCTCATTAGCATGTCCATAGACTGAGCTTTCTTGCCCATTGCTCAACCACATACAGAGAAACATTCGGTATCCACATGAAGTACATGCTTAGAACTTCACACGCAGACATTATACAATCACATTGATAACATATATAGAATCAGTCTAAGATAAACTTTCATTTGAAACCTTTCATGGCCCCCTTTGTGCCACTTTTTGAGGGAAACACTCCCTCCCCCCACGGGTGCAACAGTGATCTGGCTGCTCCCCTAAAATCCAGTAACGTGACAGCCCTTCTGCACTTGCATCTGTCCCTCAATACTAACATGCTGGGCTACGTCTACACTGGCCCCTTTTCCGAAAGGGGCATGCTAATTTTCCAGGTCGTAATAGGGAAATCCGCGGGGGATTTAAATATCCCCCGCGGCATTTAAATAAAAATGTCCGCCGCTTTTTTCCGGCTTGTAGAAAAGCCGGAAAAGAACGTCTACACTGGCCCCAGTCCTCTGGAAAAAAGCCCTTTTCCGGAGGATCTCTTATTCCTACTTTGAAGTAGGATTTCCCTATTACGACCTGGAAAATTAGCATGCCCCTTTCGGAAAAGGGGCCAGTGTAGACGTAGCCCTGCAGTGTTGCCCGCCTGCTTTCTCTCCGACACGGGCCAGTGCCACCACTGTGGTCAAACCAGTCCAAATAGCATGTTCAGCGGCTGCTGAGTTAGCTGGCAGGGCCGGGCAGGACTTATTAAAACCCCAACATTCGGACTCCCCCTGCTCTGCCTTCTGCCACAATTTCCACTGGTTTGAAGCAACTAACAGCGACATGGCCCCTTTGTGACAGAGACCTTCCTTGTGTGGGGAAAGAGAATGGGGGTGGGAGGGATTATGTTCCAGTAGCATCATTTCAGCCTCCTTTGGCTCTGCTTGCTCTCATGCCTGGGGGTGGGTCTGGCTAGCTGAGCAGGCAGTGGAAAGCATCCATCGCTCCTGGGAACGATTTGTCTGGTGTTGTTCCCCATGCGGTTCCAGTTCTTCACTGTTAAGTGGGACAGGCCAGATTTCCATTCATACCTGTCGTGACATCAGCCCCAAGTTTGTCAAGTCCCTCTGAAACCGTTAGCGGTTCTCGTACAGTTTGCCTCTGCAGAGGCTCTGAGCACGTGCGCCGGGTGCTGTGTTGTGATCAGACTTCTGGTGCTTAATGCAAGTTTCAACGTTGCAGCTACATGTCGATGGGTCCTCAGAACGGTTTTCTTCCAGGCTAGGAAAACTCACCAGGGTTCTGCCCCGGGATTCGAATAGACCAAGGTTCGTTCCATCACACACTTGCTCTTGAAAAACAACCCCTCCCCCGATTATCTGTACTTTTTGAGCTGAGCCCAAATCTTTCCTGGCTTGCTACTTCACGCCTCTTTTTTAAAATGTTTTTACCCCACCTCTCTATTTAAAATAGTCAAGGCAACTTACAAAAACTTTTAAAACACAATAAATAAACGTATCTAAAGTAAAATACAAGAGCACAAAGTGCGGGAACATAAAGCCTGCTAAAACACCTCAAGAGGAGACACACACACACACACACACAGACACACACACACAGACACACACACACACACACACACAACTAATCACCAATACAAGCAAGGGTAAAAAGGGTGGCCTTGGCCTGGTGCTGAAACTTTGCATGGTTGGTGCCAGGTGAATGTCTGTGGCGTAGGGACAAAGGCTGAGGAGGCCCTGCTCCGCGTACATGGCAACCGTATCTCCATAAGTGAAGGGACACGGAGCAGAGCCTCCCCAGCTGACCTCAATCCCCGGGCGGGTTCATACAGGAGAAGAGGGTCCTTCAAATACCCAAGTCCCAACCCATTTGGGGCTGAATAAGTCATAACCAGCCCTTGAATTGAGCCCAGAAACATACTGGAAGCGATTGCAGCTGCCGGAGCACTGGCATAATGTGCTCCATGTGATGAGTGTTGGTTAAAACTCAAGCAGACATTCTGGACCAGCTGAAGCTTCCAAAGACTCTTCAAAGGCAGCCCTACGTAGAGCGCATCGCAACAACCCAGCTGGGATGTGACAAGAGCATGAATCACTGTAGCCAAGTCGTTCTTATTTGGGAAGGGTCGCAGCTGGCGGCTCAGCCAAAGCTGCCCAAAAGCCCTCCTGGCCACCGAGGAAATCTGATTTTCAAATGTTAAAAAAGGGTCCAGGAGGATTCCCAAGCTGCGCACCTGTTCTGTCAGGGGGAGAGTGACCCCGTCCAGAAGAGGTAACACACCATGCTCCCGGACAGGCGGCTTCCTGATGCACTGGACCTCGGTCTTATCTGGATTCAACTTCAGCCTATTTGACCTCCTCCAGATCCTCACTGCCTCCAGACACTGGTTTGGACTGATCGCCGCCACACCTGGATCCGATGTCCCAGAGAAACAGATCTCTTGCCAAAGATCATATTTTGCTTTAGACAATTTCTCTGGTTTTGTCACATTTGTCCATTTGTTTCTTATTTCCTACGTCCCTCAGTTTTTGGCACATTGGACGAGATAAATTCACACGCTAGTGACTGGCCATCACTACTCTCCCATTTGCAGTATCGATCGGCAGGGCAGCCAGGAGAAGAATCAGCATCCAGTGAATGCAGCGACATGAAGACTGAGGAGTCTAGTGAGTTAGCCAGCTTCATGCAGCCCTATGTCCCTGCCCAGTCCATCTTCCACATGTCGCTAGCATCTATCACAGCAAGCCCCGCCCCCCAGCTACACCCACCTTCCTGTTCTCAGCTTCCAGTGAGCAGAGCCTACTTAAATATATTAGAGGGATAAATGCCAGGGAGGGAGAGGAATTATTTAAGCTCAATACCAATGTGGACACAAGAACAAATGGATATAAGCTGGCTATTAGGAAGTTTAGACTCAAATTAGGCGAAGGTTTCTAACCATCAGAGGAGTGAAGTTCTGGAACGGCCTTCCAAGGGAAGTAGTGGGGGCAAAGACCTATCTGGCTTCAAGATTAAGCTAGATGGGTTTATGAAGAGGATGGTTTGATGAGGTAACATGATCTTGGCAATTAATTGACCTTTCACTATCAGTGGTAAATAGGCCAATGGTGGGAAGATGGGAGTTGCTATAGAGAACTTTTTTCTGGGTATCTGGCTTGTGAGTCTTGCCCACATGCTCAGGGTTTAGCTGATCGCCATATTTGGGACTGGGAAGGAATTTTCCTCCCGGGTAGATTGGCAGAGGCCCTGGAGGTTTCTTGCCTTCCTCTGTAGCATGGGGCACGGGTCACTAGCGGGAGGATTCTCTGCATCTTTTCAAGGACTTCAATACCTGAGATAAGGTGAGAGGATTATTCTAGGAGGGGGTGGGTGAGATTCTGTGGCCTGCACTGTGCAGGGGTCAGACTAGATGATCATAATGGTCCCTTCTGACCTTAAAGACTCTGAGTCTATGAGAGCCTGGTGCGGGGCGAGGATGCCCCAGGCCGCAGGGTCTGAGTTCTGGACGAAGCTGTGAGCCCTGCAGGGCACTGAAGAGTTGTGGGGTAGGAGGAAAGACTTAGTGGCACAGTGGCTGGGAATGGGCCCCGCTCCCAGGCTCCCAATCACGCTAGTTGCCACAGCCCACGGGGGCCTGGGGCCGGGTGGGTCTGCGCTGGGTGTCTGGGCGAGTGGCACGTTTCCGTTCATCTTGTGATTTTGACAAATCCAAAGGAAAACGTTTGGTCAGAAATTCCCCCCTAGCTCTAGGGACAAGCCCCTGCCCCCGCGGGTCGCCAGAGGGGCAGCGCCTCAGCCCCTCCCAGAAGGAGCTAAATGAGAGAGGCCATTAGGCAGTCAGAGCAGCATCTAGCTCCTAGGTGTTCCCCAGCGAGAGGGCACAAGCCATGGGAGCTGTCCGTGCAATGAGTCGTGTCCGCCAGGAGCCCTGCCTGGCTGCCCTGCCTCCAGGAGCCCTGCCTGGCTGCCCTGCCTCCAGGAGCCCTGCCTGGCTGCCCTGCCTCCAGGAGCCCTGCTTGGCTGTCCTGCCTCCAGGAGCCCTGCTTGGCTGCCCTGCCTCCAGGAACCCTGCTTGGCTGCCCTGCCTCCAGGAGCCCTGCTTGGCTGTCCTGCCTCCAGGAGCCCTGCTTGGCTGTCCTGCCTCCAGGAGCCCTGCCTGGCTGTCCTGCCTCCAGGAGCCCTGCCTGGCTGCCCTGCCTCCAGGAGCCCTGCTTGGCTGTCCTGCCTCCAGAAGCCCTGCCTGGCTGTCCTGGCTCCAGGAGCCCTGCTTGGCTGTCCTGCCTCCAGGAGCCCTGCCTGGCTGTCCTGGATCCAGGAGCCCTGCTTGGCTGCCCTGCCTCCAGGAGCCCTGCTTGGCTATCCTGCCTCCAGGAGCCCTGCCTGGCTGTCCTGCCTCCAGGAGCCCTGCCTGGCTGTCCTGGATCCAGGAGCCCTGCTTGGCTGCCCTGCCTCCAGGAGCCCTGCCTGGCTGTCCTGCCTCCAGGAGCCCTGCTTGGCTGTCCTGCCTCCAGGAGCCCTGCTTGGCTGTCCTGCCTCCAGGAGCCCTGCCTGGCTGTCCTGCCTCCAGGAGCCCTGCTTGGCTGTCCTGCCTCCAGGAGCCCTGCTTGGCTGTCCTGCCTCCAGGAGCCCTGCCTGGCTGTCCTGCCTCCAGGAGCCCTGCTTGGTTGTCCTTCCTCCAGGAGCCCTGCTTGGCTGTCCTGCCTCCAGGAGCCCTGCCTGGCTGTCCTGCCTCCAGGAGCCCTGCTTGGCTGTCCTGCCTCCAGGAGCCCTGCTTGGCTGTCCTGGCTCCAGGAGCCCTGCCTGGCTGTCCTGGCTCCAGGAGCCCTGCCTGGCTGTCCTGCCTCCAGGAGCCCTGCCTGGCTGTCCTGACTCCAGGAGCCCTGCTTGGCTGTCCTGCCTCCAGGAGCCCTGCCTGGCTGTCCTGGCTCCAGGAGCCCTGCCTGGCTGTCCTGACTCCAGGAGCCCTGCTTGGCTGCCCTGCCTCCAGGAGCCCTGCTTGGCTGCCCTGCCTCCAGGAGCCCTGCCTGGCTGTCCTGCCTCCAGGAGCCCTGCTTGGCTGCCCTGCCTCCAGGAGCCCTGCTTGGCTGCCCTGCCTCCAGGAGCCCTGCTTGGCTGCCCTGCCTCCAGGAGCCCTGCCTGGCTGTCCTGCCTCCAGGAGCCCTGCCTGGCTGTCCTGGCTCCAGGAGCCCTGCCTGGCTGTCCTGGCTCCAGGAGCTGCTATCCAAAGAGTTAGAAACACACGTGGGCGGGAGCGATTCAGACGACTGGTGGGTTTCGCTCGTTTCAGGGTGTCGGGAGCAGGTCACAGCCCCGCGGCTCTGGGACTGGGACTGAATCGCAGAGTAGCATTGTCGAGAGGCTCAGCTTGTCACCTCGGTTCACTGGGGAGCTGTTGCCTCAGCCCACGGGTAACCCCCGGGCAAGGCGCAGGCTGTGGCCCATCCACAGAGCACATGAGCTACTAAAGCTGTCGGCCCGAGAGCCTGGATCTGTAGCTCAAATTGCAGAGACTCGCCGTTAGCTCCCACGGCCCCACTCCCAGGCTGTGATGGTGGCCACCCCTTCACTCTATGTGCCACTTGGTGGGTGTCGGCCAGGCCTGGCCACGCAATACAGCCCTGGGCTGAGCTGGTACTAACAGGTCTGCAACAGGACAGTGACCTGGCAAACCACGGGAATGGCTGACTCAGGATTCAATTAAAGAAGGACTCAGGGGGGTGGGGGTGGCTCGGGCCAGTCTTCAGGGGCTTATGGGAAACAGACCTGCCAGACTGGTCTTTCATGAGATGACAAAGTTGGTAGCTACAGGCAACAGTGCTGGTGTAATGGGCTCAGCCGGCGGCAGGGCTGGGCCTGGTGCCGCGTGACAGTTTGGTGATGAGGTAGAACAATACGAAATGAAAAGGGCGCGTGCAGGGTGGATTCACACCCGACCCCTGGCAGGTCTCAAACCGTCACTAGAGGGGGCTCCTCGCTCGGGTGGAGATTCCCGTGGTGTTCTGCCGGCATCCTTCTTGGCCCTGTGCTATTTGCCATTTCTATCAGCCCCCCCAGGGAGGGGGTGAATAGCGGAGCCAGGTCACTGATCCAGAGCAATCGCGTTCCCCTGGTAAACTGGGCACAAGCGACCAGTGTGCATTTAGTGACAGTGAAATGCAAGGGACACACCTAGGAACAAAGAACGCAAGCCCTATGACGGGGTGGGGCCTGCCCCTGGGAAGCAGGGAGTCTGAAAAAGATTTGGGGGTCGCGGTAGATAATCAGCTCACAGAGCCAATGGATGAATAGGTGAGGGAATATTGAGGGGGGGCGGGGAGGTTGTGTTACCTCTGTGTGTGGCACTGGTGCAACCGCAAGTGAGGACAAACTGGAGAGAGTTCGGAGAAGAGCAGTGAGACTGATAAACATGCACAGGGAGCAAATCTTTGATCAGAAGCTCTTCTGAGCAGCAGAGAAAAGTCTAATATGGCCCAAGGACCATTAAGTTGGAGCTAGACAAATTGACACTAGAAATAAGGTGCAATTTTTAACAGTGAATGTAAATAGCTATTAGAACAATTTATCGAGTGTTTCGGTGGATTCTCCATCACTGGATTTTTAAAATCAAGTCTGGATGTTTTTCTAAAAGATCTGCCCTAGCTCAAACGGGACTTAATTCAGGGACATTCTTTGCAGTACAAACACTTCTCCATGGAAAATCCCATTTTTTAATTGTTGTTTGTCCCAAGTGGGGACGAATGTAAAAAACCTCACGGGACGGTTTCCAAGAAAAGTCAATTTCAGAAGAACTAAAATGGATTTTTTCAGCTTCCTATCTGGCCATTTGGAAGGCGCTTGCCAATGTCACTCTTTGAATTGGACGTGGGCCTGCCATGACAGGGACAGCATAGGCACTCTGGCCCGAGAACCCTCTGGGAAAGCTTTGCCATGTTCCCTTTGTGCCAGACAAGAGCCTTTCGGGCGGGCTGATGGGGGCCTGCAGTGACAACTGAAAATTGGAGGCAAAACTGACATTTTTAATGGAAAATCTGGGATTTGCAAGAAGGGCATTTTTTCTAGCTCTTGTTCTAGGACGGTGAGGCCCAGGAAGCCAGAATAGATCCCAGTGGCCTTTTCTGGCCTGAGAATCTAGGGACTTTTAAAAATTTCAAAACTTTGTTAAAAATTAAAAATTTGAACTAAAAAAAGTCAGGATTTTGTAAAAGTGTTAATGAGAATCCCATGTTCCCAACAGCTTATTTGTGAGTTTAGACAAACTCCCTGTGCAGATCGGGTGTCCCTGCTCAGAACGTAGTTTTCAAAATCCAATCTTCATTTTAACCTCCACAGCTCCCTCTCCTCAGAGGCCTATTTCACTGCCCAGTGCCATGCCTCCACCTGCAGCTGGTTCTGCTGGAGAGCCAGTCGCTTGTTTTTCAAAAGAGACACCGGAAGTAGTTTATGAATAATGGGGAAAGTGCATGTTTTCACGCACACTCCGACATGCCACTGCAATTGCACATCAAGCTTCAAAGCAACTCGTGGTCTGGCAAAGGAACAGGCGGAAAATCTCAGCGGAAAAAGTGAATGTTCCAGAAAACACTGAGCATCCGGAAAAGGACTAGGACCCGAGAATGGACTAGAACCCACTTTGCCTTAGTCACAGCATCCCTCCTCTCATTTTTATGATCAAAGGTTACCGCCTACGGCAGCAGTTCCGCCCAGACCCCCCAAACCGCCCACACACATTTACCGGAAGCAGTCTCGCTGCAGCCCATGTGTTGGCAGGATGGAGCTCGGGCTTTCTGTGACCCGCCTCCGAGGAGCTGTTACTAGGCTGCACGTTAGTTCGTGGGGCCTGAGCTGCCGAATGACGCCTGTGGCATGAGCCTGCTGTTAGAGAAGAAACAGGTGCCCCAGGAGTGGACGGGTAAACGGGACGCTCTATTACGGACACGCGACACAAGGACCGGGCAACAGCCCGGTGCCAATCGCCCCCTTTTATCTCTGCGTATGTTAACGTATACGTCTATCGCTGCTTGCCCTAAAACCGTATTGGTAATGTTAACTCCTGCCCAGTGAATATTCATAAGCGGGTGATGAATACAATCCTACCCGCCCCTGTTTGCTGTTCACTGGTTGTTAGTTGAATCAGCATTTCCTACTGTCTCCAGCGGGGGAAGCACTGCGACCCTGGAAATGTTTTGCAAAACAAGGCGCTGTTCAGTGCAGCCGGGCGGGACACGGGGGAATGGCAAGAGCCCTGGCCCACGGCTGTGAGGTCATCCCAGGCCCCCGTCCATTGTACATCCCAGGCCCCCGTCCATTGTACATTCCAGACCCCCGTCCATTGTACATCCCAGGCCCCTGTCCATTGTACATCCCAGGCCCCTGTCCATTGTACATCCCAGACTCCCGTCCATTGTACATCCCAGGCCCCTGTCCATTGTACATCCCAGACTCCCGTCCATTGTACATCCCAGGCCCCTGTCCATTGTACATCTGTGACGGACCGGGCTCTGTCTGGGCACAGCTGAGGGCGTCCGCTCAGGGCGAATTGCTCAACTCCGGGGCTCCTTACAGCCCCCGACTGGTGACCTCTCCACACAGGCCACAAACCAGTCCCACAGAGCGCTTCAGCTGCCTGCCTGAAGCCTCCCGAGCAAAACCCCTCCGACACCCCAGCAATATCCGTGCCCCAGATGGCCCCGGGCCTCATACACAGGTGGGGGGTCCTAGCACCCAATCCCACCTACCCCGAACAAGTTCTGTCCGGTTCCAAGAAACCAGCCACAGATCCCTGGTCAATTTACCCTCTGGACCTTACCACAAATCACGCTGGGCCAATCCTTTAGAATCTATATCTAAAGGTTTATTATCACAAGAAAGAAAAGCCTGAGAGTAAGGTTATTAAAGTACAGTACGTTACATGCACCGAATCTCCCAGTCCTCGATGCAGGCTCTAGCAGAGATGTTGCAGCTGCTGGTTTAAAAGTTCTTATTGCACATCCTACGATCAGGATGGGTTCACAGGTCTTCCGGGCTCTTCGATCCCTGCAGTGCTGCCTCTGGGATGAAGTGCTGAGCTGAGAACAAAATGGCATCGACCGCATGGCCTCTTTATACTCCTTCCTGGCCTCTTCTGGTCTCAGCCGGTCACCTGGTCCTCAGCCTCTCTCTGCTGGCAGCTCTTAGGTGTCCGCCCTCCTGCTTTAGGTGTGTCTTTGGCCCATCAAGTGCCATTGTTCTACAGGGCTTCACTACTCAGCCTGTCCATAGCCATGCTTAACCACATTCACAGAAATATTCAGCTTCCACACAGATTCCTATCTACACACACAGACATTATATACTCACATAAACAGTGTACACAGGATCAGCAAACAACAAGCTCCCATTCAATACCCCACATGGCTCCCTTCTATATCATTGTTGGGGCCACCACCCCCACCTATGGGTGCAGCAGCGATCTGGCTGCTTCCCTCCAATTCAGTAATGTGACACCCCCAATGCAAAATTGATGCAGGAAGTGATGCCAGTAACATCACTGAGGGCATCACAGGCCTCCCCCTACAAAATGGTGGTGTGCCTCAGTTTCTCTTCTCACACAGGACCTTCTGGCTGGAACCCCTTTTGTCCTGTAAAAAGTTCCAAGACCAGTTACAAGTGTTAACCACGATATAGCAACATCACAATGTCCTTTTATGTACAGTCTGTCACCGGGCACATTTCCTGACAAGTTACAAAGTGTCTCCATAAGCTCATGCACCCTGTATACCGTTACAATTCTCTGCCACAATAATACATTGGTTACAGGAATTAACATCAGTAACAAGAACAATCCTATATCAGGTGTATACTGAAATTCTCCGTCAGGCCCCTTCTCTGGCCCCACACCATTGCAGTTTTGGCCCTTCAGGTTCAAACTGAAAATCTTCTTGGCCAAAGCAAGTCCTGCCCCTCCCCCTTGTCCTCTGGGCTCCAGGCCTGAAAGCTCTGGCCAGACCAAGACAAAGGGCTGGCTGGGTGTGACTCCCTGGCTCACAATGGCCCTGGAATTCTCCCCCTTCCCCCACTCAGTGGGGTAACAGCAGTGAGCTATAGACTCCCAAGTCTCTCCTCTGTCCACCTCCAACCTCTGTTTCCACATGGAACCAGATATCAACCTCCCTGATTGAGTATGAGTGTCCACCGTGTCCAGAGATGGGAGCATAACTGCCATCTCCTGCATCCTAGGGAGAGTGACCACACAGCTGTTCTGCTCTGCATACTTGGCTACACAGTCCTCCTCCTGAATCTGAGACACTAACTTCCCACTCTCCTCATTCACCTGGGAACAATCCTGTCCCACACACACTGACTTCCCAGCAAGCTGGTCACACACAGTCACTGGGTTAGCAGCCTGCTCCAGTTCTCTGGCTGTCCCTGCCTCATCTGGAACAACCCTCAGTCCCTCTGAGACTTCTCCACCACCATCCACACTGGGTTTCCCTAAACCCAAGTCAGTGGAGTCCCTGCTAACAGACAAGTTCTGTCTGTCAGGCACCAAAACAAGTGCCTCACACAAGAAGCTGCTGCCTTTTACAGGCAGAGCTTTCTCCTGAATGCCTTCTCCCAGCAAGGCATCGTCACCTTTCCCTGTTACTGCAAACTGCTTACTACAAGCATTGCCAGGACTCTCTTCCCTATGAGCTTCCTTAAGCAACAGTTCACCCTTCCCTGGCTCTGCAGCCGCCTTGCCCTGCTGAGCCACAACCAACTCCTCCTGCAACTCCCTTACTCCCTGAGTTATCTCCAGCCCCTCTGGTGGATTCACAAACAATCCCCTCTCAGGCACACAGACAGACTCACAAGATACAGGGTCAGAGGCACCTTCTCCCCCTTTGCAGCTCTCTAGATGGCTGTAAACGTCCACACCATCATTAGGCTCCAGAGTTAACAGTCCTTCATTCTCTCCTTGTGCCTGGGCTAAGGGGTCACCCTGGTCCCACAGAGTCGCTCCCCCCTCTTCCAGCAACACAGCAGCATCAGGCACAACATCAGGGTCCCCACTGTCTGGTCTCTGGGGTTCTGGCAAGACACTGCCTGGATCTACCCAAGTCACAGCATCCTCCTCCCCAGCAGACACAAACCTAGAGCCACCTCCTTTCTGGGCCTTCTTTGTATCCAGACCCAACTCTGGGACAACAGCCCTGCTCTCAGCCAACACAGGCTGTGGGGCACCTTCCTTAGACAAAGGAAGAAACTCTTCCCCACACACAGCCAGACCACCAGAGACAGCTTCTCCCTTGTCCCAACACCCCTGGCTAATTTCAGGCATACAGCTAGCCACTGGGACAGCTTCCTTCACTTCCCCATAGCTACTTCCATCAGCCATATTGCCAGCTTGCACCCACTGTGCTTCTTCACACAAATCACTTTCAGCTTGTGCAGGTTCAATTCCACAAACCTCACCAGCCACCAACTCCTCAACTAAAACTTCACTCTGGCCAGCCACTCCAGGCTGCCTCAGAGAAACATTTCCCTGACTTCTGGGCTCTTCCTGCCCCGGTTCTGATTCCAGCCTCACCTCTGAGGCATCAGACGGGCCCTCACCCCCAGGCTCACTGCCCCCCTGCACACACAGCCATCTGCCACAGGCACACATGTAGAGACACTTTCCCCTTGGTTACAGGGAGACTGACCAGCTCCAGGAAACTTTCCATACCCACATGCACCCCCTTCCCAAACCTCCCTGTTAGCTACAGGTAACACAAAAGGTTTGCATTCACACATGCTTTGGGGTTGGGTTCTCACATCAGCTGGGTAAAATATGTCTGCCATATCATAAGCACACCGCATACCCACAGAGTTATACATTGAACCTTCAGGAGAATACAGTCTCTCTTGTTCTTTTAGTCTCTTAAGCTGGAGGTCAAGTCTAGCATGTTCCTCCTTGGCTAGGGCCATCTTCTTTGCATGCTCTGCCTCTTCGCTCCGCTGTCTCTCAGCATATTCTGCCTTTTTCTCCTCAAGTTCCCGATCCATCTCCTTCTGTCTCTTAGCAATTTCTTCATCTGCCTTCTGCCTTCTTTCAGCAGCTTCCTTGGCTCGCTTCTGATCCCTTTCATTCACATCTCTGGTTAGTAACAACACTACCAGATCTAGTTTAGAGGCCCTTTTCCTAAAGGCAATGCCTCTCCCCGAGCACAAATCCTTCAGAGCACTTTTGCCCAGACTCTCATATAATTCCGGGATCATCGCAGCGGCTCTTTAATCAACCAAACTCTCAACACCAAAAATCAAATTTAGACAGCGTGGGGTCCTGATCCCAAAGCTCAATTGACCAAGATCTGTGGATCCTGCCGACTACGCCACTGTGACGGACCGGGCCGTGTCTGGGCACAGCTGAGGGCGTCCGCTCAGGGCGAATTGCTCAACTCTGGGGCTACTTACAGCCCCCGACTGGTGACCTCTCCACACAGGCCACAAACCAGTCCCACAGAGCGCTTCAGCTGCTTGCCTGAAGCCTCCCGAGCAAAACCCCTCCGACACCCCAGCAATATCCGTGCCCCAGATGGCCCCGGGCCTCATACACAGGTGGGGGGTCCTAACATCCAATCCCACCTACCCCGAACAAGTTCTGTCCGGTTCCAAGAAACCAGCCACAGATCCCTGGTCAATTTACCCTCTGGACCTTACCCACAAATCACGCTGGGCCAATCCTTTAGAATCTATATCTAAAGGTTTATTATCACAAGAAAGAAAAGCATGAGAGTAAGGTTATTAAAGTACAGTACGTTACATGCACCGAATCTCCCAGTCCTCGATGCAGGCTCTAGCAGAGATGTTGCAGCTGCTGGTTTAAAAGTTCTTATTGCACATCCTACGATCAGGATGGGTTCACAGGTCTTCCGGGCTCTTCAATCCCTGCAGTGCTGCCTCTGGGATGAAGTGCTGAGCTGAGAACAAAATGGCATCGACCACATGGCCTCTTTATACCCCCTTCCTGGCCTCTTCTGGTCTCAGCCGGTCACCTGGTCCTCAGCCTCTCTCTGCTGGCAGCTCTTGGGTCTCCACCCTCATGCTTTAGGTGTGTCTTTGGCCCATCAAGTGCCATTGTTCTACAGGGCTTCGCTACTCAGCCTGTCCATAGCAATGCTTAACCCATTCCCAGAAATATTCAGCTTCCACACAGATTCCTATCTACACACACAGACATTATATACTCACATAAACAGTGTACACAGGATCAACAAACAATAAGCTCCCATTCAATACCCCACATGGCTCCCTTTCATACCACTTTCTGGGGCCACCACCCCCACCTATGGGTGCAGCAGCGATCTGGCTGCTTCCCTCCAATTCAGTAATGTGACAACATCCCAGACCCCCATCCATTGTACATCCCAGGCCCCTGTTCACTGTATATCCCAGGCCCCCGTCCATTGTACATCCCAGGCCCCTGTTCACTGTACATCCCAGGCCCCCGTCCATTGTACATCCCAGGCCCCCGTCCATTGTACATCCCAGGCCCCCGTCCATTGTACATCCCAGGCCCCTGTTCACTGTACATCCCAGGCCCCCGTCCATTGTACATCCCAGGCCCCTGTTCACTGTACATCCCAGGCCCCCGTCCATTGTACATCCCAGGCCCCTGTTCACTGTACATCCCAGACCCCCGTCCATTGTACATCCCAGGCCCCCGTCCATTGTACATCCCAGGCCCCCGTCCATTGTACATCCCAGACCCCTGTTCACTGTACATCCCAGGCCCCTGTCCATTGTACATCCCAGGCCCCCGTCCATTGTACATCCCAGGCCCCTGTTCACTGTACATCCCAGACCCCCATCCATTGTACATCCCAGGCCCCCGTCCATTGTACACCCCAGACCCCCGTCCATTGTACATCCCAGGCCCCTGTTCACTGTACATCCCAGGCCCCTGTCCATTGTACATCCCAGGCCCCCATCCATTGTACATCCCAGAGCCCTGTCCATTGTACATCCCAGACCCCTGTCCATTGTACATCTCCCAACACCTATGGCGCGGTGCATGGAGTAGCCACGAGAGGGGGATGGAGTGTCACACAAGCCTGGCTGCTCCGCGGAGCGCTTCAGGAGCCTGCTCCGGCTTCTCTCTGTCGCTCAGGCCCCAGGATATGTTCCCGCGACACTCTCTTGGCTCAACAATCAAACCAGCCCTCTTTGGCGGGCTCTGCGCAGAGCTGCCATCTTTCTGGGTGGGGGGGGGGGACGGACCATGGTCCTGAGCACTTGGCTCATTAGAAAGCCAACAGCCTGAGTCAGAAGACCCTCGATCTTGACTCAGTTCTGGTCTGGATTATTATCCTCGGCTCACCTGCATTTCCTCTCTGGGTCCCATGACTGGGTCACTCCCAGTCACCGGCCCTGCGCCGTGGGCCTCTACGCCCCTCGCGCCACGGGGAGTATGAAGCATTTGACGTCTTTCAGGGCACAGAGGGGTACAGATGTGCAGGGTGCTCGGGGAGGTGCAGACGTGCAGGGTGGTGCAGACGTGCAGGGTGCTCGGCAGGGTTCGGGGAGGTGCAGGCGTGCAGGGTGGTGCAGGATGGTGCAGACATGCAGGGTGCTCTGCAGGGCTCGGGGAGGTGCAGACGTGCAGGGTGCTCTGCAGGGCTCGGGGAGGTGCAGACGTGCAGGATGCTCTGCAGGGCTCAGGGAGGTGCAGGATGCTCAGCAGGGTTCGGGGAGGTGCAGATGTGTAGGGTGGTGCAGGATGGTGCAGACATGCAGGGTGGTGCAGATGTGGAGGGGGCTCGGGGAGGTGCAGACGTGCAGGGTGGTGCAGACATGCAGGGTGGTGTAGACATGCAGGGTGATGCAGGGTGGTGTAGACATGCAGGGTGATGCAGGGTGGTGCAGACGGGCAGGGTGCTGGGCAGGGCTCGGGGAGGTGCAGACGTTCAGGGTGGTGCAGGGTGGTGCAGACGTGCAGGGTGGTACAGACATGCAGGGTGGTGCAGATGTGCAGGGTGGTACTGACATGCAGGGTGGTGTAGACATGCAGGGTGATGCAGGGTGGTGCAGATGTGCAGGGTGCTTGGCAGGGCTTGGGGAGGTGCAGACGTGCAGGGTGGTTCAGGGTGGTGCAGACGTGCAGGGTGGTGCAGATGTGCAGGGTGGTACAGACATGCAGGGTGGTGCAGGGTGGTGCAGACATGCAGGGTGGTGCAGATGTGGAGGGGGCTCGGGGAGGTGCAGACGTGTAGGGTGGTGCAGACATGCAGGGTGCTCTGCAGGACTCGGGGAGGTGCAGACGTGCAGGGTGGTGCAGACATGCAGGGTGCTCTGCAGGGCTCGGGGAGGTGCAGACGTGCAGGGTGGTGCAGACATGCAGGGTGCTCTGCAGGACTTGGGGAGGTGCAGACGTGCAGGGTGGTGCAGACATGCAGGGTGCTCTGCAGGGCTCGGGGAGGTGCAGACGTACAGGGTGGTGCAGACATGCAGGGTGCTCTGCAGGGCTCGGGGAGGTGCAGACGTGCAGGGTGGTGCAGACATGCAGGGTGCTCTGCAGGGCTCGGGGAGGTGCAGACGTGCAGGGTGGTGCAGACATGCAGGGTGCTCTGCAGGGCTCGGGGAGGTGCAGACGTGCAGGGTGGTGCAGACATGCAGGGTGCTCTGCAGGGCTCGGGGAGGTGCAGACGTGCAGGGTGGTGCAGACATGCAGGGTGCTCTGCAGGGCTCGGGGAGGTGCAGACGTGCAGGGTGGTGCAGACATGCAGGGTGCTCTGCAGGGCTCGGGGAGGTGCAGACGTGCAGGGTGGTGCAGACATGCAGGGTGCTCTGCAGGGCTCGGGGAGGTGCAGACGTGCAGGGTGGTGCAGACATGCAGGGTGCTCTGCAGGGCTCGGGGAGGTGCAGACGTGCAGGGTGGTGCAGACATGCAGGGTGCTCTGCAGGGCTCGGGGAGGTGCAGACGTGCAGGGTGGTGCAGACATGCAGGGTGCTCTGCAGGGCTCGGGGAGGTGCAGACGTGCAGGGTGGTGCAGACATGCAGGGTGCTCTGCAGGGCTCGGGGAGGTGCAGACGTGCAGGGTGGTGCAGACATGCAGGGTGCTCTGCAGGGCTCGGGGAGGTGCAGACGTGCAGGGTGGTGCAGACATGCAGGGTGCTCTGCAGGGCTCGGGGAGGTGCAGACGTGCAGGGTGGTGCAGACATGCAGGGTGCTCTGCAGGGCTCGGGGAGGTGCAGACGTGCAGGGTGGTGCAGACATGCAGGGTGCTCTGCAGGGCTCGGGGAGGTGCAGACGTGCAGGGTGGTGCAGACATGCAGGGTGCTCTGCAGGGCTCGGGGAGGTGCAGACGTGCAGGGTGGTGCAGACATGCAGGGTGCTCTGCAGGGCTCGGGGAGGTGCAGACGTGCAGGGTGGTGCAGACATGCAGGGTGCTCTGCAGGGCTCGGGGAGGTGCAGACGTGCAGGGTGGTGCAGACATGCAGGGTGCTCTGCAGGGCTCGGGGAGGTGCAGACGTGCAGGGTGGTGCAGACATGCAGGGTGCTCTGCAGGGCTCGGGGAGGTGCAGACGTGTAGGGTGGTGCAGACATGCAGGGTGCTCTGCAGGGCTCGGGGAGGTGCAGACGTGTAGGGTGGTGCAGACATGCAGGGTGCTCTGCAGGGCTCGGGGAGGTGCAGACGTGCAGGGTGGTGCAGACATGCAGGGTGCTCTGCAGGGCTCGAGGAGGTGCAGACGTGCAGGGTGGTGCAGACATGCAGGGTGCTCTGCAGGGCTCGGGGAGGTGCAGACGTGCAGGGTGGTGCAGACATGCAGGGTGCTCTGCAGGGCTCGGGGAGGTGCAGACGTGCAGGGTGGTGCAGACATGCAGGGTGCTCTGCAGGGCTCGGGGAGGTGCAGACGTGCAGGGTGGTGCAGACATGCAGGGTGCTCTGCAGGGCTCGGGGAGGTGCAGACGTGCAGGGTGGTGCAGACATGCAGGGTGCTCTGCAGGGCTCGGGGAGGTGCAGACGTGCAGGGTGGTGCAGACATGCAGGGTGCTCTGCAGGGCTCGGGGAGGTGCAGACGTGCAGGGTGGTGCAGACATGCAGGGTGCTCTGCAGGGCTCGGGGAGGTGCAGACGTGCAGGGTGGTGCAGACATGCAGGGTGCTCTGCAGGGCTCGGGGAGGTGCAGACGTGCAGGGTGGTGCAGACATGCAGGGTGCTCTGCAGGGCTCGGGGAGGTGCAGACGTGTAGGGTGGTGCAGACATGCAGGGTGCTCTGCAGGGCTCGGGGAGGTGCAGACGTGTAGGGTGGTGCAGACATGCAGGGTGCTCTGCAGGGCTCGGGGAGGTGCAGACGTGCAGGGTGGTGCAGACATGCAGGGTGCTCTGCAGGGCTCGAGGAGGTGCAGATGTGTAGGGTGGTGCAGACATGCAGGGTGCTCTGCAGGGCTCGGGGAGGTGCAGATGTGCAGGGTGGTGCAGACATGCAGGGTGCTCTGCAGGGCTCGGGGAGGTGCAGATGTGCAGGGTGGTGCAGACATGCAGGGTGCTCTGCAGGGCTCGGGGAGGTGCAGATGTGCAGGGTGGTGCAGACATGCAGGGTGCTCTGCAGGGCTCGGGGAGGTGCAGACGTGCAGGGTGGTGCAGACATGCAGGGTGCTCTGCAGGGCTCGGGGAGGTGCAGACGTGCAGGGTGGTGCAGACATGCAGGGTGCTCTGCAGGGCTCGGGGAGGTGCAGACGTGCAGGGTGGTGCAGACATGCAGGGTGCTCTGCACGGCTCGGGGAGGTGCAGACGTGCAGGGTGGTGCAGACATGCAGGGTGCTCTGCAGGGCACGAGGAGGTGCAGATGTGCAGGGTGGTGCAGACATGCAGGGTGCTCTGCACGGCTCGGGGAGGTGCAGATGTGCAGGGTGGTGCAGACATGCAGGGTGCTCTGCAGGGCTCGGGGAGGTGCAGATGTGTAGGGTGGTGCAGACATGCAGGGTGCTCTGCAGGGCTCGGGGAGGTGCAGACGTGCAGGGTGGTGCAGACATGCAGGGTGCTCTGCAGGGCTCGGGGAGGTGCAGACGTGCAGGGTGGTGCAGACATGCAGGGTGCTCTGCAGGGCTCGAGGAGGTGCAGATGTGCAGGGTGGTGCAGACATGCAGGGTGCTCTGCAGGGCTCGGGGAGGTGCAGATGTGCAGGGTGGCTGACCACGTATGGGGTGACGAATCGGCGCAGTCACAGCTGCGAGTGCCCCCAAGGCGCTGGGGCACGTGCGGTCACGTTTCTCGAGCCCCGTGCGCGGGGGTGCGGGCGAGGTGCCCTGCAATGCCGCGCCAAGAGGAAGGAACTCCGGCAGGCGTACCAGCGAGCTAGGGAACCAGCAGGGCAAGGGGGCGAGCAGCCACTCAGGTGCTGCACCCACAACTTGCTGTTTTGATAAAGAACTGGCTGCAGTGCAGAGCGGGCCCCCGTGGCAGCCTGAACGCGCCCTGGGGTCTCGTGGGAATGCCTCGCCCGGGGGGGACAGGCGAGGGATGAAGAGTAATGGAACGTTCACAGCCCAATTTGCTGACCCCGTTGCAAGCGCTGCAGGCCAAGGGGAGACGATCCCCTGCCAGGCAGAGCCCCTGGCCTTGGCATGGGGATGAGTTCTGGTCTCCCGGCCTCCCCCGGCTACGGAGACATGGGCTGGTGCCGGGGAAGGGTTGAAAATACCGAGGCTGAGGCAAGCAGGGAAGCACTAGGCAAGGGGGAGTGTTGAGGAGGTAACTGTGGCCTCCTTTCTCAGAAGGATGAGGAAAGGAGTTTCTTGTGCATAGTGCACAGTTAGCCAGCGGAACTCGCCGCCACAGGATGTTATTGTGCACCAGAGTTCAAGAGCCATCTAAAACGGAGCAGACGTGGAAATGGGCAGTGAGAACATCCACAGAGTCACGGGTTTGTAAGTGTCTGCTGCGGGGTGGGGGAGCTTTGCTCTTTCTCCTCAGCGTCTGGTGCTGGGCACTGCCAGAGACAGGAGCCTGCGCTGCAAAGCGCTGCCCTCGGCTCCCATCCTCTGGCCTAGCGTGGCCGGTAGCAGGCCCCGCTGGGTGGACTGCAGCCTCTAGCCTCTCCCAGGGAGACTCCACATCCCTGGAGCCTGCCCCGGCCACAGGGCCAGAGGAAAGGCTCATCGGGGAGAACCAGGGGAACACGCCGTTTCCTTGGCAACAGGCTCCGTCTGGGAACCGGGCACCATTGTGCTGCTGGGCGGCGTTTCTCCAGCAGAGGGCGCCAGGCCCTCGCGGATCTGCCCGGGCTCAGCCCGGCGGGTGCAGGGCCCGCACAGGGATGCTCCCCAGGGCGCTGTCTGGGCCCTGGCGCCTGGGCAGCGGGTCCTGTGGCTCAGGACTCGCGCTCCGTGACGCCGTCCTATCCCAGCGCGGCCCCGGCCACACTGCGCAGACAGGGCCCGCGCGCTTACGCAAGGGCACTGCCTGTGCCCCACAGGCCAGGGCGCCACCGGGCAGGGTCCCCTGCAGCCCCCGGTCTGCGCTCGGAGCCGTTAGCTCTGGCCAGAGCCGCGTGTGCAGCCAATCCCGCCGAGGGAGGCTGTTTTCGCTCCCCAGGAGCTGCACAGGGGCTCTGAACGCCAACCTGGCTGAGCATGGCCTGGTGTCTAGGGGCCCGGGGTCCTTTACCAGCCCGGCCTGAGTCCCGTCGCCTCCTCCCTCCTGCCTCTGCACAGCGCCCAGTGACACAGCCCGGCTGGCGGCCGTTCGGTGGCGCTGGACGCATGAGACCTGCGGGTGCGAGGGGCCTGCAAGTGTGAAATGTTTTAACCCTTAAAACGGTGACTTTGTAGCCGGGGCTCCCTGGGGCAGCGCAGAGCGTGTGAGCCCCTGGGTGCACGCAGGCCAGGCCCATGCGCCCAGGCTGGGGCGAGTTCTCTGCAGCCCAGCTGTTCTTGGGTCTCAGCCCGAGCAGGGAGCCTCTGTCCCCTCGTGCAGCCAGTTTCCATCATTAATAATTCTCTCCCCTCGTCTGTCTCCTGCCCCGTGGCTGCCAGCCTCACGCTCTCCTGGCTCCCCGCACGCCCACAGCAAGTCCCAGCTGTGCCAAGCACTAGGCCAGCGTACCCAGGGCCGCCTTTGCTGTACAGCCCACCCTGGTCTCGCAGCATCTGGAGGCTTCGCCAAAGCCCTGGGAAACGCATAGCCCCCCCATGGCACGCTCTGCTCCCACCGCATACACACAGCCCCCCCATGGCACGCTCTGCTCCCACCGTGTACGTACAGCCCCCGCATGGCACGCTCTGCTCCCACCGCGTACACACAGCACCCCCATGGCACGCTCTGCTCCCACCGTGTACACACAGCCCCCCCCATGGCACGCTCTGCTCCCACCGCGTACACACAGCCCCCCCATGGCACGCTCTGCTCCCACCGTGTACGTACAGCCCCCGCATGGCACGCTCTGCTCCCACCGTGTACGTACAGCCCCCGCATGGCACGCTCTGCTCCCACCGCGTACGTACAGCCCCCCCATGGCACGCTCTGCTCCCACCGCGTACACACAGCCCCCCCATGGCACGCTCTGCTCCCACCGCGTACACACAGCCCCCCCCATGGCACGCTCTGCTCCCACCGCGTACACACAGCCCCCCCATGGCACGCTCTGCTCCCACCGCGTACACACAGCACCCCCCATGGCACGCTCTGCTCCCACCGCGTACACACAGCCCCCCCATGGCACGCTCTGCTCCCACCGCGTACACACAGCACCCCCCATGGCACGCTCTGCTCCCACCGCGTACACACAGCCCCCCCCATGGCACGCTCTGCTCCCACCGCATACGCACAGCACCCCCCTATGGCACGCTCTGCTCCCACCGCGTACGCACAGCCCCCCCCATGGCACGCTCTGCTCCCACCGCCTACGCACAGCCCCCCCATGGCACGCTCTGCTCCCACCGCGTACGCACAGCCCCCCCATGGCACGCTCTACTCCCACGGCGTACGCACAGCCCCCCCATGGCACGCTCTGCTCCCACCGCGTACACACAGCACCCCCCATGGCACGCTCTGCTCCCACCGCGTACACACAGCCCCCCCATGGCACGCTCTGCTCCCACCGCGTACACACAGCACCCCCCATGGCACGCTCTGCTCCCACCGCGTACACACAGCCCCCCCCATGGCACGCTCTGCTCCCACCGCATACGCACAGCACCCCCCTATGGCACGCTCTGCTCCCACCGCGTACGCACAGCCCCCCCCATGGCACGCTCTGCTCCCACCGCCTACGCACAGCCCCCCCATGGCACGCTCTGCTCCCACCGCGTACGCACAGCCCCCCCATGGCACGCTCTGCTCCCACCGCGTACGCACAGCCCCCCCCATGGCACGCTCTGCTCCCACCGCGTACGCACAGCCCCCCCCATGGCACGCTCTGCTCCCACCGCGTACACACAGCCCCCCCATGGCACGCTCTGCTCCCACCGCGTACGCACAGCCCCCCCCATGGCACGCTCTGCTCCCACCGCGTACGCACAGCCCCCCCATGGCATGCTCTGCTCCCACCGCGTACACACAGCCCCCCCATGGCACGCTCTGCTCCCACCGCGTACGCACAGCCCCCCCCATGGCACGCTCTGCTCCCACCGTGTACGTACAGCCCCCCCATGGCACGCTCTGCTCCCACCGCATACACACAGCCCCCCTATGGCACGCTCTGCTCCCACCGCATACACACAGCCCTCCCCATGGCACGCTCTGCTCCCACCGCGAACACACAGCACCCCCCATGGCACGCTCTGCTCCCACCGCGAACACACAGCACCCCCCATGGCACGCTCTGCTCCCACCGCGTACACACAGCACCCCCCATGGCACGCTCTGCTCCCACCGCATACGCACAGCCCCCCCCATGGCACACTCTGCTCCCACCGCATACACACAGCCCCCCCATGGCACGCTCTGCTCCCACCGCGTACACACAGCCCCCCCCCGGGCACGCTCTGCTCCCACCGCGTACACACAGCCCCCCCCCATGGCACGCTCTGCTCCCACCGCGTACGCACAGCCCCCCCCATGGCACGCTCTGCTCCCACCGCGTACACACAGCCCCCCCCCGGGCACGCTCTGCTCCCACCGCGTACACACAGCCCCCCCCCATGGCACGCTCTGCTCCCACCGCGTACGCACAGCCCCCCCCATGGCACGCTCTGCTCCCACCGCGTACACACAGCCCCCCCCGGGCACGCTCTGCTCCCACCGCGTACACACAGCCCCCCCATGGCACGCTCTGCTCCCACCGCGTACACACAGCCCCCCCATGGCACGCTCTGCTCCCACCGCGTACGCACAGCCCCCCCATGGCACGCTCTGCTCCCACTGCGTACGCACAGCCCCCCCCATGGCACGCTCTGCTCCCACCGCGTACACACAGCCCCCCCCCATGGCACGCTCTGCTCCCACCGCGTACGCACAGCCCCCCCCATGGCACGCTCTGCTCCCACCGCGTACACACAGCCCCCCCCCGGGCACGCTCTGCTCCCACCGCGTACACACAGCCCCCCCCCATGGCACGCTCTGCTCCCACCGCGTACACACAGCCCCCCCCGGGCACGCTCTGCTCCCACCGCGTACACACAGCCCCCCCATGGCACGCTCTGCTCCCACCGCGTACACACAGCCCCCCCATGGCACGCTCTGCTCCCACCGCGTACGCACAGCCCCCCCATGGCACGCTCTGCTCCCACTGCGTACGCACAGCCCCCCCCATGGCACGCTCTGCTCCCACCGCGTACACACAGCCCCCCCCATGGCACGCTCTGCTCCCACCGCGTACACACAGCCCCCCCATGGCACGCTCTGCTCCCACCGCGTACGCACAGCCCCCCCATGGCACGCTCTGCTCCCACTGCGTACGCACAGCCCCCCCCATGGCACGCTCTGCTCCCACCGCGTACACACAGCCCCCCCCATGGCACGCTCTGCTCCCACCGCGTACACACAGCCCCCCCATGGCACGCTCTGCTCCCACCGCGTACACACAGCCCCCCCAGGGCACGCTCTGCTCCCACCGCGTACGCACAGCCCCCCCATGGCACGCTCTGCTCCCACCGCATACACACAGCCGCCCCCGGAATGCTCTGCTCCCAGCGCGTACCCACAGCCCCCCCATGGCACGCTCTGCTCCCACCGCGTACGCACAGCCCCCCCCATGGCACGCTCTGCTCCCACCGCGTACACACAGCCCCCCCATGGCACGCTCTGCTCCCACCGCGTACGCACAGCCCCCCCATGGCACGCTCTGCTCCCACCGCGAACACACAGCCCCCCCCATGGCACGCTCTGCTCCCACCGCGTACGCACAGCCCCCCCATGGCACGCTCTGCTCCCACCGCATACACATAGCCCCCCCCATGGCACGCTCTGCTCCCACCGCGTACGCACAGCCCCCCCCAGGGCACGCTCTGCTCCCACCGCATACACACAGCCCCCCCATGGCACGCTCTGCACCCACCGCATACACACAGCCCCCCCCAAGGCACGCTCTGCTCCCACCGCGAACACACAGCCCCCCCATGGCACGCTCTGCTCCCACCGCGTACGCACAGCCCCCCCCAGGGCACGCTCTGCTCCCACCGCATACACACAGCCCCCCCATGGCACGCTCTGCACCCACCGCATACACACAGCCCCCCCCAAGGCACGCTCTGCTCCCACCGCGAACACACAGCCCCCCCAGGGCACGCTCTGCTCCCACCGCGTACACACAGCCCCCCCAGGGCACGCTCTGCTCCCACCGCGTACACACAGCCCCCCCATGGCACGCTCTGCACCCACCGCATACACACAGCCCCCCCCAAGGCACGCTCTGCTCCCACCGCGAACACACAGCCCCCCCATGGCACGCTCTGCTCCCACCGCGTATGTACAGCCCCCCCATGGCACGCTCTGCTCCCACCGCATACGCACAGCACCCCCCTATGGCACGCTCTGCTCCCACCGCGTACGCACAGCCCCCCCATGGCACGCTCTGCTCCCACCGCGTACACACAGCCCCCCCATGGCACGCTCTGCTCCCAGCGCGTACACTTAGCCCCCCCCGGAACGCTCTGCTCCCACCGCGTACATACAGCCCCCCCATGGCACGCTCTGCTCCCACTGCGTACACACAGCCCCCCCATGGCACGCTCTGCTCCCAGCGCGTACACACAGCCCCCCTGGAACGCTCTGCTCCCACCGCGTACGCACAGCCCCCCCCATGGCACGCTCTGCTCCCACCGCGTACGCACAGCCCCCCCATGGCACGCTCTGCTCCCACCGCGTATGTACAGCCCCCCCATGGCACGCTCTGCTCCCACCGCGTACACACAGCCCCCCCATGGCACGCTCTGCTCCCACCGCGTACATACAGCCCCCCCATGGCACGCTCTGCTCCCACCGCGTACGCACAGCCCCCCCATGGCACGCTCTGCTCCCACCGCGTATGTACAGCCCCCCCATGGCACGCTCTGCTCCCACCGCGTACACACAGCCCCCCCCCATGGCACGCTCTGCTCCCACCGCGTACGCACAGCCCCCCCCATGGCACGCTCTGCTCCCACCGCGTACACACAGCCCCCCCCCGGGCACGCTCTGCTCCCACCGCGTACACACAGCCCCCCCCCATGGCACGCTCTGCTCCCACCGCGTACGCACAGCCCCCCCATGGCACGCTCTGCTCCCACCGCGTATGTACAGCCCCCCCATGGCACGCTCTGCTCCCACCGCGTACACACAGCCCCCCCATGGCACGCTCTGCTCCCACCGCGTACATACAGCCCCCCCATGGCACGCTCTGCTCCCACCGCGTACGCACAGCCCCCCCATGGCACGCTCTGCTCCCACCGCGTATGTACAGCCCCCCCATGGCACGCTCTGCTCCCACCGCGTACACACAGCCCCCCCCCATGGCACGCTCTGCTCCCACCGCGTACACACAGCCCCCCCATGGCACGCTCTGCTCCCACCGCGTACGCACAGCCCCCCCCATGGCACGCTCTGCTCCCACCACGTACACACAGCCCCCACCATGGCACGCTCTGCTCCCACCGCGTACGTACAGCCCCCCCATGGCACGCTCTGCTCCCACCGCGTACACACAGCCCCCCCCATGGCACGCTCTGCTCCCACCGCGTACACATAGCCCCCCCATGGCACGCTCTGCTCCCACCGCGAACACACAGCCCCCCCATGGCACGCTCTGCTCCCACCGCGTACGTACAGGCCCCCCAGGGCACGCTCTGCTCCCACCGCGTACACACAGCCCCCCCATGGCACGCTCTGCTCCCACCGTGTACGCACAGCCCCCCCAGGGTACGCTCTGCTCCCACCGTGTACACACAGCCCCCCCATGGCACGCTCTGCTCCCACCGCGTACGTACAGGCCCCTGGCACAACGGGCCCTGGTCTGGGGCCGGCCTATAGCCTCGTTGCGTTAGGCTCTTGTAATTCCGCTCCTGCGCTTGGGGCACCTAGTGCTTCACTTGGGGACCAGGCTGCGAGTGGAGGGTGCAGCCCCAGGAACGGCTGGGCAATGGGCCGGGGGGCGGGGGGACTCCCGCGTCTCTTCACTCACATCGGGGAGCAAGCAGGGGACGTCAGCCTGCACTGGCTGGCCCAGCCAGGGGCTACCTCAAACCGTGGCAGAGGGCAGCAGTTCCTAACACCACAGCTGGGGGGGGGGGAGGGTATGTGCGCGCCCAGGTGTGCACAATGCTGCCCTCTCCTGGATGGAAACTGAACTGCTCACCTGTGTGTCATAGGCTCAGTGGTGCAGGCAGCTAATGGAGATTTCCCTTTGCTCAAGAGGCCGAGGCCTGTCTTTGGAGCCCCTGGAGCTGAGGTCTGGCCCCACTGTGGCCACAAAGCACTGTGCCCCGAATGTCCTGCCTGCGCTTGTTACAGCCCTCACAGCGGTGCCGCGACGGAGGGGAAGTATTTCCACGGCTGGCAGGGAGAGGTGCGTGTTCAGCGTTCCACATTCTCTCTGGGCTCGTTTTAAGCATTGGCGGCTGGTAAGCTCCTGGCACTGAATCCGCAGGGAGAAAATATTATATGCACCTGCTATTAAGCTAAAAATAAAACCAAGCAGCCAATTACCTGCTCTGCGTTACGTGGGGAATTCACGTGTCGGAGGCCTGCAAGAGCCTGGGCTGGGCCACTCTTCAGTCCCCGCGTGCAGCGGGAGCTTGGCAGAGGAGGGCGTCCTGTGGCTGCCGGTTGGCGCTGCTGTGAGCGCGCCAGCTCCCTGCTGCTGGCAGAGAAACGCGCACGTGCCGCCCACCTGCACGGTGAGACCACGGCGGCTGCAGGCGGCAAGAAAACTGCTGAGTCCCGGTGGCAGGGTCGGGAGCCTGGGCCTGGTCCGTCCCCACGGGGCTGGGAGCTGCGCGTGCCGGTGCCTGCCCGTCGGTCACCACGCCCCCAGCATGCTGCCTTGTTCAGCCAGGCAGGCCCTTCGGCACTGGGCCCGTTAGGGTTGCCAGATGGCAACGAAAATACCAGCCCCCCCCCAAAAAAAAACACCGGAAAAAAATTTTGTCGAAGGAAAAAAAAAAGAGGGGGGGTGGGGAACCAAAGTTGTTGAGTAAAAAAAAAACCAACCTCCGAGAACCTGGATCACTGCTCGGGGTCACCAGGCAGCCATTACCAGACACGCTTCATTGGAGGGGGACGGGGACAGACCGGCCAGGAAGGGGAGGGGCCTGGAAACAGCTAATGGGGGGGCAATGGGGCTGGCTGGGGGAGATGAGGGGGCCAACGGGAAGCAGGGCTGGTCATGGGGGGGTTGGGCAGAACAGGGCTGGTCATGGGGGGGGGGGGTTGGGCAGAAGAGGGCTGGCTGTGGGATATCGGTGGAGGGGGGACCGGCCGGGAGGGGGCGGGGTTGGCCGGGAGTAAGGGGGGTGGGAAGCACAGCTGGGGGGCTTGGGGGCTGCGAGGGTGGCTGGGAGGAAGGGGGGGCGGGAATCAGAGCTTTGTGGGGAGAGGTGCAGCGGCGCTAGCTGGGGAGGTCAGGAAGCAGAGCTGGGGGGCAGTGCAGGGGGGCTGGCCTGCCCATGTCCGGTATTTTCTGATTTTTTTTACCGGACAGAGCGTGCAAATACCGGACTGTCCGGTACAACACCGGACACCTGGCACCCTAGCCCCAGTCCTCCAACCCCACGTCCGGCGCAGGTGGCCCCCTTCCCCTGCCCAGCCTGAGGGTCACACTCAGCCCAGGCAGCGTGGTCTGCAGAGGGTATCCACCCTCCCGCTGTCAGGGGGCGTTCCTGGGGTCTTGCTGGCCCCTCCATTATCCCTGGCCAGGCCCTGCTGCGCTCAGAGAGGGCCAGGGGCCAGCCCTGTCCTTCCCAGGCCCCGCTCCAGGGATTGGCAGCACGTTCCATGGGCGGGAGCCAGAGACACCCCAGACGGGTCTGGTCTGAGCGGGGACTGTGCCCTGAGCCTGGCATGCAGGCCACAGTTGCCCCACACGCCCTGCCTCTTCAGCAGGGCCCGGGACCCCGGTGCCACAAGGGGCAATTGCCCCCTCGCTCTGACAGACAGGGCAGCGAGAGGTCGCAAGTGGTCACTAGGGGCCAGGCTGGGCACAGCCCCGGGTCTCAGCTGAGACGGCCCAGGCGCCAGCCACCTGCTCTTATCACCAGCCAATGCTCTGCTCCCAGCGTCAGGAGTCCTGCTGAGCCCTGGCTCTAACCACTCAACATCACGTCCTTCCCCTGGGCAAGACCAGCCCAACACTCAGCTGCTGTCCAGAACCTGTTTGTGAAACCCAGACGTGCCACGTCCCCGCCTGTGCGATTCCCTGACGGCTGAGCCAGCAGCGCTCATTAGCTCACCGGGCCTGGCCACAGGAGGGCTCCGCCGGCAAGGCCTCCAGCGCGGCTCTGGGGCCTTCTGGAGCTGGCGAAGCCACGCGGGGGAACCTGCCGAGGCGAGTCCCATCCCCCCGCCCCGTGCCAGGGATCCACGAGGGAGAAGACGGAACTCCAGGGTCTCTGGTTTTCTCGGCCGTGCTGGGAAGTGCAACAAGCCACCGAAGCACCACATCTCCGGCCACCACCACGCTCCGGTGGCTCACGGGTCTGACGAGCGGCAGGCACGTCCCTCACCCCAGGCTGGGCTAGCGCAGGGCCTCCGCCTGCGGCCTGAGGACACTGCAAACGTGAGCACGCTGAGCCCTCTCTGGTCGGACGTGGCCGATGGGGCTGTCGCTCCACTCCCCTGTCTGGCCTGGTCCGACGCCACAGGCCACACACACCGGCTATGTCTAGACTACGCCGATCCATCGGAATTGCCCTCCGCAATTTGCCTGCCTTTTTCTACACTGGGCCAAATTTCGGAAAAGCCTCCTCTTTCGGAAGAGCCCTTCTTCCTCGTGGGAGGAGGGAGACAGGGGCTTCCGAAAGAGCAGACCTGTTCCCTGGACGTGGGGTAGGCAGCCCCCGATGGAGGCGCCCAAACTACGTGGCCATGTCTGGAAACTTTGGCCCAGAGCTCCAGCGGGGCAGCTGTCTTGGGATCTGATCTCTGGGCGGGTCAGCCAGGGGCCGGGAGGGTCACGCGCACTGCGGGGTGCTCAGTCAGCCCGTCTGCCAGAGCCCATCGCAGCGTTTCATCTCCCCAGCAGAGCGCCCTGGCAGATTGTCTGGGCGTCAGGGCTGGACCGCGGGGGCGCACTCCAGGGCTGGCCGGGCGGCTCCAGGACCCCCAATGAAAGAGTCCGTCTGAAACCCCCAGGAATGCTCTGGCCTGCTGGGTCGGAGTTTGTTTGCTCCCTGAAGTTGTGCAGGGCACGGGCCTGGCGACCTCTGGCGCGTTCTCCAGCTGTCAGGCACTCTGCGCCTCTGGGATCGGTCGCCAAGCCGCACGGCGCAGGGGCGGCTCCCCGCTAGGCCGACCTGCGACCCCGCAGCCTTCGCCAATGCCCCTCAGTCCGCATTCACACTCATCTTGCTGTGGGCCGAGGACTCCCCTCTGCCAGCCAACCAGACGCGCGTAGACAGCCCCCAATGCAGTGACAGAGACAGCTTGGTGAACTGTTGGTGACGTGCGCACCCGTCTGTCCAACCCCATCTCCCCGGCCCGGCTACCGAGGTCCCCACAGCGACCGGGCAATAGACCGTGTGGCCATCTCCGATCGTCTTCTCCCAGAGCTTCAGTGGCAGCAGTGAGGCTGTGCCAGTCTGAACGGTCATTCGCCGCATGGCGCTGCCCCAGTCTAAATGGGTATTCCCTGCACACCGCTGAGCCTGTCTGAACAGGCATTCCCCACCCCCCGCCGGTCTGAACGGGCATACCCCGTGTGCCCCCGTGCGCTGCACAAGGAGAGGCGGGAAGACAAGGAGATAGGGAATGACTAAAGGTCTCTGATAGGAACCATCACCCAGGAGCTGCTGTCAGAAAAGTGACTGTACAAATGCACCTTCTTGTGATCCAGAGCTACTCCCTGGCTGGCTGTGTTACATCTGTGTCCTTTACAAGACACCAGTATCCCCTGACAGCTGCCACAGAAGAGGGCACCTGCAGTGAATGAGAGGCAAACACCTTTCCATCTTGCCAAAGAAACACCACATCTTTTATTCTCCAGCCCTTTGGGGTGTGCACGTGTATATTTCTGCATGTGTGTGCGCATGTATACACATGCAAGTGTATTTGTGTTGCACACTGAATGTGCAGGTGTATGTGTTTGCACACATCTGTGTGCACATGCAAGTGTATTTGTGTGTGTGTGTGTGTTGCAGGCATATGTGTTTGCACACATGTGATGTTCACATGCAAATGTATTTGCGTATAGGCAGGTGTAGGTGCGTGTGTTTGCATATGTGTGTGCACACGCAGGTGTACTTGCGCGTGTGTGTTGCAGGTGCATGTCATGCAAGTATATTTGTGTGTGCATGTTGCAGGTGTGTGTATTTGTGCACACACGTGTGTGCACATGCAAGTGTATTTGCATGTGTGTGTTGCAGGTGCATGTGTTTGTACATACACGTGTGCACATACAGGTTTATCTGCGTGTGTGCATCACAGGTGTGTGTTTGCACACACATGTGTGCACATGCTGGCGTACTTGCATGTGTGTGTTGCAGGTGCATGTGTTTGTGAACACATGTGTGTGCACATGCAAGTGTATTTGCATGTGTGAGTTGCAGGTGTGTGTGTGCGCGCACACGTGTGTGCACATGCAGGTGTATTTGTGTGTGTATGTTGCAGGTGCATGTGCTTGTGCACACACGTGTGTGTGCTACATGTGCAGGTATTCATGCAGAGAGGGAATTCCTGGAGGAGGGGTTTGGAGCAGCTGTCATTCTGTGGTTTCTTTTCCGCAAAGGAGACTGGGGTGAGGCTCCGAGCACGGCTGCGCTGGGGCTGTGCGCGGTGCCTTCTCGTAGCAAAGCAGGCTGGCAGGGACAAGATAACATGCTATGGGGAGCAAAGCCGCTTGGATCACCCTCCCGCGTGCCAGAGGATCAGACACTCGTCACCTTCAATCCCAGCCTGGCCCAGGGCACGTCGCACAACGGGTCTATTACCAATATCATTAAGGCCCCACTGCTGGCGTCGAACTAATCAGCAGAGGCGGGACGCGGTGATTAATGGAGGGCTGATGGATGAACCCCCCCATCACCATTTAATACCTGTAACAATAGATTCATTAACTAGGATTAGTTTCAGACATAAGCTCTCTATGCCCATGGCTATTACTCACTCAGTTCATTAACAGGACAGCATTAGTTCTGGTCCCTTTGAGCGCGGACACATCCTGCATAGCAACGAGCCCAGCGCGGCGACTCCCCGGCAATTGGAAGTGTCACTCCAGAGCTGCAGTCGCTGCCCTGCCCCGCCTCGCCCTGCCCTGCCCTGCCCTGCCCTGCCCCGCCCCGCCCGCCCCGCCCCGCCCTGCCCTGCCCCGCCGGGAGAGGCTCTTTCCCTCTCATGCACCAAGAGGGGCAGGCTGGGCCTCAGAGCTAGCCTGGGGAGAGCATGCAGGGTCAGGCCCTCGGGGGGAGGGCAGCTGGTCCGTGCGACTGACCCACCACTGGGTGTCCCCGTGGCTGCCCACGGCCCGGCCCGGAGGTTACGGTGGCAGCTGCGGCCCCACTTCCCAGCAAGAGTTTAAAGGGAGCCGCTGACAAAGGGGCAGCTCGGTCTGTCCCTGGGTTCCAGGCCCACGAGCTGCAGCAGCAAGCGCCAGGCCAAGTCCCCCCCGCCCCGGCCTGCTCCTTCTCCCCCGCAATGAGGGGACCCTCCTCCCTGCATGTCCTCGCACTGCTGTTTCCTGCAGGGGCCTGGGCCTGGCAGCTGGAAGCGGCTGGCTGGGCCTGGGAATGGTGCGGATCCTGCAGGGGCGGCGGGGTCTGGAGACACGTGCAAGCGGCTGAGAGTCCGGGGACCTGGAGCTCTCGCGCTGGCTGCAGAGCAGAGGCAGCTCCGGAGACTCCTTGCTGTGACCGCGCCTGGGGCCCCGGGAAGGCTCCTTGCTTAGCGAGGGGGAGGGGAAGGCGCCGGGGCTGGGCCGGAAGTCGGGGTGTGGTACGGACGGGCGCTTAGCAAGCGAGTAAAGCGACAGGCGTTAAGAGCCTCCCCCTGCCGATCCTGCGCCTTCTGCCACACGACCACCCAGGAAACAGCTGGGAGCAGGGCTTCAGAAGCAGAAAGTACCGTCAGCCGAGCGAGTGGATGGGCTGCCCAGGCGGGGCTGCTGCAAGAGACGGATGGGGAGGGCTGGCGGGGAGCGTAAAGTCACCGGCGCTGGGCCTGGCTCCGAATCCAAGTCCAGACTCAGAAGGGACGTTAGCTAAGCGGCCAGGGGCTGAGTTTCGTAAATGGCACTTGGCCCATTCCAAGCAGAGAACATGTCCCAGGGAACACCTGGCAAGGGAGCTGGGCTGCGGAAGGCTCCGTCCCAGACGGCTCCAACCCCGGCCCCACTGCAGGCAGGGTGGCCAGAGGCAGCCGGTTTGCATTTGGCCACTAGGCAAGACTCGGTACCGAAGAGGCCCTGCAAAAGGCCCAGGAATGCTGACGCAGAGTAACCCAGGGTACGTCTACACTACAGCGCTAATTCGAACTAACGGATCCAGACTAAAAAACTAGTTTGAATTAGCGTTTTGCTAATTCGAACTAGCAAGTCCACATTGAGTGGACCCTGAACCGGGGTTAAGGATGGCCGGAAGCAGTGCCGGCAGGGCATCAGAGGAGGACTTAGAGCGTGGAGCTGCTGCCTCAGGCTAGCCGAGGGCTGTGCTTAAAGGGACCCGACCCCCACCCTGGACAGACAGTTCTCAGGGGTGCCCCGCTTGCAAAGCAGTCCTGGCTTGGAGTGCCCTGAGTGCCCTGAGTGCCCACATCACACCACTCGGCCATCAGCCCGGCGGCACTTGCCGCAGGCTGCCATCTGGGGAGAGGGGGTAATTGGGGGGCTGCAGGAGAGCTTCCACCCCCAGAAGCCCGCAGAGCCAGCCCAGTCCTCCCCATCGGGGGCTCGTACCCCATTCCTCCCCCTCCTCCTTCCACTTACCCTTCCCTAGCCCCCCTTCCTGATGTACAAAATAAAGAAAACATGTGGTCAAAAATAGAATCTCTCTCTATTGAACAAAACTCGGGGAGACTGGGAAAAGGAGGTGGGAGAGGGGAAGAGAGAGGGTGGGAGAGGGGAGGGCAACTAAAATGATCAGAGGTTTGGAACAGGTCCCATATGAAGAGAGGCTAAAGAGACTGGGACTTCTCAGCTTAGAAAAGAGGAGACGGAGGGGGGATATGATAGAGGTCTCTAAAAGCATGAGTGGGGTGGAGAGGGTGCATCAAGAAAAGTTCGTCATTAGTTCCCATAATAGAAGGACTAGAGGACACCAAAGGAAAGGAATGGGTAGCAGGCTTCAAACAAGTAACAGAAAGTTGTTCTTCACAAAGCAAATAGTCAACCTGTGGAACTCCTTGCTGCAGGAGGCTGTGAAGGCTACAACTAGAACAGAGTTTAAAGAGAAGTGATATAAAGTCATGGAGGTTGGGTCCATGGAGTGGTATTAGCCAGGGGGTAGGAGTGGTGTCCCTGCCCAAAGTTTGTGGAAGGCTGGAGATGGATGGCACGAGACAAATGGCTTGGTCACTGTCTTCGGTCCATCCCCTCCAGGGTCCCTAGGGTTGGCCGCTGTCGGCAGACAGGCTACTGGGCTAGATGGACCTTTGGTCTGACCCAGGACGGCCATTGTAAGCTCAGGGCTCAGGGTCGGGGGTCTCAGTGGACCACCTTGATTTTCATGCACACCTGGTCCTGGGTGGCCAGGCTGGCAGCTCTCCTGCCCTAGACGGCCACTTTCCTGTGCCTAGTGCGGAGATCGTGGACGAGGTCCACGATGTCCGCACTAGACCAGGCGGGTGCCCGCCTCTTGCGGTCCCAGGCAAGCTCCCGGGAGCCGCCAGCCTGGTCCCGGGAAGAGGGGGAGGGCTGGGGGGCATCGGGTGGCTGGCTCGATCCGTGCCAGGTGCAGGGTCTGCTGGCTGGGTGCTGGCAGGCTTGCACCTGGCACGGGCATCGTAGCCAGCCCATGCCCCTTTAAGGGGTCCGGGGCCGGGAGGGGGGCATAGAGTTTCCCTGGTGTTGGCCAGAGTGGCCACCAGGGAAACCTGGGGAGGGCTAGCCTCCCACTAGTTCGAACTAAAGGGCTACACAGCCCTTAGTTCGAACTAGCTAGTTCGAACTAGGCGTTAGTCCTCGTAAAATGAGGTTTACCTAGTTCGAACTAAGCGCTCCGCTAGTTCGATTCAAATTCGAACTAGCGGAGTGCTAGTGTAGCGCCTAGGAAAGTTAGTTCGAACTAACTTTGTAGTGTAGACATACCCTGAGATCGTTAGCCCACTGGGAAAGGAGCCTTCCCCACTCGCCCGCCAGGGGAAGTCCTGTCTCTTCTCTGCGACAGAACAGTGTCCTGGGCATGGCCCGGCGCACCCACGCTGCCGGAGGAGCAATGGCAAATGGATCCCGGAGGTCTGGGGCACACAGCTTCCCACACAGGCTGTGGCACCGCACAGCGCGGGGCACCAGAAACCACGTCCAGACTTCCCGAATCCACGCTCGGCTCGCAGGCAGCCCGGTCCCCGAGCACACGCCCGGCCGCGGGCATCAGTCCAGCCCAGCAGCAGCCACGTGGCAGGTCTCAGGACGGCCCCCCACAGGCGCCCAGGACAACAGGCCGCTCTCCTGCTCAGCTCGCAGTGCAGGCGGACGGGTTCATTCCCAGGGGCTGGTCCAGGCTCAGACGGAGCCTCGCGCTCACCTAGCCGGGGATGCTCCTCACTCACGCTTGGCTGCTGCCGCTGGATGCCGGTGCAGTACCCGGTGGGTGGGTTAGAGCGCCGGGTCAGAGCGGACGTGGCTGTGCTCACTGTCCTACGATGCCGAGGACTCCCGGGAAGGGCGTGTGCGGCTGACACAGGAGTCCTGGTGTGCGCACACACGTGATTTCATCGCCGCCGTGGCTGGACACTGACAGGCCAGGGTGGCACAGCTGTCTCAGGGTACGTCTACACTACAGCGCTAGTTCGAACTAACTTAGTTCGAATTAGTTAATTCGAACTAAGCTAGTTCGAACTAACGCATCTAGAACTAAAAACTAGTTCGAACTAGCGTTTTGCTAGTTCGAACTAGTAAGTCCACATTGAGTGGACTCTGAACAGGGCTTAAGGATGGCCGGAAGCAGTACCGGCAGGGCATAAAAGGAGGACTTAGAGCATGGAGATACTGTCTCAGGCTAGCCGAGGGCTGCGCTTAAAGGGTCCCGACCCCCACCCCGGACACACAGTTCTAAGGGGTGCCCCGCTTGCAAAGAAGTTCTGGCTTGGAGTGCCCTGAGTGCCCACACTGGGCACATCACACCACTCGGCCATCAGCCCGGCTGCACTTGCCGCAGGCTGCCATCTGGGGAGAGGGAGTAATTGGGGGGCTGCAGGAGAGCTTCCACCCCCAGAAGCCCGCAGAGCCAGCCCAGTCCTCCCCATCGGGGGCTCGTACCCCATTCCTCCCTCACCTCCTTCCACTTGCCCTTCCCTAGCCCCCCTTCTTATTGATGTACAAAATAAAGATAACGTTTCTTCCAACATTGACTCTGTCTTTATTGAAAAAAACTGGGGGAGACTGGGAAAAGGAGGTGGGAGAGGGGAAGAGAAAGGCTGGGAGAGGGGAGGGCAACTAACATGATCAGGGGTTGGGAACAGGTCCCAGATGAAGAGAGGCTACAGAGACTGGGACTGTTCAGCTTAGAAAAGAGGAGACGGAGGGGGGACAGGATAGAGGTCTCTAAAAGCAGGGGTTGGGTGGAGAGGGTGCATTCAGAAAAGTTCTTCCTGAGTTCCCATAAAGAAGGACTAGAGGACACCAAAGGAAAGGAATGGGTAGCAGGCTTGAAACTAGTAAGAGAAAGTTGTTGTTGTTGACAAAGCAAATAGTTAACCTGTGGAACTCCTTGCTGCAGGAGGCTGTGAAGGCTACAACTAGAACAGAGTTTAAAGGGAAGTGAGATCAAGTGATGGAGGTTGGGTCCATGGAGTCCTATTAGCCAGAGGGTAGGAGTGGTGTCCCTGCCCAAAGTTTGTGGAAGGCTGGAGAGGGATGGCACGAGACAAATGGCTTGGTCATTGTCTTCGGTCCATCCCCTCCAGGGTCCCTAGGGTTGGCCGCTGTTGGCAGACAGGCTACTGGGCTAGATGGACCTTTGGTCTGACCCAGGACGGCCATTGTAAGCTCAGGGCTCAGTGTCGGGGGCCTCAGTGGACCACCTTGATTTTCATGCACACCTGCTCCTGGGTGGCCAGGCTGGCAGCTCTCCTGCCCTAGACGGCCACTTTCCTGTGCCTAGTGCGGAGATCGTGGACGAGGTCCACGATGTCCGCACTAGACCAGGCGGGTGCCCGCCTCTTGCGGTCCCAGGCAAGCTCCCGGGAGCCGCCAGCCTGGTCCCGGGAAGAGGGGGAGGGCTGGGGGGCATCGGGTGGCTGGCTCGATCCGTGCCAGGTGCAGGGTCTGCTGGCTGGGTGCTGGCAGGCTTGCACCTGGCACGGGCATCGTAGCCAGCCCATGCCCCTTTAAGGGGTCCGGGGCCGGGAGGGGGGCATAGAGTTTCCCTGGTGTTGGCCAGAGTGGCCACCAGGGAAACCTGGGGAGGGCTAGCCTCCCACTAGTTCGAACTAAAGGGCTACACAGCCCTTAGTTCGAACTAGCTAGTTCGAACTAGGCGTTAGTCCTCGTAAAATGAGGTTTACCTAGTTCGAACTAAGCGCTCCGCTAGTTCGATTCAAATTCGAACTAGCGGAGCGCTAGTGTAGCGCATAGGAAAGTTAGTTCGAACTAACTTTCTAGTGTAGACATACCCTCAGTGAGGCCTGGCCGCAGATGACCCTGCCGCTCTAGAAGAGAGAGCCCCTGGAGCTCCAGGCCGGCTCCAGAGCCCAGTCGGGCCAAGGGAGCCTTCCTCGTGACGTCCGGGGGTTGGATCAGGCGGCGAGAGCCCGGGTCATCTCTGAGGCAAAGTGTCGGCCAGTGTAGCCACCCTGACCACCAGGCACTTCCGGCATGAGCATGGAGCCATGTGTGGGCCCCAGGCACTGAGCACCACCCCGTTTGGCTCAGTGATGCACCATGCTCACTAGCCAGGCTGCCTGGCGGAGGGGATATCACCCCCGTCCTCCTCCAGTAGGATGGCGCGGCCACAGAGCTGAGCACAGAGCCTGGCTGAAGAACACAGAGCGCGGCTCTGGCATCGCAGGCGGCTCACACGCAAGCCCGGGAGCGTGGCAGGGCCCTGAAGATGGGGGCTGCCTAGCGGGTCACTCGCAGGCTCACACAGGGAGAGGAACAAGTTAGCGCGAACTCGGCAGCCAGCCCTGAAAGACGCCCCATGTCACGGCTGGCAAGGGCTAGGCCTGGCGGTGAGACGGGAGCCAAGGGGAGCACACTGATCCCAGGGGTCCGGGACAGCCAGACACTTTGAGAAGCTTGTGCTGGCCCAATGGAAAGACGTGGGGGACATGGACGGTTCCTTAGCTCCTTTGAGCAGGCCTGTGAACTGCACCGGATCCCCCCCGTGGACCGGCTCCCCCCCTTTCTGGATCAGGAGGCCGCAGGGGAGCTCAACCAGCTGGAGAATCTGCAGCCGGGCGACTACGAACGGGTCAAGGCGGCCCTGCTGCACAAGTTCGGGCCGACCCCAGAGACGTACAGGAAGAATTTCTGGGGGGCGCAGAAGGAGCCAAGGGAGACCGATGTGGATCTGGCCCCCCCGCCTGGAGCAATCCTGCCGCAAGTGGGTGTGCGGGGCCGGAGCCCAGACCACAGAGGAACTGCTTAAGCTGATGATGCTGGAGCAGTTCTATGAAGCGTGTCCGCCCAGCCTGAGGCTGTGGCTCAAGGACCGGAGGCCAGAGAACCCCCAGGACGCCGGGAGGCTGGCGGACGAGTTCACGGACAGCCGGTCCGGGTGTGAACGGGAGTCCCACAGAGGGAGGGAATCGCGCAGAGACCGGTTCTCGGCTGAGTGACGGAGAGTCACCTATGGGACGAGCCCAAGAGACAGGGACCAGCCCCCCGCCCCCCAGAGCAGACAGCACCCCCACTAGTCACAGTTTCCCCCAGCAAGTCTTCCTGGGATGGGCAGGGCAACAGCCCTGCAGCCTGGGCAAGTGCTGCCCAAGCCAGGTGACACCCGCATCCCTCAAACAAGGGTCCAGGCGTCTCGGGCGGCTGCTATCTAAAGCCTCTGAGGGCTGGATTCCAAAGTGCCGGTTCAAGCGGCCAGAGTGATGAGCTTGTGGCCCTAGGGAGAGTGTCTCCTGGGGTATGTCTACACTACAAAGTTAATTCGAATTAACAGCCGTTAGTTCGAATTAACTTTGCTAGGCGCTACACTAGCTTAATTCGAACTAGGTAAACCTCATTCCACGAGGACTAACACCTAGTTCGAATTAGCTAGTTCGAATTAAGGGCTGTGTAGCCACTTAATTCGAACTAGTGGGAGGCTAGCCCTTCCCAGCTTGCCCTCATGGCCACTCTGGCTAACACCAGGGAAACTTGTCTACCCCCCTCCCGGCCCTGGAGCCCTTAAAGGGCCACGGGATGGCTACACAGTTTGTGCCAGTTGCAAGCCTGCCAGCACCCAGCCAGCAGACCCTGCACCTGGCACGGCACGAGCCAGCCACCCGATGCTCCCCAGCCCTCCGCCTCTTCCCAGGACCAGCCTGGCAGCTCCCAGGAGCCTGCTCGGGGCCACAAGAGGCGGGCGCCCGCTTGGTCTAGCGTGGACATCGTGGACCTCGTCGAGGTTTGGGGGGAGGCCTCCAACGTCCACAATCTCCGCACTAGCCACAGGAACGCGGCTGTCTACGGCTGTATGGTTGACAGCCTGGGCGCCAGAGGCCACCAGCGGACCCGGGAGCAGGTCCACTGTAAAATAAAGGACCTGCAGCAGTCCTACTCCAGGGCCTGCCTGCCAGGGGCCGACCTAGAGGCCTGCCCCCACTTTCATGCCCTGGACCGCATCCATGCCCCCCGGGTGGTCATCAACCCCGGGGCAGAGGGACCCGTCCTGGACACTGAGGAGGAGGAGCCGGAGGACGCCGCGAGCCAGGAGCCTGCCCGGAGCCTGCCCAGGACCCAGGACCCCCGAGGAACCCCACAGACATCTCCTGTGTCGTCCGAGGCCGGGGAGGCCTCCACCTGTGAGTACCATCATGCTCCCCTTATGTGTATGGGAGGGTGGGGGGGAGAGGGAGCCCAGGGACCGTGCGCCTGGGCCTTGCCCACCATGGAGCAGAAGCTGGGTGTCATCCAGGGTCCTTGGCCTTGCAGAGGGGGGCTGGGTTTCACCCACCTTGTCCCCAGGGAGAACTGACTGCTGCTCTTGTTTCACCACAGCCGCAGCACCTGGGACTGCAGGGCGCACCACCCCACCTGCAATAGCCACCCGCTCCCGGGCCAGCAGGCGTGCCAGGAATGAGGAGGACTACCAGCGGCGGCACCTCCGGTTCATGGAGCAGCTGCTCCGCAACCATGAGCACTGGGTCCGGGAGGACCTTCGGCTGTGCCAGCGGAGTGTGGATGCACTGGAGGAGCAGGGCCGTGGCCTCAGAGGCCACCTCCAGACCCTGGTGGACCGGTTCCTGCCTCCTTCTGCTCCGGCTCCTGCGGCTGCCCCAGCTCTCGCTCCTCCTCCCACCCCTGCTGCCCCTGCTCCCTCTCTTGCTTCCTCTGCACCCCCCGTCCCTCCTGCCCCACCCTCCACACCCGCTCCACCCCAAAGCCCCCGCACCCGCAGTGTTGCGAGACAGGAGAGCCAGCCGGACCCCCAACCCTGAGCTTTCCCTTCCCTTCCTCCCCTTCCACCCCCTTCCAGCTCCCTCCTCCCAGGTTTTTCCCTCCTCTCTCCCACCCTCTCTCCTCCCTCCCCCCACCCCAGTTATGTAAAATAAAGAGAGGTTTTTTTGCCAAAACAGGTGTCTTTATTTGACATTAGGAAGGGAGGTTAGGGAGGGGAAAGGGGAAGGGGAGGAGGGTGGAAGAAGGCCCCAGTGGGGCATGCAGGGAGATTTCAGTCCTCCTCCTCCACCTGGAAGCTCTCCCGCAGGGCTTTCCGGATCCGGACAGCCCCCCGCTGGGCTTCCCGGATGGCGGCGGTGCGGGGCTGAGCGTACTGGCCAGCCATGTGGTCAGCCTCAGCCATCCAGGCTGGCAGGAAAGCCTCCCCCTCCTCTCGCACAAATTGTGCAGCACACAACATGCTGCCACCACGGGAGGGATGTTGTGCTCGGTGAGGTTGAGGCAGGTGAGGAGGCACCTAAATCGGGCTTTCAGTCGCCCGAAGGCCCCCTCTAACACGATGCAGGCCCTGGTCAGCCTCGCATTGAAGGCCTGGCGGGAGGGGTTGAGGTGCCCCGTGTAGGGCTTCATGAGCCAGGGCTGTAGGGGGTAGGCCGCATCCCCCACCAGGCACACGGGCATGTCCATGTCCCCGACCCTGATGTGGCGGTCAGGGAAGACGGTCCTGGCGTGCAGCCTCTGGCACACGGAGGAGTTCCGGTACACCCTGGCGTCGTGTGCCTTGCCGGACCAGCCCACATTAATGTCCGTGAACTGTCCCCGGTGGTCACACACGGCCTGCAGGATCACGGAGAAGTACCCCTTGTGGTTGACGTACCGGGAGGCCTGGTGTTCCGGGGCACGGATGGGGATGTGCGTCCCGTCGATGGCCCCCCGCAGTTGGGGAAGCCGAGGGCGCCGAACCCCCAGATGACGGCGTCCGGGTCGGCGAGGCGGACCAACCTGCGGAGCAGCACCCGGTTGATGGCCTTGACCACCTGCGGAGAGACACAGCAAAGCGCCAATCAGTGGGGCGCCTGGGTGGCTGGGAGTGCTCGTGCCCTGGCAGTGCCCCGCGCCCCACTCCCGGGAGCAACCCACCCGGGCGGCGTGTAGTACGGTCGGGAGAGACCGGCCCTTCCAGTGCGGGGCACTTTTGCCTCCTCCCCCCGTTGCCCCGTTTTCCCTGGGGCGGCCCATCCCCTCCTTGCAGCCCCCATCGCCCCCGGCCCAGTGGCCGGCAAGTGCCGTACCTGCATGAGCACCGCTCTGACGGTGGATCTCCCCACGCCGAACTGGTTCCTGACAGATCGGTAGCTGTCCGGCATGGAGAGCTTCCAGAGGGCGATGGCCACACGCTTCTGGAGGGGGATGGCGGGCCTCATGTGAGTGTCCCTTCTGCGCAGGGCAGGGGCGAGCCACTCGCAGAGCTCCAGGAAGGTGTCCCTCCTCATCCTGAAGTTCTGGGTCCACTGTTGGTCTCCCCAGCGCTCCAGACGATGCGGTCCCACCAGTCGCTGCTGGTGTCCAGACGCCAGATGTGGTGGGGCACGCTGGCGCCCGGGCACCGCCGCAGCTGTGCCATGGCCCCCAGGGTGGCCAGGCAGAGAGGCAGGGGGCTGATGTGCACCAGGTGGAACCAGGCAGCCTCCAGCCATTGCTGGCGGGCTTGCAGCAGCAAGTCCATAAACTGCACCAGAAAGTGTAGGGCGAGCTCTGGCTCCATGTTGCCACCTGCAGCGGCGTCCCCGAAGGGAAGCACCGACACAGACGGGCACAGAGACCAACGCTTTGCTGTCCCTCGGCGAGGTAGGCAAGCAAGCGGAAAAGCTGAGAACCGGCTGTCCGGGGGGGTCCCTTTAAGCATCAGCCTCAGACAGCAGCCACACAAAGCAACTATTGACCTGATGCCCTGCCAGAACCGGTTTCAGCTGCCCTTAAATGCCCCCCTGCATCCAATCAGTGTGGACGCGCTAGTTCGAATTAGCAAAACGCTAGTTCGAACTAGTTTTTAAGTCGAGATGCGTTAGTTCGAATTAGCGCTGTAGTGTAGACATACCCCTGCAGCCTAAGCACAGTGCCCTTGTGCTGCTGGGGCGCGGGAGGCCTCCGGGCGAGGCCTGGTCCTGTGGGAAGCAGTGACAACGCTGAGCCCCTGCCCCCAAAGCCCGAAGCTGGAGCCTTGGCCACCCTCTTCCCCCTCAGCTCCTTGAGCCCCTGCGCCCGTGGCTGCAGCCCTCCCCTCTGAGCACCTTTGCCACTCGCCTCCGGCTCCTTTCCAGTGTCCCTGCGCCAGTGACCAGGCCTGGGCACCTTCCTCCCGCCTAACCGCACCGAGCAGAGCGGCTCTCCCGCCGCCAGGGCTTGCGCCTCTGCCGATGCCACCCAAATGCACGTGCTGGCTGCCCCCAGCATCGAGGGGCTGACTCCCACTGGGGGGGGGGGATCCGGCACCGCCCCCAGAGCCTTCTCAGCAGAGGGGCTGCCCAGCCAGGGCCCGGCCCGCACTGGTGCATTTCGCTTTTCTGCCTGGGGCAGCCCCAGCATGTGTGTCCAATTTCCGTGCTGTCTAGAGCCCAGCTCTGCAGGGTGCCAGGGGCCTCTGGACTTCAGCTCCCTCCTCCCAGCTTTGTGTCATCTGCAGACTGACCGGTGTCTCTGTGTCCCTGCGCCCAGGCCAGGAACAAGGAGGTTGAATAACAGCAAATGCGGCACAGAGCCCGTGGGGCCCGCGTGAGGCCCTCTCCAATCAGACGTGGTCCCGTCACTGCTGCTCTGCCTTTCACTTATCCAGCCAATGCCGTGTCCGCTGATGGTCATCCTGTCTCCTCTGCGGCTCTCCATCAGGCCTAGGAGTGATCCACTGCCTCCCCCCATCTGCCCAATGAGGTCGCTGTCCGAGAAAGGAGTCAGGCCGGTTTGGCAGGGTCCACCGAGTCCCCGCACGCAGAACGTTCGCTCCATTGCTCGGGAAGCTTCACTTAGGTCGGGCTGCCTGGTCCGTAGCTCCCTGACCATCGCACCAGCCTTCTCCAGTCCTCCAGGACCTCTCCCGTCAGCCAGAAACTTGCCAGTGGCTCTGAGATTCCTTTGGCTGCTTCCGTCGGACCCCGGGTCAAGCAGCCTCCAGCCCTTCTGCCGTAGAGCTACTCAGCGCGGCCCTGCGGTGTTCTCGGTTCATCCCGAGCTACATCCCCTCCCCTGCACTGTCCATGGCAAGTTCACGACTCGCCAGCCACGGGTCACGCTTCGGAGAAGACCGAACCGAGCAGGCACAAGGTAGCTCTGCCTTCCTCTCATCTTCCGCTACCAACCCCCTCCCCGATCGTTCGCTTTGGTCTGACCTATTTGTAGCATCCTTCCTGGGGTCTGTGGCATTTGCTGCAGCTGACTTCTTCCTCGGCGTGGCCTTCCCGGCATGGCCTTCCCGGCGTGGCCTTCCCGGCATGGCCTTCCCAGTGTGGCCTTCCTGGCGTGGTCCCTGCGCACTCACGCGGTTCCCATGGTGACACACTGGTCCAAGCCCCCCTTCCGCTTGCCGAGCCCTTGGCATCTGCCGGCCCCTCCGCCTGCTCCCCAGCTGACCCAGCGTTTCCCTGGGACTCGGCCTGGTTCTCAGGGTCGGCTGACATCGAGTGTCCTTGGCTGGCTCTGCCCAGCCGATCCTGATTCCTCTCTCTTGGAGCCCTCTGGCCAGAGCCTGTCCTGCTGGGCTCCCTGTGTCAGGCGGCAGGACCTTCGTTAAAAATTTGCTTTAAAATATTTCATTGGTGTGTTGCTGAAGATTATAAAATCACAGCTCTTAAAAATCGCCCTCCCTGCCACCATTGGGCACAGGGCACCCAATTATAATATTGCCTTGGGCCCCATACATCCTAAGGCAGGCCCTGCCCCATGGGACATCCTCTGTGGCACTGGGAATCCTCTCCCAGGAAGGCCAGGCAGGGGAGAGGTGTCCTAGAGGCTGGGGTGACATAAGAACGGCCAGACTGGGTCAGACCAAAGGCCCATCCCGCCCCGTGTCCTGTCTGCCGACAGTGGCCAGTGCCGGGTGCCCCAGAGGGAGGGATCACAACAGGTAATCCTCACATGATCCCTCCCTGTCACCCACCTCCAGAGAAACAGAGGCTGGGGACGCCATTCCTACCCATCTTGGCTAATAACCATCGATGGACCTAACCTCCATGAATCTATCTACCTCATTTTTTAACCCTGTTAATGTTCTAGCTTTCATCACATCCTCTGGCAAGGAGTTCCACAGGTTGACTGCGCTGAGTGAAGAAAAACTTCCTTTTGTTTTAAACCTGCTGCCTATTATTTTAATTTGGTGACCCCTAGTTCTCATGTTGTAGGAATAAGTAAATAACATTTCTTTATCATTTCTGCTAGGGGTATAGCTCAGTGGTTGCTGCATCGGCCTGCTAAACCCCAGGTTGTGAGCTCACTCCCTGAGGGGGCCGTTTAGGGATCAGGACAAATCTGTCAGGGATGGTGCTTGGTCTTGCAGTGAGGGTGATGAACTCTCAAGGTCCCTGCCTGCTCGATGGGATAGGCATAGCCCCATTAAAAAAACTGCTGGGGCAGCTCAGTGCATATTTTGGAGGGAGGGATAGCTCAGTGATTTGAGCATCAGCTGGCTAAACCCAGGGGTGAGAGCTCAATCCGTGCAGAAGCCATTTAGGGATTTGGGGCAAAAATTTGTCAGGGGTGGTACTTGGACCTGCTGTGAAGGCAGGGGACTGGACTCGATGACCATTCAAGGTCCCTTCCAGTTCTAGGAGACAGGCAATCTCCATTAATTTTAAAATGTATCCACCTTTTCCACACCAGTCATAATTGTATAGACCTCTATCATATCCCCCTCTTAGTCTCCTCTTTTCTAAGATGTAAAGACTCAGGCTTTTTAATTGCTCTTCATATGGGACCCGTTCCAAACCCCTCCTCATTTTTGTTGCCCTTTCTCTGAACCTTTTCCAATGCCAGTATCTCTTCTTTGAGGTGAGGCGACCACATCTGTACGCAGTATTCCAGATGTAGGCGTGCCATGGTTTTATACAGAGGCAATAAGATATTCTCTGTCTTATTCTCTATTCCTTTTTAAATGATTCCTAACATTCTATTTGCTTTTTTCACTGCCGCTGCTCACTGCGTGGATGTTTTCAGAGAACTATCTACAATGACTCCAAGATCTCTCTCGAGTCATTGTAGCCAAATTAGTCCCCATCATGTTGTATAGATAGCTGGGATTATTTTTTCCAATGTGCATTATTTTACATTTATCAACATTGAATTTCATTTGCCATTTTCTTCCCCAATCACTTAGTTTGGTGAGATCTTTTTGAAGATCTTTACAATCTGCTTTGGTCTTAACTATCTTCAGCAGTTTGATATCATCTGCAAATTTTGCCACCTCACTGTTTGCCCCTTTCTCTAGATCATTTATAAATAAATTGAATAAGATTGGTTCCAGGACAGGCCCTTGGGGGACACCACTAGTTACCTCTCTCCACTCAGAAAACTGACCATTTATTCCTACCATTTGTTTCCTGTCTTTTAACCAGTTATCAATCCACAAAAGGACCTTCCCTCTTATGCCATGACAACTTACTTTACTTAAGAGCCTTTCGTCAGGGACCTTGTCAAAGGCTTTCTGGAAATCTAAGTATACTATATCCACTGAAGCAAAATGCAGGACAATGTAGCACTTTAAAGACTAACAAGATGGTTTATTAGATGATGAGCTTTCGTGGGCCAGACCCACTTCCTCAGATCAAAAATTCTATATCCACTGAATCTCCCTTGTCCACATATTTGTTGACCCCCTCAAAGAACTCTAGCAGAGAAGTAAGGCAGGATTTCCATTTACAGAAACCATGTTGACTTTCCCCCAACAAATTATATTCAACCCTGTGTCTGACAATTTTATTCTTCACTATAGTTTCAACTAATTTGCCCGGTACCGACGTTAGACTTACCGGTCTGTAATTACTAGGATCACCTCTTAAAGCCCTTTTAAAATATTGGTCTCATGTTAGCTATCTTCCAACCATTAGGTACAGAAACTGATTTAAAGGATAGATTACAAACCACAGTGAATAGTTCTGCAATTTCCCATTTGAGTTCTTTCAGAACTCTTGGGTGAATGCCAGCTGGTCCCGGTGACTCGTTACTGTTAAGTTTATCAGTTTGTTCCAAAACCTCCTCTAGTGACTGTGACATAGTGGGGGGGCTGTCTGCTCTGTAACGTGGTGCCCCCCTGCGCTGTGATGTGTGATTCCCACTGACTCATCCACATGTTGTGATTTTGTGCAAATACTTTTAACGCAAGAGTTTTTGCGTTAAAGTATTTGCGCAAGAGAGCGTCTACACTGGCATGTGCCTTTGCGCAAGAGATGTGCTTTTGTGCAAAAGCATCTGTACCAGTGTAGACACTCTCTTGCACAAGAAGGCTCTGATGGCCATTTTAACCATCAGGCTTTCTTGCGCAAGAAATTAACGTTGCCTATCTACACTGGCCTCTTGCGCAAGAACAGTTGCGCAAGAGGGTTTATTCCTGAGTGGGAGTGTCAGAATATTTGCGCAAGAAGCACTGATTTCCTACATTAGAACGTCAGTGTTCTTGCACGAGTACTTGTGGCCAGTGTAGACAGGTGGCAAGATTTTGCGCAAAAGCGTATGCTTTTGCACAAAATCTTGCCAGGGTAGACATGGCCTGCCTGTGAGCACTGCCCAGCAGGTGGGCTGCCTAAGTCAGGTAGACAAAGACCCAACCAGTCAGACTGGTTGAGGGCAGCGAGGGAACAAAGGAAGTGAGTGTTGGGGGAAGGGTCAGTTGCTTGCTGGCTGGAAAACATGAAGGGAACAACCTAAGCGGAGGACTGGAGATCTAAAGGGGGAGCAATGGACCCCCTAACCTCAGGGGTTTGAGGCATCCTGGCCTTGACTCTTGTAACCACATCACGCCTGTGCTGGGCTGTATCCTGGAGCAGCAAGTAAACGCTCTGTTCTACTGGCTGGCAGAGTCTCATCTTGCTGCAGACGGGGTGCAGGATCGGGGGGGGGGGGGTTCCCGACGTGCCGCCACAATGACCCCTCAATCTGGGACAATTCCTCAGATTTGTCACCTAAAAAGAATGGCCCAGGGTTGGGAATCTCTCCAATATCCTCAGCTGTGAAGACTGAAGCAAAGAATTCATTTAGCTTCTCCGCTAGCAGCTCCATTGTCCAGTGGGCCCACTGGTTGTTTAGCCGGCTTCCTGCTTCTGATGGACTTCAAAACATTTTGCTGTTACTTTTTGAGTTTTTGGCTGGCTGGGTTTGGCTTTTCGTATATGTTTACACTTCATTTGGCAGTGTTTATGCTCCTTTTTATTTTCCTCACCAGGATTTGACTTCCACTTTTTAAACGATGCCTTTTCATCTGTCACTGCTTCTTTTACCTGGTTATTAAGCCACGGTGGCACTTTTTTGGTTCTCTTACGGCATTTTTTAATTTGGGGTATACATTTGAGTTGGGCCTCTATTATGGTGTCTTTGAAAAGTTTCCATGCAGCCTGCAGAGATTTTATTTTTGTCGCTGGACCTTTTCATTTCTGGTTAACTAACCTTCTCATTTTTGTGTAGTTCCCTTTCTGAGATTAAACGCCATGGTGTTGGGCTGCAGAGGTGTTTTTCCCACCACAGGGATGTTAAATTGTATTATATTATGGTCACTGTTTCCAAGTGGTCCAGTTATTTTTACCTCTTGAACCAGATCCTGCGCTCCACTTAGGGCTAAATCAAGAATTGCCTCTTCCCTTGTGGGTTCCAGAACCAGCTGCTCCGAGAAGCAGTCATTTAAGGTATCGAGAAACGTTATCTCTGCATCCCACCCTGAGGTGACGTGGCCCCAGTCAATATGGGGATAGTTGAAATCCCCCACTATTAGCGAGTTTTTTAATTTGATAGCCTCTCTCATCTCCCTGAGCATTTCATAGTCACTGTCACTGTCACTGTCCTGACCAGGTGGTCGGTAATAGATCCCTACTGCTCTATTCTTATTGGAGCATGGAATTACTATCCACAGAGACTCTATGGAACATTGTGGCATGTGGCCTCAGGGTGGCCCAGCCCTTTGCTGAAGCATGTCTGTCTCCGGGCACTGTCCAATGGGCCACTGTGTGTGCCGACGGGGCAGCTGGGGCTCAGACGTGCCCTGCACCACACAGAGCTAGTGCAGCAGAGTCAGGGAATGAACCTGTGGCTCCAGCACCTTGACCACAAATGGGCTCCCTGCTCTTGGGGGCGGGGCTGGCACTGTGCAGGGGGCCCTGGGGCTGCTGCTGGCCCCTTGTGGGACTTTTCTGTGCACGGCCAGGGACAGACGAACCGGGGCTGTGCCGTGGAGTCATGGGCACAGAGCCCGTCTGGAGACCCCGGCGAGCTGGCTCTGGGAGCTGTGGTTGGCATGGGGCAGCTGGTGCAGCTTCCACAGGAGCCATGGCACCGAGGCCTGGCAGCACCAGTGGCTCTGCCAGATTCAGGCCAGAAACAGGGGCTGTGCTGGGCCATGGGGCCAGAGCCTCATTTCCTAAGTGCTTTGCAAGCTCCCTTCCCCTGTCCCTGCCTTCTCCCCCTCCTGCAGCCCTGCGGGCACCCTGGCCTTAGCCCTGGAGCTCAGACAGTGTCACTGCCCTGGGCCAGGTGACAGACCCTGTTCCTCCCCCAGCACATGGCTCGGCCCTGAACCAGACGCACCGAGCGAGGGGCATGGCCCAGAGCTGCAGAGCATGTCTGCAAACACTGGTAGTAGGAGTCAGCTGGACAGCTCCGTTCGTGCGGAGCTCTCAGCATGCCCCGAAAACCTCCGCAAGCACCCAGCAAGGGCTCTGCTGTCATGGTACCTCCGTGTGCCACCAGTACAACGTGCTTTGCTTCCCAAACAGCGCACTGGCACACACGAGCTTCCTCCAGCTTTCCCTCACGCCTCACTTTCCCCAGCGAGCACCTGCCAAATCGACTTTACGGGCCTGACCCCGGTAAATCCTACAGGTAAGTGCTGAAGCCTACAGGTAAGTGCTGAATGTGCGGGACTGGGAGATGGGTTGGAAATGGGGGGGACTATGGCCTATAATGGCAAGGAGAAAGGAGGGTCAGGGCACAACAGGGAGGCAAGATCAAATCAGTATCTTAGATGCCTATATACAAATGCGAGAAGTATGGGTAATAAGCAGGAAGAACTGGAATTGCTAACCAATAAATACAACTATGATATCATTGGTATTACAGAAACCTGGTGGGATGGGTCGCATGATTGGAATATTGGTATGGAAGGGTACGACTTGCTCAGGAAGGACAGACAGGGAAAAAAGGGAGGAGGGGTTGCCTTGTATATTAAAAATGTACACACTTGGACTGAAGTGGAGATGAACGTAGGAGATATCTGTGTAGAGAGTCTCTGGGTTAAGCTAAAAGGGGTAAAAAACGAGGGTGATATCATGCTAGGAGTCTACTACAGGCCACCTAGCCAGGTGGAAGAGGTGGATGAGGCCTATTTTAAACAATTAACAAAACTATCCAAAGCCCAAGATTTGGTGGTGATGGGAGACTTCAACTATCCAGACATATGTTGGGAAACTAACACAGCGGGGCGCAGGCTAGCCAATAAGTTTCTGGACTACATTGGAGACAACTTTCTGTTTCAGAAGGTTGAAAAAGCTACCAGAGGAGAAGCTGTTCTGGATTTGGTTTTAACAAATAGGGAGGAACTAGTTGAGAACTTGAAAGTGGAAGACAGTATAGGGGACAGTGATCACGAAATAATAGAGTTCATGATCTTAAGGAAAGGTAGAAGGGAGACCAGCACAATTGAGGTAATGGATTTCAGGAAGGCAGATTTTGATAAGCTCAGAGAACTTGTAGGTAAGGTCCCATGGAAAGCAAGACTGAAGGGAAAAACAACTGAGAAGAGTTGGAAGTATTTCAAAGGGACGTTGTTAAGGGCCCAAAAGCAAACAATTCCGCTGTGTAGGAAAGATAGAAAATATGGCAAAAGACCAGCTTGGCTTAACAAGGAGATCTTGCACGATCTCAAAATAAAAAAGGAGTCATATAAAAAATGGAAACTAGGACAACTAACAAAGGATGAATTTAGGCAAGCAACACGGGAATGCAGGGGCAAGATTAGAAAGGCAAAGGCACAAAATGAGATCAAACTAGCTACAGGCATAAAGGGAAACAAGAAGACCTTTTATAAATACATTAAAAGCAAGAGGAAGACCAAGGACAGGGTAGGCCCACTGCTTAGTGAGGAGGGAGAAGCAGTAACAGGGAACTTGGAAATGGCGGAGATGCTCAATGACTTCTTTGTTTCGGTCTTCACCGAGAAGTCTGGAGGTGTGCCTAACGTAGTGAATACAAGCAGAGAGAGGGTAAGTTTAGAAGATAGGATACACAAAGAACAAGTTAAAAATCACGTAGGAAAGTCAGATGTCAGCAAGTCACCAGGTCCTGATGAAATGCATCCCAGGATACTCAAGGAGCTGATAGAGGAGGTATCTGAGCCTTTAGCTATGATCTTTGAAAAATCATGGCAGACAGGGGAGATTCCAGAAGACTGGAAAAGGGCAAATATTGTGCCCATCTATAAAAAGGGGAATAAGAACAACCCAGGAAACTACAGACCAGTCAGTTTAACGTCTGTCCCAGGGAAGATAATGGAGCAGGTAATTAAGGAAATCATATGCAAACACTTGGAAGGTAATAAAGTGATAGGGAATAGCCAGCATGGGTTTGTGAAGAACAAGTCATGCCAAACTAATCTGATAGCTTTCTTTGATAAGATAACGAGCCTTGTGGATAAGGGAGAAGCGGTGGATGTCATATACCTAGACTTTAGTAAGGCATTTGATACGGTCTCGCATGATATTCTTATTGATAAACTAGGCAAATATAACTTAGATAGGGCCACGATAAGGTGGGTGCATAATTGGCTGGATAACCGTAGTCAGAGAGTTGTTGTTAACGGTTCTAAATCCTGCTGGAAAGGGATAACAAGTGGAGTTCCTCAAGGGTCTGTTTTGGGACCCGTACTGTTCAATATCTTCATCAATGATGTAGATATTGGGATAGAGAGTACGCTTATTAAGTTTGCAGATGATACCAAACTGGGTGGGGTTGCACCTTCTTTGGAGGATAGGGACATAATTCAAAATGACCGTAGCAAGTTAGAGAAATGGTCAGAGGTAAACAGGATGAGGTTTAATAAAGAGAAATGCAAAGTGCTCCACTTAGGAAGGAACAATCAGTTCCATACATACAAGATGGCAAGCGACTGTCTAGGAAGGAGCATGGCGGAAAGGGATCTAGGGGTCATAGTGGACCACAAGTTGAATATGAGTCAACAGTGTGATGCTGTTGCAAAAAAAGCAAATATGATTCTAGGTTGTATCAACAGGTGTGTTGTAAGCAAAACTCGTGAAGTCATTCTGCCGCTCTACTCTGCACTAGTTAGGCCTCAGCTGGAGTACTGTGTCCAGTTCTGGGCGCCACATTTCAAGAAAGATGTGGAGAAATTGGAAAGGGTACAGAGAAGAGCGACAAGAATGATTAAAGGTTTAGAGAACATGATCTATGAAGCCAGGCTTCATGAACTGGGCTTGTTTAGTTTGGAAAAAAGAAGATTAAGGGGGGGCATGATAGCGGTTTTCAAATATCTAAAAGGGTGTCACAAGGAGGAAGGAGAAAATTTGTTCCTCTTGGTTTCTGAGGACAGGACAAGGAGTAATGGGCTTAAAGTGCAGCAGGGGAGGTTTAGATTGGACATTAGGAAAAAATTCCTAACTGTCAGGGTGGTCAAATATTGGAATAAATTGCCAAGGGAGGTGGTGGAATCTCCCTCTCTGGAGATATTTAAGAACAGGTTAGATAGACATCTGTCAGGGATGGTGTAGACGGAGCTTGATCCTGCCTTGAGGGCGGGGGGCTGGACTCGATGACCTCTCGAGGTCCCTTCCAGTCCTATTATTCTATGATTCTATGATTCTATGTTTCAAGCCTCCACAAAATTTGCATCTTGCTATTTTTGAATATCTTGGAAACTCGTTGCTTGGCTTGTTTCACGGCGTCACTTTTTGACAAACACGCCCAGAGGCCGGGCAGCTTGCCCTTTGTCTGGGGGGCTAAGCCCTGGGCGACCCGCAGGCCCTCATTTCTCGGGACCAGGGCTGTCGGGAGCTTGCCCTAAGCCAGCTCCATCTGGGAGGAATGCAGAGAGCTGGGGAGTGGGCCTGCCTGGGACGTCAGGCACAGACCTGCTGCCAAGGTGCCGGGCTAAGGCCCAGCGTGTGCACGTTCCACACTGTGTGAGGTCAAGGCCTGCCGTAGCTTTCTGATCGGCTCAGGACAAAGGGGGCTGGGTAAAATCATCAAACACCTTCTAGGGGAGCTCAGCGTTAATGAGCCTTCCTGGCCTTCAAAAGCTGTTGGGAGTCCCTGAGAAACTTCATCTGGATTCTGGGGTGTGACTACCGTGCAGAGAAGGGATTTAAGATAACCCACCAGAGCTGCAGTTGGTGTAACTTTGCCCAGATGGACAGAGCCCTGTGCAGATTCTCAATGTGTATCCACGTCTGCAGCCACAGAAATGAGCCATGGACGGGGATCCCGCAGATATACACAGATCCCCTGGATTTGCATGGCTCTAGATACAAAATTTGTATCCACACCCGAATCCATCTCCACACAAATGAGCTGCGGGTATCCACGGTGACAGCCGCGGAAGTGGCTATGAAGCAGATAGCTGTGGAATTGCAGCGCTCTAAAGAAGCAGCTACAGAGATTTGCATCCTGTGAGGCTTTGACTGCACTGTTGTTGATGTAGGACCTACAATAAAAGCAGCTTTGCTTGTAAGTGGCTCCCAAGCCGTGAGTGCAGGACTCTGCTGCTGCAGCGCATGAACAAGAATGCCACCATCTAAAAGGCACATTGGCTTCAGGTGCTGGTGGAAAACGGCACCATCCCAGGTCCCCGTGGTTTGGATTTACTGGGGGCTTTGGTCACTGGCGCTCGCTGGACCTAGCTGACAGCCTCACTAGGCTAGCCAGTCGGGGCCAGGGACTCCTTCCCCGCTGGAGCTGGGGACTGTTCGAGAAGCCCAGCCTGGGGCTACACAGCTCAGGCAGGCCTGGAAAGAGCATTTTAACAGGGAGCCCCAGGAACGCTGGGGGGAGGGGGCGGCGGTACTGGGCTCTGCTGTCCAGGCCGGTTGGACATTGCCTGGTGCTGCTGTGCACTTAGCAGTGTGACACCAGGACTGACGCTGAGCCTGGGACGGCGACGCTGCCCACTACCAGGGAAGTGGCCGCTTTCCGCTCCGCGAGCCGGGCGGCAGCATCTGCTGCGAACAGATAAAGATTCGTCGTTTAAACAGCAGAATGTTACGGAGTCCCAAAGCCACGCAGCTGAGAAGGAAACATACTGACGTCGTAACACGTGAATGGGAGAGCGCTCAGCATGAGGAAAGAACGTTCACGGCCAGCTGGCCTCCTGTCATGTTACTGGAATTTGAGGGATGCAGCCAGATCATGGCTGCACCCATAGGTGGGGGTGCTGGCCCCAACAATGGTATAAAAGGGAGCCATGTGGGGTGCTGAATACAAGCTTATTATCTGATAATCCTATGTAAGCTATTTATGTGAGTGTATAATGTCTGTGTGTGTAGTTAGGAATCTGTAGTCTGTGTGGATACTGAATATTTCTCTGCATGTGGCTGAGCACTGGGCAGAGCCCGGGCCTGTGGACATGCTAATTAGCGAGGCCCTGTGGGACAATGGCACTCAATGGGCCAAGGACACACCTAAAGCAGGAGGGCAGACACCTAAGAGCGGCCAGCAGAGAGAGGCTGAGGACCAGGTGACCGGCTGAGACCAGAAGAGGCCAGGAAGGGGGTATAAAGAGGCCATGTGGTCGATGCCATTTGGTTCTCAGCTCAGCACTTCATCCCAGAGGCAGCACTGCAGGGATTGAAGAGCCCGGAAGACCTGTGAACCCATCCTGATCCTAGGATGTGCAACAAGAACTTTTAAACCAGCAGCTGTAACATCTCTGCTAGAGCCTGCATCGAGGACTGGGAGATTCGGTGCATGTAATGTACTATCCTTTAACAACCTCACTCTCATGCTTTTCTTTCCTGTGATAATAAACCTTTAGATGTTAGATTCTAAAGGACTGGCCCAGCGTGATTTGTGGTAAGGTCCAGAGGGTAAATTGACCAGGGATCTGTGGCTGGTTTCTTGGAACCGGGCAGAACTTGTTCGGGGTAGGTGGGATTGGGTGCTAGGACCCCCCACCTGTGTATGAGGCCCGGGGCCATCTGGGGCACGGATATTGCTGGGGTGTCGGAGGGGTTTTGCTCGTGAGGCTTCAGGCAGGCTGCTGAAGCGCTCTGTGGGACTGGTTTGTGGCCTGTTTGGGGAGGTCGCCAGTCGGGGGCTGTAAGGAGCCCCGGATTTGAGCAATTTGCCCTGAGTGGACACCCTCAGCTGTGCCCAGACACGGCCCGGTCCGTCACACCTCCGCACACAGAGCCCTCGCTCTCGGGCCAGGGCCGGGAAGGTGCGCTTGTCCCCCAGGGCCCGGGGCGGTTCTAAACTGGACAGAAAGTCTCTGGGGCTGTTTTGAAGTGAGCATCCCGGCAGCGCCGTGACCTCGCAGAGGAGTCCCGGCTAGCGGTGCCGTTACCACCGTCAAGTGCAAAACAAACCCAGGGAAACGCGCCCAGGGAAGCGGGTGTCCTACTACCGCACCGCACCTAATACTGGTCCCTGCTGGGTGCACAGACCCAACCCCCCAAAGCCCTTTCTTGCTCATCTCAAATTCTCCACCTATTGAGAGAGGGACAAACAGATGCCGGCTGGCGGGTGAACACACATTCTCTACCACGGCATGGAAAGCGGCTCTGTGACTAGACTGGCTTCGGCATCTTCCCTCGCCTGCTTTGCTGCAAGCAGCTGCTATTTGGTATTTAGTTCAGATGTAGCAGGTTTGATAGTGCACACACGTGCACACACCCTCACGTGCACACCCCCCACGTGCACACTCCCTCACGTGCACACACTGCTCTTGCTATGGCGCTCGCTATTGTTCATATTTGTGTTGTTGCTTTTTCATAACCGAATAAATTCCATGCAAGTAACTTTGTATGACATCGCTCTGTACTGACACAGCACCGCAGAGCCCCAGCGTGACACGGCGCGACCCACAGCCACTGGCGCCTCCTGCTGGACTCTCTGGGAACGAGCTTTTCAGCCCTGCAGCGCCCCCTTTCGGCTGGCGTCTCGCCCACTTTTACCTGTTCCCCCCACCTCTGTGTTAGGACCCACGTCCCTCCCAGACCACAGCACCCTCCCCACTGGGTACCGCCCTGTCGCAGGGCCCCACACTCAGGGGTCCTCCCCTCTGGGAACCCCCAAGCCCTACGCCCACCTTGCCCCAGTGACCCCCTGACAGTCGTCATCTAGCCCCCCCCAGGGCACAGTGAAGCCTGGCACGGCCACTCGGCACTGCAGGGGTGTGGACCTGCTGCCTCGGCCTGCCCTGCTGCCTCCCCCCAGCCCTAGCAGCCTCAGGCCTCGTCTCAGGCCCTGCAGCCTGGGAGCTCCCCAGCCCTGCTCTGAGCCAGGAGCCCTCCCGCGTCCCCGGCAGCCGGGCCCCTCCTGCCACAGCGGGAGCAAGAGTGAGTCTGAGTCGCCCTGCAGGAGCCTCTGTTCAAACTGCCCCAGCTGGGCCCTGCCTGGCTAATTCCTGCCACAGCGGCTGGCTGCTCCAGTCCTCCCCGGGGCTGGGGCTGAACCCTGCAAGGGCCAGTGCGGGCAGACGCCCTGTTACACCCACTCATGGGCCAGACCCCCCCCCCACGCCCAGTGCTGGGCGCTGAACCAGAGAGATGGGCTCTGTCCCAATGAGCTTACAATCTTGTAGCTGTTTTTGGAAGGAAAAATTGGACCCTGGAGGTGAAACCCCCTTGGTTTGCATGAAAAGAAAGAGAGCGAAAGGCTGCCCCTCCCCCCCGTCCCTGCGCAGTTCCCCAGCTCTTAGGGCAGATGCACAAGATGCCAGTTGAAACATAAAGTTCTAGAGCAGGGGGCAATAATTTTTGATGCTGGGGGGGGGGGGGGGCTCCAAGAATGTGGCAAGTGGTCGAGGGCTGCACTGGTCCATGATATGCGTGGGGGAGCTGTGACCTGGGGGAGGTGCAGGGGGGGCAGAGGGTTTGGGTTGTGACCTGGGGCAGGGAGGGACAGGGTGCCAGATGCAGGCTCTGACCAGGAGGTTCTCACTGTGTAGTAGAAGGTTCCTGGCTAGCCCTCGGGCAGACTCCCTGCCCGCCCCCCCCCCCCCCCACGGCTCTCCAAGCCATCAGCTGCCGGGGCTGTGTGCGCGGGACCTTCACGTGCGTTATGTGCCCGCAAGCGCAGCCCTGGCAGCTCCCATTGGCCGCTTTCCCATTGGCAGCCCAGGTCGGAAGGTTTGGGAGCTGCATGTGGCCCACGGGCCGTGGCTTGCCGCCCCAGCCCGGTCTCCAGGCCTGCCATGGACGTCAGCGGGAGCCGGGCGCACGTGGCTGGCGCAGAAGAAATGGTTCCTGACTCCAGCCGGCTCTTGGAGGTGTGAGGCAGACGTGCCCTATCTGCCGGTGTGCGCCCAGCACGGCGGAGCCGAGCGGTGCCCCTAGGAGCCCAGGGCCCGTGGGTCATGGCTGCAGCCCCTCCCCAGCCACAGGACGGAGGCGCTGAGCTCCCAGGAGACGAGACTGGGAGCATCGAGGCAGGGCATGGACGAGACGCCCCCTCACATCTCCACGAGCCACCGGGACGCCACAGAGAAACCACTTCCCCTTCCAGCCGAGGGGTCCACCTAGGAGCCAAGCAGCCCCGGGAGCAGGGCTCGGCTGGGAGCTCACAGGAGTTGTGGCAGCGCCCTGGGGGCATGGTGGGACGGGGGGAGAGGCAGCCGCAGCCAGAGACGGGCCTGCAGGCGCTGGGAGACCCTCCGGGGCTGTCTCGCCTCAGGACGTGCAGCCGGGGCCACCTGCAGCCACCCGCGCCAGGGAGGTTTCCCACCTCCCACCGACTGGGCAGGGCGACAGGAAAGCAGCCGGGGGGCCTGAGAGCCGGAGCCGGAGCCGGGCAGGCCCGGGGCAGCCGCGCTGCCTCCTGGGCACGAAGGCTGCCGGGCATCCGTGGCACTGCCAGCCGTGGCCGGGTGCGGCCTGCACTCGTGCCTGAGGAACCGGCCCTGCCGCAGGCACGACTCCAGGTTCCCAGCCTGCTGCTGCCACCAAGCCCTTGGGGAGCTGGCAGAGAATCTCCACGTGGAGCACTCAGCTTTTCCAGTGCCCGGCCCTGGCCGCGGGGCGGCCACGACGGAGGAGGAGCCTCGAGGAGCCCGTGGCTGCTTTCCCTTGGGCAGCCAGCAGCACCAGGCAACGCACCGGCCACCCTCCGAGAGGCCTGGCGGGGTGCTGGGGCTGCAGACAGGACTGCCCTCCGCAGGCCTCTCCAGCCCAGGCGTGGGAGTGTGCAGGGTGTGTGGGGAGAGTGTGTGTCTGTGTGTGTACATGTGTATGTGGCAGGGTGTGTGGGGAGCGTGTGTGTCTGTGTGTGTACATGTGTATGTGGCAGAGTGTGCATGGTGAGTGTGTGTGTGTGCATGTGTATGTGGAAAGGTATGCGGGGTGAGGGTGTTTCCATGCGTGTGCATATGTGTATGGCAAGGTGTGCGGGGTGAGTGTGACTGTGCGCGCGTTTGTGTATCAGGGTGTGCGGGGTGAGTGTGTGTCTGTGGATGGCAGGGTGTGTGGATGAGTGTGTGTGTGTGTGTGTGTCAGGATGTATGGGTGAGTGTGTGTGTGTGGCAGGGTGTGCGGGGTGAGGGCGTGTCCGTGCATGTGCATGTGTGTATGGTAGGGTGTAGGTGGTGAGTGTGTGTTCGTGCATGTGTATGTGGTAGGGTGTGCGGGGCGAGGGTGTATCCGTGTGCGCGTGTGTGTGTGTGGCAGGGTGTGCGGGGTGAGGGTGTGTCCATGTGTGTGTGTGGCAGGGTGTGCTGAGTGAGTGTGTATGTGTGTGCGTGTGTGCGTGGCAGGGTGTGTGGGGTGACTGTGTATGTATGTGTAGGAGGGGCATTGTGTGTGTATGTGTGTAGCATTGTGTGTGTGGGAGGCGTGTGTGTATGTGTGTGAAGGTTCATCTGTTCCAAGATTTTATCTGTGTGTGTATCTCTGCAGTGTAGTGACAGTTGCGTGCAGGGGCTAGTATGGGCAAGTCTGCTGTGTGTTTGCACGTGGATAGATGTAGTATCCATGTGTGTGTGTCTGTGCATGCACCACCTCCTGTGTGTGTGTCTGCTCCGGTGCATGTGTGTTCTCAGCGTGTGCATTGTGGCCACGTCCCTGTGCAGGGTGTGCGAGCAGGGTCTGTGTCTGGAGGCAGTGTGTGTGCATGGAAGGTGCCGAGTAAAAGGGAACTAGCTGAAAAAGGGCGTCCCACTCCCATTTTAATCAGAGAAATGAAGCAGCTGTTAGCGTGAATAGACCCTGCACTAAAGCAGACGTCTTAATATCTTTCTGCAGAGGAGGTGCATTGTGATTCATTCTGTGCAGCCCTATTACTCAGCTTTTGATAGGGGCTTACTTGTCTCAAGTGCTTTTCATTATTGCCCTAATGCTATCTATTAACATACTGGATGGAGGCTCTTTTCTCATCTGGAGCATGCATCACGGTGCTTTTAAAGATTATGGGGCTTGCAAATACATAACACTTTACTGCCTCACCGGCATAATTCACTGGGGGAAAAATACATGTAAATAGATAGGTAAATAGATAGCTTAGTGGGAGAGAGAGAGACAGAGAAACCCTTTCACTATAGTTGGTTAATTCACTTGTAGAAGGAGAGGAAAATAGTTGATCTTAATATTAGTGAAAAATGAGTCTGTGCAGATAGTAAATCCCCAACCTCGCAGTGTCACTGAATTCCCAGCCAGGGCAGCACGGCCAGTCATCAGCCAGAGACGGGGGCGCTTTGTATCCTGCTGGGACGCTGTGCGCGGGGAGTGGGGGGCTGTGAACGGACATCGGGAAAACACAAGTTAACGTAAACAGGAGAGGAACAGAAGAAGAGGCAGAATGGCTCAGTGGTTACTGCGCTCCCCTGCTCCATGCCTTGCTTCGCCACAGACTTCCTGGGTGCCTTTGGACTCTCCGGCTATGTCTCTAGGCTATGTCCGTCGACGGAGCCATGTGAAATCGTTTATTCGGCATAGTCAAAGAAGTGGGGATTAAACTAAAAATGAAACGAGGTTTACTGGAGTGGTCGACAAAGGCTTCCCTTGTCGACCGCGCCGCGTCTAGACTGCCGCGCTGTGCCGGATCAGCTGATCGTCGGCACAGCGCAGCGGCCATTTTTATTTTAATGAAATGGGGATTATTTAAATCCCCGCTTCTTTGACTATGCTGAATAAACTATTTTACATGGCTCCGTCGACGGAGCCACGTAGTCTAGACATAGCCTCAAGGTCTCAGCTGGAAAAGGGGAATAATACCGTACCAGGGGGCAGTGCAGATGCATTAACGGTCGTGAGGGATTTAGCTACATGGGTAGACAGACGGTGTGCAGAATTTCAGACTTGGTTTCCCTGGTTAGTGTGTTACACTGTTAGTGTCATTAGTTCACTAGTGTGACCACAAAATGGCTGAATTTTCTGCCAGGCAAGGCCATGAAAAGGCCTGAAACCACAAGGTCACACACTTCAGTGGGGCAGGAATTTTTCATCAGAAAATTCCAATTATTTGAAAGTGAAACATTTAGCGGGATGGGGAAGTTTCAGCCAATTTCTCCTTTGAGAAAAGACTTGGAAAAAGGTTTTGACATTTTTAAAATATCCCATTTTCTACAGGAAAAATTCCATACATTTGGTTTGAAATGACTTTTTGTTTAGAAATGTAAGCTAATTATACATTAAACATTTAAAACGAGCAGGTGAGGCCTGTCGTTGACCGGGTAAAGTCATTTTGTGTAAATTACACTTATAGGAAAGTTCAAGTAATTAAATATATGTCATAGTATTTGTTATTAATGTGCTTGCAAAAGGGAAGTAAAAGAACAATTTTAAATTTGTAGGATTTCAACTTCAGACATTATTCACTGTATTGAATAATTCTCACACATAGTAAAATTTGAATCAGAAAAGCGTAAAGCTTCCATTTAGTCTTTTTATAATTAATTTAAATTATTTTGTAGTTTGTAATAGTAAAAATTTTCTTTGCACTAAAATGACAGTTGAATAGGCAACTCGATTTTAATGTTGTTAGCAAATATTTTTTATGAATTCTAATCATAATAGTTATGACTTTTTTCTGCTGAAAACCAAAAAGAATTATTTAAATCTTTCACTCAGCATACTCTGCTGTAAAAAGTAATGCATTCTGCTAATTTAAGTGGCAGGATTGTTTATGCAAAATTTGGACTCTGTAGGTAATCCCGAAGTATGACTTTGCACAAACAAAGAAACAAACTCTTCAAAATACATGGTAGATCTTAAAACAGTCATAATATTAGAAAAGATCAAAACGACCCCTCTGACTTCTGCGAACGGAAATGATCTGGTATTGCTATGTGGCACCACCGGCCTGCACACGTTTTTGTCCTGATTTGGGCTAGGGAAAGTTTTTGAAATCTGGGCTGGCTACCGCGGCTTAGTAACCTGTATGCAAGACCCAGCAGCCGTGTCCGACGCAGCCCTGGTGGGTGGAGTCGGTTGGGCAGCTGCCCGTCCAACGATCAATCGCAGGTGCCCAGCCCCCGGCAGGCCACTCCGCCCGGAGAGCTGCCCAGGTAGCGGTTTGCGGGGCCAGGGGTTGTCTCTTGAGTTGTCAGGCAAGAGAAGAAGCAGGTGGCAGCTCTGCAGAGGCGGGCCTGGGGGCTGTATGCCGGGCTTGGTGGGGGTGTCTCTGAGCCTGGGCATAGGGTGGCCCGGTGTCTGGTTTTGAACTGGACAGTCCGCTATTTGAGCTTTCTGTCCGGGAAACAAACCGAGAAAATAGAAATGAGCCGCTAGAACTGTCCGGGATTCTCGAAATGCGCTGGAATGTGGATTGGGCTGGAATGTCACGTGTGTCCGGGGTTTTTGTGGAAACCGTCTGGCAGCCCTAGCTGGGCAGACCCTGGTGCAGCGCGTGGCCAGGCAACGGCAGAGATGAGAGCGGAGGGGCCGGTGTGGGACGTGCAGGGAAGGGAAGCCTGCGGCTCTCTGCCTCCCGTGGGCCGTGATCTCCGCTCACCTTATCGCCATCAGACTCCCGGCGCAGAGCACGTCAGTGTTTAACGGTGTCCCCAGCCACCAGTGGCCCTGCCCATAGATTTCTGTGTGCTCGGTTCTGACGGGAAGCCAGGGCGACCTCTTGGCACGTGGCTGGCAGAGGCTGAATGGAGCTCTGCAGGACTCAGTCGGCTTTCACGGGCCGGGGCCTACGGGTGGGTGTAAGCCACTAGAATGGGCCTCCACCTAGCACGTCCCAACTCCCTCTGTGGAACACGGCTTCCCCACGCAGCCCGGTTCCACTCAGAGCCCCAGCGAGCAGGGGCAGGGAGGGTCGGAGAAGGTCTGAGGATCCCGACCTGAGTGCTGGTGGCTGCTTAGCCACACGCCCACTCCGGACAGAGTGCCCATCCCGGATAGCTGGGTGCTTTGTAGAGAGAAGCTGAGCACCCCAGGTTTTGAGGACCAGAGGGCAGGGGGCTGAGCCTGGATTCAGTAGGAATTTTGTGACAGGCTCCAGTGAATCCCCAAGTCGGGCACCTGCAAAAGTGTTCCCTGCTTTGGAAATATTCCCAAGCCCCCCAGCGTGCGACAGGCATCATAGCTAGATAGACAGACAGACAGGGAGTGCTGTGGATCCTGAAGTCAGGGAGGAAGTTGGACATCGGGAAGAATCAAAAGGAGGACCCCGATTCGGATGGAGAAGGCAGGGCGATCAACTGGTGAGCTAAGGTGTTTGAACACCAATGCGAGAAGCCTGGGAAACAAACAGGAAGAATTAGAAGCCTGGCCCCGTTGAAGAATTATGAGTTGATTGGAATAACGGAGACTTAGTGGGACGACTCGTATGACTGGAGCGCTGTCATGGAAGGGTATAGACAGTTCAGGAAGAACAGGCGGGGAGAAAAGGAGGAGGAGTTGCACTGTACGTAAGAGAGCACTACGATTGCTCGGAGCTCCAGTACTTAGAGGGAGAAAAGCCTGTTGAGAGTCTATCGGTTAAATTCAGAGGTGGAAGCAACAGGGGTGATGTTGTGGTTGGTGTTTGCTACAGGCCACCGGATCAGGTGGATGAGGCAGACGAAGCTTTCTTTGGACAACTGAGAGAAGCTTCCGGATCACAGGCCCTGGTTCTCATTGGCGACTTTAATCACCTGACATCTGTTGGGAAACCAATACGGCAGGACACAGGCAATCCAGGAAGTTTTTGGCGAATGCTGGGGATAACAAATGCTGAAGGAACCGACCAGGGTCCGTGCGCAGCTTGACCTGATGCTCACAAACAGGGAGGAACTAATACGGGAAGTAGGGGTAGGTGACAACCTGGGAAGCAGTGATCATGAGATGGTAGATTTCAGGATCCTGACCAAAGGAAGAAAGGAGAGTAGCAAAATACACACCCTGGACTTCAGAAGAGCAGACTTTGACTCCCTCAGGGCATGTCTACACTACCCCGCTAGTTCGAACTAGCGGGGTAATGTAGGCATACCGCACTTGCAAATGAAGCCCGGGATTTGAATTTCCCGGGCTTCATTTGCATAAGCGGGGAGCCGCCATTTTTAAAACCCCGGTGGTTCGAACCCCGTGCAGCGCGGCTACAGGTGTACCGGTAGTTCGGAATAGGAATCCTAGTCCGAACTACCTAGTTCGAGCCCCGTGTAGCCGCGCTGCACGGGGTTCGAACCAGCGGGGTTTTAAAAATGGCGGCTCCCCGCTTATGCAAATGAAGCCCGGGAAATTCAAATCCCGGGCTTCATTTGCAAGTGCGGTATGCCTACATTACCCCGCTAGTTCGAACTAGCGGGGTAGTGTAGACATACCCTCAGAGACCTGATGGGCAGGATCTCCTGGGATGCTAATATTTAGTTGGGATTGGTCCTGCCTAGAGCAGGGGGCTGGACTTGATGACCTTCTGAGGTCTTTTCAAGCTCTATGGGTCTATGATTCTATGAAAAGAGTCCAGGAGAGCTGGCAGTATTTTAAAGAAGCTTTATTGAAGGCACAGGAAGAAACCATCCCGATGCGCAGCAAGAAAAGCAAATACGGTAGGAGACCAGATTGGCTTACCAGGGACATCCTTGGTGAGCTTAAACACAAAAAGCAAGCTGACAAGAAGTGGAAACTTGGACAGATGACTAGGGAGGAGTATGAATATATTGCTCAAGAATGCAGGGGGGTTATCAGGAAGGCGAAAGCGCAAGAGAGGTTTCTACAGGCATGTAGCAATAAGAGGGTTACCAGAGAGGGTGTGGGGCCCTACTGGATGAAGGAGGTAACCTAGTGACAGATGATGTGGGGAAAGCTGAAGTACTCAATGCTTTCTTTGCCTCTGTCTTCACGGACAAGGTCAGCTCCCAGAAAAGTGCACTAGGCAACGCCGTATGGGAAGGAGGTGGCCAGCCTTGGTGGGGAAAGAACAAGTTAGGAACTATTTAGAAAAGCTAAACGTACACAAATCCATGGGCCTGGATTTAATGCATCCAAGGGTACTGAGGGATTTGGCAAATGTCACTGCGGAGCCTTTGGCCATTATCTTTGAAAACTTGTTGATATCGGGAGAGATCCGGGATGACTGGAAAAAGGCAAATGTAGGGCCCATCTTTAAAAAAGGGAAGGACAATCCAGGGAACTACAGACCAGTCAGCCTTACCTCAGTCCCCAGAAAAATCATGGAGGGGCTCCTCAAGGAATCCATTCTGAAACACTTGGAAGAGGGGAAAGTGATCAGGAATAGTCAACATGGATTCACTAAGGGCAAGTCGTGCCTGACCAACCTGATTGGCTTCTATGACGAGGTGACTGGCTCTGTGGATGTGGGAAAGCCAGTGGATGTGATAGACCTTGACTTTAGCAAAGCTTTTGATATGGTCTCCCGCAAGTTAAGGGAGTATGGATTGGATAAATGGACTGTAAGATCAATAGAAAGCTGGCTAGACTGTCGGGCAGTGAGCAACAGCTCGATGTCAGGTTGGCGATCGTCGGTTTCTAGCGGTGCCCCAAAGATCAGTTCTTGGACCAGTTTTGTTCAACATCTTTATTAATGACCTGGATGAGGGGATGGATTGCATCCTTAGCAAGTTTGCGGATGACACTAAGCTGGGGGGAGAGGTAGATACGCTGGAGTGCAGGGAGAGGGTCCAGAGTGACATGGACAGATTAGAGGATTGGGCCAAAAGAAATCTGATGAGGTTCAATAAGGACAAGTGTAGACGGAAGAATCCCAAGCATTGTTACAGGCTGGGGACTGACTGGCTCAGTAGCAGTTCAGCAGAAAAGGACCAGGGGGTTACAGTGGATGAGAAGCTGGATATGAGTCAACAGGGCGCCCTTGTAGCCAAGAAGGCTAATGGCATATTAGGTTGCATTAGGAGGAGCATTGCCAGCAGATCTAGAGAAGTGATTATTCCTCTTTATTCGGCTCTCGTGAGGCCACATCTGGAGTATTGTGTCCAGTTCTGGCCCCCCCCCCCCACTACAGGAAGGATGTGGACACATTGGAGAGGGTCCAGCAGAGGGCAACCAAAATGATTAGGGGGCTGGAGCACATGACCTATGAGGAGAGGCTGAGGGAATTGGGTTTGTTTAGTCTGCAGAAGCGAAGAGTGAGGGGGGATTTGAGGGCAGCCTTTAACTTCCTGAAGGGAGGTTCCAAAGAGGATGGAGAGAGGCAAACAAGGATCAATGGTCTCAAGTTGCAGTGGGGGAGGTCTAGGTTGGAGATTAGGAAAAACTATTTCCCTAGGCGGGTGTGGAAGCGCTGGGATGGGTTCCCTAGGGAGGGGGTGGAATCTCCATCCCTAGAGGTGTTTACGTCTCGGCTTGACCAAGCCCTGGCTGGTTTGATTTAGTTGGGATTGGTCCTGCCTGGCGCAGGGGACTGGACTCGATGACTTCTCAGGTCTCCTCCCGCTCTAGGATTCTATGGATCCCAGTTTTGCCGCTGCACCCACCTTGTTCCCTTTTGGCCACGTTTGCGGGGCCCCTCCGCAGTCCTGCTTTGCAATGCTGTGGCTCAGTGAGCCCTGCTCCGCATTCCCCATGGGCATCACCCTGTGGCAGCCCATCCTGCCCCTCCTGCACATGCTGCCCCACCCCCACATGCAGTGCTGCCCAGGCTGTTGAGAAAAGACCATTGTCCTCCCCTGTTAGCTCCCATGTGCATAGCACGAAAGCTGGGCCCATGTCTCATCCCACAATCCCCTGCACCATCCACTAGCCATAAACTCCGGGCGGGTTCCCACTCCCTCCAGACGCCGGAGCGCCCGGTGCCCACAGCCTGGGGATGCTGCCTTGCTGGACTCCGTAAATCCCTCCAGGAGATGTTACAGCCCTTTATGCACTGAGCTCCTAGCTATGACTAATCGTATCAACTTGCCTCGTTTTATTCTATCAGCCATCTTGTTGCTACATGCCAGATGCTCGCGGTAAATGAATAGTGCTGGAACATTCAAGCAGCAAGTTAACAGAATCCTACCAAGCACTCCCGACAGCGTGCGCCATCTCTAAAACCTGGCGCTCAGCTGCCTTGGGGAGAGAAGCACCCAGAAGTGAGCTGGGAAAGAGGCTTCTTGCTGCTCTTTTCCAATTGCTTCTTGCAGCAGGAAGTGCAGGTGTCTCCGAAGAAACCTGCCTGTCTCCGTCGGCCTGTCTAGGGCTGGCTCTGCGACGGATCGTCCAAGGGGGTGAAGGCTGACTGCCCTAAATAGAATGTACAAGAACATTCCTGCTCCCAATGCCCCCCTAGTCTAGCAAGCGGGGGAGAGAAATTTCCACTTTTTGCAGATTGGAGAAGTCGCTTTCTGAATTGATGGCAACAGCTTCATCAACAAGATGTAACGTTTTAATTGTGTTGTGACATGACCTGACACGCGGTGTCATTTGATGGATTCTCTGTGTCACGTTGCGGTTCTGACACAGAAAAATCTAACTTCCCTCCACCGTCAAAACCAGAGAAACTGTGCCCCTCCCCCCGCCAAACCCTCATCTGGCATCCAGGTTTCCATGGGTTTCCTGGCTCTTTTGTGCAAATCTGTCGTACTTGGCTGGAGAGGAATTACCTTTTGTAGCTCTCTGTCTATGCGCAACGCTTCTCGGTGCCACCTCCTACCTGCTAAGAGCTGAATGAAGAATGTGTCATTAACAATCTGTTTAGCACATTTCACCTCTTTCCTCCTGGTGCATTGGCCACAGACAGCTTCTGGTTTACCCGGTTGGGGGGGGGGGGGCATTTGCCAGTTACTCTCTGTGAATATTCTTGGACCCGGAGCTTGTAAGTTCTTTGCAAGTGGTCAGCCCTGGAAATGCCAACTGGGTTGTTTAGTTTTCACTGGACCTGAGGTCACCTGGTGCCCAGTTTTGTTTTGACCTCCTGGCTGGATGCCGGTGGCTCTTGTAAGCTAGTTTCCAGAATCAATATGAACGGTGACAAAGTCCAAATTCACCTGCTACCAATGTTCTGGGGCCTGTGCTATTTGCATGTCTGCGGCTGAGTGGCGATGCCCTTGCTTTACAGGCCGCCCGTGTGGATATGCGGGCGTGTTCGCAGGGACTGAGTAGCGGGGGGGGGGTGTTTGCTGGCACTGGGGAGCTGGGCTCAGACCAGGCCGCTGCGACACCCCCAAGAACCTGGGCTATTTGCAGGCAGAGCCATCCTGGTGCAGTTCTACACAGAGCCACTGGAGGGCGCTGTGAAGCTTCTAAGCCACCCAGTGGGGGGGGGGGGGGGGGGGGGAGGGATGTACTGATGGGCCCCGAACAGGCCAGGAGGCCCCTGTCTCAGGACGTGGGCTGCAGTCACACAGGAACCCCTGGCTGGTCTGCGCGGGCCCTTGGCTCTGCACCATGCTAGTCACTAGAGTAACATCTCGCCTGCAAGGCAGCGAGGTGCAGTCCGGGGGCCAGTGCGGAGCGGGGCAGGGCCAAAGCCTGGCTGTCTTTCCCGGGTATTCTGGCTGCTGGGCGATACTGGGATTTGCAGCTCAGAATGGGCCGCGGTCGGGAGAGGCCATCCCCTGAGTGCCTGTGACCCTGGCCTGCTTCCCGGTGCACGTCTGAGCTCCTGGGCATAGACCGTGCCACTGAGCACCAGCTTCTGAGGGTCTCCCAGGCCCCCTCAGCCTGGTTTGGAAAGCAGGCAGAATCAGGGCGACCAGTTTCCGCCTGAAGGTTGAACCTCTCTGGTCCGGCAACATCCGTGCTCCAGCATTGCGAGAGTTCGCCGGATGCCCCCTTCTCATGGCGAGAGTTCGCCGGGTGCCCCCTTCTCTTGGCGAGAGTTCGCTGGGTGCCCCCTTCTCATGGCGTGAGTTCGCCGGGTGCCCCTTCTCATGGCGAGAGTTCGCCGGGTGCCCCCTTCTCATGGCGAGAGTTTGCCGGGTGCCCCCTTCTCATGGCGAGAGTTCGCTGGGTGCCCCCTTCTCATGGCGAGAGTTCGCCGGGTGCCCCCTTCTCATGGCGAGAGTTCGCCGGATGCCCCCTTCTCATGGCGAGAGTTCGCCGGATGCCCCCTTCTCATGGCGAGAGTTCGCTGGGTGCCCCCTTCTCATGGCGAGAGTTCGCCGGGTGCCCCCTTCTCATGGCGAGAGTTCGCCGGGTGCCCCCTTCTCATGGCGAGAGTTCGCCGGATGCCCCCTTCTCATGGCGAGAGTTCGCCGGATGCCCCCTTCTCATGGCGAGAGTTCATTGGGTGCCCCCTTCTCATGGCGTGAGTTCGCCAGGTGCCCCCTTCTCATGGCGTGAGTTCGCCGGATGCCCCCTTCTCATGGCGAGAGTTCGCTGGGTGCCCCCTTCTCATGGCGAGAGTTCGCCGGGTGCCCCTTCTCTTGGCGAGAGTTCGCCGGGTGCCCCCTTCTCTTGGCGAGAGTTCGCCGGATGCCCCCTTCTCATGGCGAGAGTTCGCCGGATGCCCCCTTCTCATGGCGAGAGTTCGCCAGGTGCCCCCTTCTCATGGCGAGCGTTCATTGGGTGCCCCCTTCTCATGGCGAGAGTTCGCCGGGTGCCCCCTTCTCATGGCGAGAGTTCATTGGGTGCCCCCTTCTCTTGGCGAGAGTTCATTGGGTGCCCCCTTCTCATGGCGAGAGTTCGCCGGATGCCCCCTTCTCATGGCGAGAGTTCGCCGGATGCCCCCTTCTCATGGCGTGAGTTCGCCAGGTGCCCCCTTCTCATGGCGAGAGTTCGCCAGGTGCCCCCTTCTCTTGGCGAGAGTTCGCCGGGTGCCCCCTTCTCATGGTGAGAGTTCATTGGGTGCCCCCTTCTCATGGCGAGAGTTCATTGGGTGCCCCCTTCTCATGGCGAGAGTTCGCCGGATGCCTCCTTCTCTTGGCGAGAGTTCGCCGGGTGCCCCCTTCTCATGGTGAGAGTTCATTGGGTGCCCCCTTCTCATGGCGAGAGTTCATTGGGTGCCCCCTTCTCATGGCGAGAGTTCGCCGGATGCCTCCTTCTCATGGCGAGAGTTCGCCGGGTGCCCCCTTCTCATGGCGAGAGTTCGCCGGGTGCCCCCTTCTCATGGCGAGAGTTCGCCGGGTGCCCCCTTCTCTTGGCGAGAGTTCATTGGGTGCCCCCTTCTCATGGCGAGAGTTCGCCGGGTGCCCCCTTCTCATGGCGAGAGTTCGCTGGGTGCCCCCTTCTCATGGCGAGAGTTCGCTGGGTGCCCCCTTCTCTTGGCGAGAGTTCGCCGGGTGCCCCCTTCTCATGGCGAGAGTTCGCTGGGTGCCCCCTTCTCATGGCGAGAGTTCGCTGGGTGCGAACTTTGAAGTAGGTATAAGATCCTCCAGAAAAGAGCTTTTTTTCCGGAGGATCGGGGCCAGTGTAGACGCTCTTTTCCGGCTTTTCTAAAAGGCGGAAAAAAGCGGCGGACATTTTTATTTAAATGCCGCGGGGGATATTTAAATCCCCCGCGGATTTCCCTATTACGACCTGTGAAATTAACATGCCCCTTTCGGAAAAGGGGCCAGTGTAGACGAGCCCTCTGTGTATCATCTCCTCCCCTTTACAGAGCCCTGGAGATGGATGTTACTTGTCTGTGTTGCTCAGATCCCTCAGAATTGGTGATCAAGTTAGGGGAGTAAAGTTTGGACGCTCCAGTTTGTGAAACCCTGTTCTGAATGACTTGACTTCCCCGGTGCAGATAAATGATCAATTTCATGTTTTTTTCCTACTGCCATTTAAAAAAAAATCTCATTAAGCTCTCTTGATTAGAGCAAAGGTGCCTGTCATTACTCTGGGACAAATGGGGCGAGGATGCCTAGATATTGTTCCTGAAAACTCCGGCACCTGGGGACGGGAACTTCAAGGACCTGACGGTTATTTGCCCATATTACAAACGAGGTGAAGGTTACAAAAGGTGATTAAGAGCATCTGGAAACTGAAATGTGCCACAGTCTTGCTGTAACATCCCAGCAGCTTGATTTATAATAGTCCAGTTCCACTTGTAACAAGATTATAGCTTCTTCACAGCAGCCATTGTGATAAATACCAATTACCTACTTGAATATTGCCATTAAAATTTGCCTAAGTAAGGAGCAGAATCATACATCTATGTTGATTACATATCAATGATGCCGTGGAAGCCTTTGCAACTTTTAGATCTGCTTAAGATATGCCGCCCTGATTTAGACAGTGATTTGCATACAATTTACCCATAGAGCTTTACTTTGAAAAGTATAATTACTTTTTTAATATTCTTCCTTCTGATTTGAATGTTCGAGAGGCCAGCGCATGAATTGCTGCGCTAATGAAGAGCAGCCTGCAGTGGGGGTGTACAGTGGGAGCGTCCTGCATGCGCCACATCCGGAGTGTTCATCTTTCAAATGGCCGCTCCCATCACCACCAGCACGGCTCCTCCGTTGTGCTCCAGGCTGCTCCCAGCCAAGGCACTGCCGGCGGGCGCCCGGCCAGCGGGGCAGGACCCCATGGCTACGTCTACACTCGCGGCTCCTTCCGTCAGAAGTATGCAAATGAGGCTAAGCGTGGAATATTGCTGAGCCTCATTTGCATACCTAACGAGCTGCCGTTTTTGCAGAAGTTCTTGCGCCAGGAGGAGCTGTCCACACTGCTGTCCTGAAAATAACTGGCGTAACGGCTGCGCAAGAAGGGGCAGCGTACTTCTGACGCAAGAAGCCGCGAGTGTAGACGTAGCCCATGGAAACCCGCGTGGGCTGCTTGGGCTCTCCCTGGCTGGGGCTGTCCCCAGGGTGGTGGAGATGTGGTCGCAGCAGGGCGGGCTGCTGGCTGTCCCCTGGCGAGGGCGGCTAGACAGCCGTGTAAACGTGGCATTGCAGGCTGGGCTGCCAGTCCTGCTGGAGACCCCAGGGACATGGACGTGCTGCTGCCCCATGCCGGGATCCATGCCCTGCACCACCCCACGCCTGCTCTGCTGTTTGTAGCTCCGGCGTGGGAAAAGATTGTTGATGGGTGTGTGTGTGTGTGGGTGTGTGTGTGTGTGTGTGTGTGTTCCTGCGTGTAACACGACGCGACCCACTGCAACGGGCGCCTCCTGCTGGACTCTCTGGGAACGAGCTTTTCAGCCCTGCAGCGCCCCCTATCGGCTGGCATCTCGCCCACTGTTACCTGTTCCCCCCACCTCTGTGTTAGGACCCACGTCCCTCCCAGACCACAGCACCCTCCCCACTGGGTACCGCCCTGCCGCAGGGCCCCACACTCAGGGGTCCTCCCCTCTGGGAACCCCCAAGCCCTACGCCCACCTTGCCCCAGTGACCCCCTGACAGTCGTCATCTAGCCCCCCCCAGGGCACAGTGAAGCCTGGCACGGCCACTCGGCACTGCAGGGGTGTGGACCTGCTGCCTCAGCCTGCCCTGCTGCCTCCCCCCAGCCCTAGCAGCCTCAGGCCTCGTCTCAGGCCCTGCAGTCTGGGAGCTCCCCAGCCCTGCTCTGAGCCAAGAGCCCTCCCGCGTCCCCGGCAGCCGGGCCCCTCCTGCCACAGCGGGAGCAAGAGTGAGTCTGAGTCGCCCTGCAGGAGCCTCTGTTCAAACTGCCCCAGCTGGGCCCTGCCTGGCTAATTCCTGCCACAGCTGCTGGCTGCTCCAGTCCTCCCCGGGGCTGGGGCTGAATCCTGCAAGGGCCAGTGCGGGCAGACGGCCCGTTTACAGGGGGTTTAACCCAGAATCCCAAGGGCGAGTCTGGGGCGTGCAGCATGTGGACCGAACCCTGAGCCAGCTGCAGCTCACCCAATGCTCCATTCCCTGGGTGCACGGGACGGCCGGGGGCTCAGGGGCAGAGGGAGGCAGATTTCCTCTGTGAATGAAGAGACGCAAGCAAACCCAGACATGCTGGACTGGGCCCCCTGGCTACAGGCCCTACCCGTGGCAGGGCCTGCTGGACACGCCCCTCGCGGGCGCCTGGAACCCAGCACACCTTTGGCTCCCAAGTGGGGAGCATGGGCCTCGAGTCCTCGTGCAGGGAGCAGGCATGGCAAGGGTTAACTCGGGGCTGGGCAAAGGCCTGGGACTCAGCCAGAGGCGGCCAAGTCTCTAGATTTTGGAGCAGTGGCTCTAGGGCTGGACTGGAGAGTGAACAGGGGACGTGAGATCGGTTAATGCTTAAACTAGTGCAGCACCCACGGGGCCGCAGCAGGGCTCTGCATGGAGGGGCCGTCCCAGGACCTCCCACTGCGGCCTTCTGACCTCCCCCCGCATTTCCCCTTCCTCCGCTCTGCTTCTCGGCTCCCAAAGGCAGCTCCGAGGCCTGCCGGAGCCCAGACTCTCCCCCCGCTGCTGGCATGACGCTCTTCGGAGCAGGCTGGAAAGCAGCCAGCGATGCCAACTCCTGGGCTCCTCTCCCGAAAGGTCACGTGCCGCGAGCATTCATCCAACGGGCAGGCGAGGGGAGGGGGCCGTGAAACGCTGCAGCTTGAAAAACCTCTGGCTGCCGTGTAATCAGTGCTGATTAGCCTCTGCTGCTTGGCCAGGCAGGGGCTATTGTCCACGGCTGTGGGTGTTCAGGGAGCCTGATTTTCACACTGATTTATGGAGGGGCAATTAGCTAGTCAGAGGGCTCCATGCATTTGCTTCATCCCACAATTCATTTTCTGTGCACAAACTGACCAGAAATGACAGAGTATTGAAGGACCACGGAGCCCTGGCCTTCCTCATGGTCCCGGGCAGGAATAGTAATTAATAAAGGGTGGTGTCTTGCATAGCTGCATGTGTGTGTCACGAACATGCGCAACACACGCACACACACACACACATGCACACACGCACACGCACACACACACACACATGCACACACACACACACACACATGCACACACGCACACGCACACGCACACACACAAGCGCACGCTGCTAAGACTCGCCACAACCTCCAGATTTTCATATGTCTTTATGAAGTCCAAACTGTGCTGCTTGTGCTGAGTGGCCCACGCTTTGTAGGGCTGAATGAAAGACCAGGTCAGGGAACCGGGCTGGCTGATGCAGGCCACGCGATCTGCATTTCCTGCCCTGCACACGTTCTGGGATACCACAAAGGGGACACCCCCCCACAAGTGATGGTTAGACACTCGTATCCGTGGACTGGGCCCAGTCGCACGACCAGGGCCACTGCTCCACGTGATTAATACCCCAGTCCCCTGACACAGGCTGGTCGGCCTTCACTAATTCCCCAGGCAACGGTTCTAGCCTCCCTCTTTTTTCCCCTTAGAAAATCAAATGCAGCAAGTCTAAGAGCTAACTCAGGCCTTCGGGGCCTTCTGATCCCACGGCCACTGGTTTGCATTTGTCTGGGGCTGTGATGCAGCTGTCCTCAGGGGGCCAGGGCGCTCCAGGAGCTCTCCGCTGTGTCACACGGGGGTGGGTGGCCACTGCAGGGCCATGGGCCTGCCAGTAACACACAGACCTGCTTCTCAGGTCATCCTGCCCTCCAGGCTGGCTGGGATGCTAGGATGGCAGAGGCTGGTAGCCTGGTGTGGCAGAGCTGGTCTCCCTGGTTTCCCTGTCCTACCCCCGCCCTCAGCAGCGTGCCCGTCACGTCCTGTTGGGCATCGAAGCTGGGGCAGTGGAGGGGCAGGCCGGCTGTGGAATCGCTCTCCGTCTCGGCCCCTGGCCTGCGGTGCCTGTGTGCCTACTGGGGCCAATGGCGACACCAACGCTCCGAACCACAACGCCGGGAGGCCGGGTGTGACGGCAACTGGTGGAAAATGGTTTTGAGAAAAAAAGAGCGAGAGAGAATCCCAGGGGAAGTGAGGAGGAAAGAAAAAGAAATGGGAAACCCTCTTGTCAAAAGCCTGGAGCGTTTGGTTTGCTTTTTGTTAAAAACTTGTAAATGTGGAAAACACAAAAATGCCCATTTTTGCCACATGCCATTGGAGCCGCCCACAGCTCTCATTGCGACTTTCCAGCCCTCGAGGTTCCCAGCGGGGATTTGCCTTTGCACTGAGGGGGGTTCCACCCTGGACTGTTCGTAGTCAGGGCACGGGGCTCAGGGACAGCTGGCATGAGCGCTCAGCGCCTGCAGGTGATGATCCGTTCTCGCCAGGGGCGAGCGTAGGGCGCGGGATCGGTTTAGAATGGGCGCGCTGCGCTGTCTGTCAGCTGCATTTCAGAAGGATCCGAGTCACAGTCCACTGACAAGGCACAATCTTCCCCCTTGAGATCTGACAGATCTGCACTAACCTTGGATCAAGAATGCTCAAGTATCTCCAGGTTCTTTTACATTCTGTATCCTGACTGGATTGCAGATTTCAGGCTAGGAAACCTAATCTGTGGTATCGCATTCCTGTCTGCCCGGAGCAGGGCAGTGCAAACTCAGGGCCCCGCTAGGCACATGGAGCAGCTCCAACTTCACGATGGCACAATGTCCCATCATGTGCTGCAGTTTCATCTCGGCAGTCCAGGTTCGCTGTGCCTAGCCTTTGGCTGCTGCCCGTTGCAGCTACAGTCACTGGCATTTTGGTGCATTTTTTCTGCAGTTGTTCATTGTTGCTTAGCGACCAGGTGAGTTGTCTTTACTCCAAACAGCTCTTTGGGGAAGTCCAGTTTTTTGTGCTTTTAGGAACCTGAGCTATTCAGAGCTTCTCCTGGGCCAGTGTTTCTCATGTAACTAGTCACTTTGACAGTATCATGACTGTGGCTGAAGCCCCGAGGTGCTTTGCAGAGTGGTTTCTGCAACATGGCTTCCCGAGGCAGACGGCTGCCCCCCAGGGGTGACAGGTCACCAAACAGGCACCCCAGATCAGGAGATTGCACTAAAATATGCCATCTGCAGTCTGATTCATGACGAGTTGGCTCTTCCTTGTGTCTGCCTGCCAGCTTTGGAACCCTTCGGGCCACATCCGCGAGTTTTTCTCCAGGGACTCGTCCTGGCCCTCCGACGGCACCACACAGATGTGACTGCAGAGAGAGGGGAGAGGACGGGGCACCTGGGGGCTGAGCCTGTTACGAGCCGTCCTAGTTCCACACGATTGTACGGCCCTGGCAAGTCGGTGAGCAAAATAAAGAAATAAAGGCGAGCGACCAGCCGCCCCCTCAGCACCAGCTTCCTCCCTCAGGAGCTGCTTGGTCTGCTTCAGCCTGACATCACTCAGGGAACGCAACCGACTTTGGGAGCCGAAAGCCAAAGGGAGAGAGCGCAGGGTGTGCAGGCTGAGCCAGGAGAGCCTCCCTCCTCTAGCACACGCGGGGCTGGTGGAGGCGGCAGGAGCCCTGCGGGGAGGCGAGGGGGCTGGGGGCAACCCTGCACAGGGGGGCAAAGGGGCTCGGTGGCACGGCAGCCCCGCAGGGAGCGTCCCCTCCACCCCGCTTAACCGGTTAACTGGTTAAATCGAAGGTTTCGGGGGCTAACAAATTAAACAGGGTTTTACACCCTCCACAGCCGCCAGGAGGCCAGCGCCAGCCAGTCAGAGCAAGGCAGCCCAGATAAAAACTCCTGCGTGGCCTTAGCAAGCCACTTCCTGCCTGGCTGGGAGCTCAGGAGGGTAAAGCCAGAGCTCATGGCAGGACCGCCCACTGCCGGCGGCAGCAAGAGGAGCCTGGGGACGCTGGCCGTGCACAGAGGGGTCCACCTTCCCAACGGCTGGGAGAGGGCCCCCAAGACCTTGTCCCTGCCTCGTCTCTTCCCCTGAGACCCCGCCCCTTCCCTGCCTCTCGCCCTGAGACCCCGCCCCTTCCCTGCCCTTTGCCCTGAGACCCCGCCCCTTCCCTGCCTCTCGCCCTGAGACCCCGCCCCTTCCCTGCCTCTCGCCCTGAGACCCCGCCCCTTCTCTGCCTCTCGCCCTGAGACCCCGCCCCTTCTCTGCCTCTCGCCCTGAGACCCCGCCCCCTTCTCTGCCTCTCGCCATGAGACCCCGCCCCCTTCTCGGCCTCTCGCCCTGAGACCCCGCCCCTTCCCTGCCTCTCGCCCTGAGACCCCGCCCCTTCCCTGCCCTTTGCCCTGAGACCCCGCCCCTTCTCTGCCTCTCGCCCTGAGACCCCGCCCCTTCCCTGCCTCTCGCCCTGAGACCCCGCCTCCTTCTCTGCCTCTCGCCCTGAGACCCCGCCCCTTCTCTGCCTCTCGCCCTGAGACCCCGCCCCTTCTCTGCCTCTCGCCCTGAGACCCCGCCCCTTCCCTGCCCTTTGCCCTGAGACCCCGCCCCTTCCCTGCCTCTCGCCCTGAGACCCCGCCCCTTCCCTGCCTCTCGCCCTGAGACCCCGCCTCTTCTCTGCCTCTCGCCCTGAGACCCCGCCCCTTCCCTGCCCTTTGCCCTGAGACCCCGCCCCTTCCCTGCCTCTCGCCCTGAGACCCCGCCCCTTCCCTGCCTCTCGCCCTGAGACCCCGCCCCTTCCCTGCCCTTTGCCCTGAGACCCCGCCCCTTCTCTGCCTCTCGCCCTGAGACCCCGCCCCTTCCCTGCCTCTCGCCCTGAGACCCCGCCTCCTTCTCTGCCTCTCGCCCTGAGACCCCGCCCCTTCGCTGCCTCTCGCCCTGAGACCCCGCCCCTTCCCTGCCTCTCGCCCTGAGACCCCGCCCCTTCCCTGCCTCTCGCCCTGAGACCCCGCCCCTTCCCTGCCTCTCGCCCTGAGACCCCGCCTCCTTCTCTGCCTCTCGCCCTGAGACCCCGCCCCTTCCCTGCCTCTCGCCCTGAGACCCCGCCCCTTCCCTGCCTCTCGCCCTGAGACCCCGCCCCTTCTCTGCCTCTCGCCCTGAGACCCCGCCCCTTCCCTGCCACTCGCCCTGAGACCCCGCCTCCTTCTCTGCCTCTCGCCCTGAGACCCCGCCCCTTCCCTGCCTCTCGCCCTGAGACCCCGCCCCTTCTCTGCCTCTCGCCCTGAGACCCCGCCCCTTCCCTGCCTCTCGCCCTGAGACCCCGCCTCCTTCTCTGCCTCTCGCCCTGAGACCCCGCCCCTTCCCTGCCCTTTGCCCTGAGACCCCGCCCCTTCTCTGCCTCTCGCCCTGAGACCCCGCCCCTTCCCTGCCCTTTGCCCTGAGACCCCGCCCCTTCTCTGCCTCTCGCCCTGAGACCCCGCCCCTTCCCTGCCTCTCGCCCTGAGACCCCGCCTCCTTCTCTGCCTCTCGCCCTGAGACCCCGCCCCTTCTCTGCCTCTCGCCCTGAGACTCCGCCCCTTCCCTGCCCTTTGCCCTGAGACCCCGCCCCTTCTCTGCCTCTCGCCCTGAGACCCCGCCTCCTTCTCTGCCTCTCGCCCTGAGACCCCGCCCCTTCTCTGCCTCTCGCCCTGAGACCCCGCCCCTTCTCTGCCTCTCGCCCTGAGACCCCGCCCCTTCCCCGCCCTTTGCCCTGAGACCCCGCCTCCTCTGCCTCTCGCCCTGAGACCCCGCCTCCTTCTCTGCCTCTCACCCTGAGACCCCGCCTCCTTCCCTGCCTCTCGCCCTGAGACCCCGCCCCTTCCCTGCCTCTCGCCCTGAGACCCCGCCCCTTCTCTGCCTCTCGCCCTGAGACCCCGCCCCTTCCCTGCCCTTTGCCCTGAGACCCCGCCCCTTCCCTGCTTCTCGCCCTGAGACCCCGCCCCTTCCCTGCCTCTCACCCTGAGACCCCGCCCCTTCCCTGCCCTTTGCCCTGAGACCCCGCCCCTTCTCTGCCTCTCGCCCTGAGACCCCGCCCCTTCCCTGCCTCTCGCCCTGAGACCCCGCCTTCTTCTCTGCCTCTCGCCCTGAGACCCCGCCCCTTCGCTGCCTCTCGCCCTGAGACCCCGCCCCTTCCCTGCCTCTCGCCCTGAGACCCCGCCCCTTCCCTGCCTCTCGCCCTGAGACCCCGCCCCTTCCCTGCCTCTCGCCCTGAGACCCCGCCTCCTTCTCTGCCTCTCGCCCTGAGACCCCGCCCCTTCTCTGCCTCTCGCCCTGAGACCCCGCCCCTTCCCTGCCTCTCGCCCTGAGACCCCGCCCCTTCTCTGCCTCTCGCCCTGAGACCCCGCCCCTTCCCTGCCACTCGCCCTGAGACCCCGCCTCCTTCTCTGCCTCTCGCCCTGAGACCCCGCCCCTTCCCTGCCTCTCGCCCTGAGACCCCGCCCCTTCTCTGCCTCTCGCCCTGAGACCCCGCCCCTTCCCTGCCTCTCTCCCTGAGACCCCGCCTCCTTCTCTGCCTCTCGCCCTGAGACCCCGCCCCTTCCCTGCCCTTTACTCTGAGACCCCGCCCCTTCTCTGCCTCTCGCCCTGAGACCCCGCCCCTTCCCTGCCCTTTGCCCTGAGACCCCGCCCCTTCTCTGCCTCTCGCCCTGAGACCCCGCCCCTTCCCTGCCTCTCGCCCTGAGACCCCGCCTCCTTCTCTGCCTCTCGCCCTGAGGCCCCGCCCCTTCTCTGCCTCTCGCCCTGAGACTCCGCCCCTTCCCTGCCCTTTGCCCTGAGACCCCGCCCCTTCTCTGCCTCTCGCCCTGAGACCCCGCCTCCTTCTCTGCCTCTCGCCCTGAGACCCCGCCCCTTCTCTGCCTCTCGCCCTGAGACCCCGCCCCTTCCCCGCCCTTTGCCCTGAGACCCCGCCTCCTCTGCCTCTCGCCCTGAGACCCCGCCTCCTTCTCTGCCTCTCACCCTGAGACCCCGCCTCCTTCTCTGCCTCTCGCCCTGAGACCCCGCCCCTTCCCTGCCTCTCGCCCTGAGACCCCGCCTCCTTCTCTGCCTCTCACCCCGCCCCTTCCCTGCCTCTCGCCCTGAGACCCCGCCCCTTCCCTGCCTCTCGCCCTGAGACCCCGCCTCCTTCTCTGCCTCTCACCCTGAGACCCCGCCTCCTTCTCTGCCTCCCGCCCTTAGACCCCGCCCCTTCCCCGCCCTTTGCCCTGAGACCCCGCCTCCTTCTCTGCCTCTCACCCTGGACCCCGCCTCCTTCTCTACCTCTTGTACTGAGACCCCACCCCTTCTCTGCCTCTTCTCCCGAGGCCTTGCCCCTGCTTCATCTCTTCCCCCTCAAGGCCCCACTCCTGTGGCTCGCAGGGTCTTCACCCGCATGGACAAGGCCCGTGGGCTGCACAGGGTCCTATGCCGCATGAGCTGCCTGGCCCTAGCTGCTGCTGCTCCTGCCCTGCCCCTGGGTTGCCACCTTTTCCAATGGGTCGGAAAAGCTCAACCCCCGGGTTTGCTAGCTGGCACCAGACTCCAGCTGAAAGGTAGCCGGCTGGGGCAAGCCGGAGGGGCTGCAGCAATCCCTGCAGGTCAAGGACCCGCCAGGGGGAGGCCCAGGGAGCTAGAGCAGAGGCGTGACCCCAGCAGTGCGTGGCAGCAGTGTACAGGGTCCCCGACCCACTGCCGGCCAATGGCAGAATCCCAAAGAAGGGGACAGGGAGCCCAGACAGAGGACCCGCTAGCCAGGGGCAATGGACTGTGGATTTATTGAACTCTCTAGGCCGGGCCGGGCTTCTCTGGACTTTGCGGTATGGCCGGAGGCCCAGCCAGCAGCCTGCAGGGCACGCGGGGCAGGACGCGGCACGGCGCCCGTGATGGGCGTGTCTCTGCCCGTGGAACGGGAGGCGACTGGGTCAGCGCAGTGTCCCAGGACGCTCTGAGCTCGGCAGGGCTCGGTCTGTCCGTCCGCACCAGACAAAGGACTGGCCCGGGCCGTGCTCTAGGCCTGCAGGTTTCAAACTGACCCAGCGGAAGAAAATTGTTGATGCTGCGACCCTACAGAGTTTGACTAAGTGCGGGCTCCGGGGTGGGGCTGAGGAGGGAGCTTCAGCTTTCGGGGGGCAGGGCTGGGGCAGGAGGGGCTGACCTCGAGCAGCTCCCAGGCAGCTTCCTGCCTCTCCTGGCCCCGCAGACCATGCTGGGCCCAGAAGCAGCCGGCAGCAGGTTCCCAGCCAGAGGGAGTGCGGAGCAAGTGCTCAGGGTGGGGGCAGTGCGGGGAGCCCTGTGCGCTCCCCTCCCCCCCAGCCAGGAGCCGGGCCTGCGGGGCCGGGAGCTGCCTTAGCACCGCGACGCTCACCCGATCCCCCTGCAGCCACGCGCCCAAGGCCGCTCTTACCGTGAGGCAAACTGAGGCGGCCCCCTCAGGTGCCAGGCTGTGGGGGCACCACTAGGACCCGGAGAACTGAGAACTGAGACCTTTCAGAGTTCTGGCCCAAGCGTGGGGGCCTGGGGGTGTCATTTGAGCTCCCCGCCTCAGGTGCCAAAATGTTGTGGGCCGGCCCTACATGAGCCCCAGGGCCCGTCACTCCACTGCTCAGGGCTGGGGCGCGCCCGCCCCTTGAAAACCCCTGAGCTAGATCCATAAGGTCTCCTACGCCACTGCAGACGTGTCTGTCACAGCTCAGGGCCGCTGCACCTGCATTCCCCCTCTGTGGTCCAGCAAGGCTCCCGTTCCCGGCTCCCGTTCTCACCTCCCGTTCCCGGCTCCTGTTCCCTCCTCCCGTTCTTGGCTCCCGTTCCCGGCTCCCGTTCCCGGCTCCTGTTCCCTCCTCCCGTTCTCGGCTCCCATTCCCGGCTCCCGTTCCCGCCTCCCGTTCTCGGCTCCCATTCCCGCCTCCCGTTCCCGGCTCCCGTTCTCGCCTCCCGTTCTCGGCTCCCATTCCCGCCTCCCGTTCCCGGCTCCCGTTCTCGCCTCCCGTTCCCGGCTCCCGTTCCCGGCTCCTGTTCCCTCCTCCCGTTCTCGGCTCCCATTCCCGGCTCCCGTTCCCGCCTCCCGTTCTCGGCTCCCATTCCCGCCTCCCGTTCCCGCCTCCCGTTCCCAGCTCCCGTTCCCGGCTCCCGTTCCCACCTCCCGTTCCCGGCGCCTCCCGTTCCCGCCTCCCGTTCCCGGCTCCCGTTCCCACCTCCCGTTCCCGGCTCCCATTCCCACCTCCCGTTCTCGGCTCCCGTTCCCTCCTCCCGTTCTCGGCTCCCATTCCCGGCTCCCGTTCCCACCTCCCGTTCTCGGCTCCCGTTCCCGCCTCCCGTTCCCGCCTCCCGTTCTCGGCTCCCGTTCCTGCCTCCCGTTCCCGGCTCCCGTTCTCGCCTCCCGTTCCCGCCTCCCGTTCCTGGCTCCTGTTCTCGCCTCCCGTTCTCGGCTCCCGTTCCCGGCTCCCTTTCTCTGCTCCCGTTCCTGGCTCCCGTTCCTGGCTTCTGTTCTTGCCTCCCATTCCCAGCTCCCGTTCCCAGCTCCCATTCTCGCCTCCCGTTCCTGGCTCCCGTTCCCGCCTCCAGTTCTCGGCTCCTGTTCTCACCTCCTGTTCTTGCCTTCCATTCCCGGATCCCATTCCCAGCTTGCATTCTCACCTCCTGTTCCCAGCTCCCATTCATGGCTCCCGTTCTCGGCTCCCGTTCTTGCCTCCCGTTCTCGGCTCCCATTCTTGCCTCCCGTTCTCGGCTCCCGTTCTTGCCTCCCGTTCTTGGCTCCAGTTCCCAGCTCCTGTTCTCACCTCCCGTTCCTGGATCCTGTTCCCGGATCCCGTTCCCGGCTCCTGTTCTCGCCTCCCGTTCCTGGCTCCCGTTCCTGGCTCCCGTTCTTGCCTCCCATTTCCAGCACCCGTTCTCACCTCCCGTTCCTGGCTCCTCTTGTGGACAGAGAAGTGCCTCTCTCTTCCTTTGGCCGGGGTATTTCCAGACAGGCCAGGCCCTTCCCCCCATCCATACTGTGACCTCTCGAGCACAGTCTGGCTGCCTAAGCCGGGCGATCAGTGTAACCAACACTTACAAGTTGCCGCTCGGCTCTTTCCAAGCAAGCACATTTCTTCTTACAGTAAAAGCGCTACAGAGAAGAGCTATGGAGAACAATGGGGCATGCTGACAAATCCACCCGGGACAGGAACCGGGCCCTCCCATCCCACTCAGGGCTTCTCTCCTGTGGGTCCGTATTTCCTGAGCATCACTGCTTCTGCGCAGAACAAAACGCCCCGAGTGAGCCAGTTACTCCTGCCTGCCGCTGGCCTGTCCTCCTGCACTAGGGATCAGCAGACAGACAGGGGTGAAGCTGCATGGGGGAGTCATACGGGAGTTTGCAGTCCCTCCTCCCCCTCCTTCCTAGGAATCCCTCTTCTCAGAGATTGTCTCAAAATCTTGGGTGTCCAGTTCTGCATTTGGAGCTCCCCCCACATTCATCCCGTCTCCTTCCTGACGGCGCCCCAGACAGTCCCACGATCCACCACCCCTGTTTGCACTTGGGGCAAAAGCTCCATCAGTGAGACTGAATCCAGCAGGGTTTGTGCAAGACATTGCGGGGACTTGTCATCGCTGTCATGGGGGCGTCAGTTCCACCAGTGACAACGGGGCAAGAACACGGCCGATCTGGGCTGGGAGCATTTCGCATGTACTTTGTGCTTGTGTAAATGACCACACAAGGGGCATTACAGCCGGGAATCCGGCCTGTAGATTGTAAGGCCAGAAGGGGCCAGGCTGAACATCTAGCCTGACCAGCATGACACAAACCAGAGAATTCGTCCCCAGCAGTCCCACAAGGAAGGAACGGCACTAACACCATGGAAGCCAGTAACTTGTAGTTCAGCTCACATCGGTATTTCAGAAAGTCCCGATTTAAAGGCTTGGCATGAAGGAGAATCCACATGCCCTGGTGCTTAATTACGCTCACCAGGCAGGTCTACACAGCAGGGCTGAAGTTGGAATAAGCGGCACTGTGACATAGTGGGGGGACCTGGCTGGTTTCTATGCTGCTGGCTCTGGGGTAACCCCCACTGGCTGCCGTGGGTACCACGACCCAGCAAAACAGGATGAGTCACTATGCAAACCAGTATGGCCAGACACCCCCCATGGAGAGGAACAAAGGAAGGTGGAATGCTGCCCTGGCTGGGGGGCAGGGCTGGAAGAGGGTTAGTGAGTTGCTGGCTGGGAGCATGGAGGAGAGCCTAGGGAAAGGGGCTGGAGTTTAGGGGCCCAGTCTCCCCCATCTCAAGGGGGCCTGAGGCATCCTAGCCCAGCTCTGTGACCAGATTACATCTGTGCTGAGCTGTATCCTGGAGAGGGAATAAACTTCCTCTATTCCACCGGCTGGTGCAGTCTGTTTGTGCCATTTCGGGGTGCAGGAGACGGGGGACCCCCAACGCGCCGTCACAGACACAACTTCAGCTCTGTCAACTGCGTAGCCGAAGTCGAAGGAGCGTAACTCGGCGTTAGGAGCTGTCTGCAACGCGGGAAGCGGAAGGAAGAGCCCTCTCCCTCCGCCCGCCCTTCCTCCTCACGGAGCGAGGGTCACAGGAACCGGAGTGAGAGTCCCCCAGCTCGCCCCCGTTTCAGAATGAAGGCGTGTAGTGCAGACGCGCACTGTGCTCCCCGGCAGTGACGATGGAATAGCACCGGCTGCTGTGGAGACTGAGCCTGATTTCCAGGCTGAGGTTTCCTGACTTCAGCTTCCAGTGACAAGCTCCCGTTATTTTTTTGGCTGCTTGTTTTAAAAGCCTCCTGTTCTCAGACTCCTGCCTGCTCGGTGTGTAGCAGCCTGTGCTCCGTCCCTCTTAGCTCAATAAGCAGGAGAGATTTAGCTTCCGTAAGTGCTCCTGGGCGACAGGTTTTCCAGACCTCACGTTGTTTGTGCTGCGCTTTCTGAACTTTCTCCTTTTCCACCAGGCTTTTCAAAGGCCATAGCTGGAGGGAACCCTCCCTCCTTACCCCTCCAGGGCTGTCTGCTGTGAATACCCCTGGACTTGCCAGTCTTTGGCCGTGGCATAATGCTGGAAGCTCGCTTGGTTATAAAGCCCTGAAGAGCACTGACCACTTTCCTTTATCAAGTCCATTTGGGCGCTGTCGTGCTAATAATAGTGCCCTCGCACTGTCTGCAGCTTGTAGAGCTGGGGAAACTGAGGCACCAAAAGGTGATGTGACTTGCGCAGACATCCTCTCATAGAGCTGGGATTTGAACCCACATCTACCCAAGTCCCACATCAGTGCTCCAGCCACTGGGCCGTACTGCCTCGTGAATAAAGGAGGCTGTTACCAAGTCGATTTGTGGAGTTAGTTTTCTCACCTGCTTGAGTCATTGCAGAAATCAGAGAAGCTGGGCTGGAGGGGGCCCCAAGTGGCCAGTGAAAGGGGGAAGAATCCATTTCCGTAGCTGGACCATCCCCCACCCCCTGCACAGAGCCCCTGGCTCTGCGGGGGCGCAGCTGCTGCAGGCTGGCTCTGAAAGGGGATGAGCCGGGGCACAGGCAGACAGAGAACAGGGCCGTGTTCTCCCTTTCCCCGGGTTTGTTCCATGCTTCTTTTCTCTGCTTTCTTTCCTGTTATTTTTTTCCCTGCTGCCCTAATTTTTTTCCACCTATAATTTTCTCCATTGACTTTAATTAAGCTCTCCCCAGGCTCGCTCAATAGGCAGGCTTCCCTGGGTCTAATTAGACTCTCATCATAAGTAATCTACATGGAAAGCAAACCTGTGGATGGGAGCGAGAGCGAGCGCGCTCAGAGCGAGTGCACAGGAAGCAGAGGGGTGCAGGGAACATTGCAAGTATTTCTGGTGTGGGTGACAGACAGTGGCGGTGACGGACACAGAGTGGGGCCCTTCCCCCACACTCAGCCAGGCCAGGTCCCTGCCTCGCTTTCCCTCCTGGGCTCACCAGTTCCCACGGAGGAAACCATTTCCCGGGGCAAAGCAGCTGCTGCGTTCAGAGCTTCCCAGAGGAGAAGCCAGATGGCGTCACCTGCCGCCCCACGGCTGAGCAGGGGGCAGCCGAAGGCCGTGGCCTGGCGGGCGCTCTGTGCTGGTCGCTCGGGGTGGGCTGGAGAGGCGGGGATGACTGGGGGCAGGGGCGTGGCTCTGGCGATAATTGCGGGCGCAGCTGGCCGAGGGCCCTGAGGGAGGCAGAGCCGAGCCCAGCTCTCGGGCGAGGCCGCGCTCCCCACAGCTCTCACTGCAGCGGGGAAAGGGCTTGGAACAGGAGGGCTGAGCCGACCAAGGGGCGTTCAAACGCCCCCGGCGAGCAGAGCCGGGCGGCCCCGCGCTGCCCAGCAGAGACGCCTCCCGGGGGCCGAATGCAGCCAGGAGGGTCGGAGCGAGCGCCAGAGCGGTGGGGGGAGGGAGATGATGCCAACGTGCCTGCGGCTCTCCCCAGTGGCCTTCCCAGCCCCCGGCCTGGGCTGCTGGAGCACCGAGACCTGCAGGGAGGGAGAAGCCGGGGCGCTGTGCTGCTAGGCCGCGGGGAGCAGGCCCCAGGGGGTGGCTGTCTCGCTCGTTCTGTCTGGCTCCCGTCACTGCAGGGCTGCGGGGGGGCTCGCAGAGAGAGCGCCATAGAGCCAGGACCTCAGACCGCAGCAGGGCACATCCCCCCAGCCTGTCACGTGCACCCAGATCACCGGGCAGGGCCCTTTCGTATTAGCCCTGGCGTCAAACAGCCCTGAGTTTTGGGGAGCCGGGCACCCAGAACCGGCGCTGGATGTTACAGCCCATCCGCATCGGTGGTGCTTCCCCCTCCCCCGTCAAACCTAAGCCCCGTGTTTGCGGCTCTGAGGCCCGGAGCTCTCTGCACAGACAGATCCCATCCCAGGGCGCCTTTCCGCAAGAGGAGGGTTTTGTCGGGATCTTCCCCTCCTGCTGCTGCTGGGAACACGGGGTGTGCAGGGACTGGAACCCCTCTCCCCAGAGGCAGCTGCATTCTGGGGGCGGCGTGTCTGGGCTGGGTGAGACGATGGCACAGGGACGGGAGACAGATCTCAGAGTTGGGGGGTGAAAGGGAGCAGGCCAGAGACCGGGATGGGGGTGCACAGGCCAGCTAGGGGCACTCATGGATATGCTGGGCTGGGGACACCGAGCTCTGAGAGAAGTGGCCCGTGGTTTGGGCTGAAGGAGCTTTTCTGAAATGTGGCCTGACTCCTCCAAAAACGTTACTTTTCTGAATGAAGGTTGTTGCCATTTCTAGAGCAGAGCAAATAATTTACAGCCCCTAATTTAGTTGGTGAATTTGGCAATGTTGAGAGAGCCTGGATTTCTGCAAGCGGATTGTGATATTCCAGAATTTCTCTGATGCTCACCATGGTTTGTCCAGTGATCCCTGGGCCGGGTTGTGTTCTACGGCTGCTGTGGGGCCGGCCCGAGACACCCGGCTCAGGTACTCAGTCTCCCAGCTCTTGGATTGGACACGTAGGTCACAGGTTGGGTCGACAGCTGTGCTAAGGGGATGAATGCTCATGTCTATAATACACCCAAGGATCAGTTTGACCCTAAGCAGATCTGGGAAGCTTCCTGGTGCGAGCGCACAGAGAATCCTGGCATAGTTCCTGGTGCAAACGCAGAGAATCCTGGGGCAGTTCCTGGTGCGAACGCAGAGAATCCTGGGAAGGTTCCTGGTGTGAGCTCAGAGGATCCTGGGGTGGTTCCTGGTGCGAGAGCACAGAGAATGATGGGGTGGTTCCTGGTGCGAGTGCACAGAGAATCCTGGGGCGGTTCCTGGTGCGAGCACACAGAGAATCCTGGGACGGTTCCTGGTGCGAGCGCACAGAAAATCCTGGGGCGGTTCCTGGTGCAAGTGCACAGAGAATCCTGGGGCGGTTCCTGGTGCGAACGCAGAGAATCCTGGGGTGGTTCCTGGTGCAAGCGCAGAGAATCCTGGGGCAGTTCCTGGTGCGAACGCAGAGAATCCTGGGAAGGTTCCTGGTGTGAGCTCAGAGAATCCTGGGGTGGTTCCTGGTGCGAGAGCACAGAGAATGATGGGGTGGTTCCTGGTGCGAGTGCACAGAGAATCCTGGGGCGGATCCTGGTGCGAGCGCACAGAGAATCATGGGGTGGTTCCTGGTGCAAGTGCACAGAGAATCCTGGTGCGGTTCCTGGTGCGAACGCAGAGAATCCTGGGGTGGTTCCTGGTGCAAGTGCAGAGAATCCTGGGGCAGTTCCTGGTGCGAACGCAGAGAATCCTGGGAAGGTTCCTGGTGTGAGCTCAGAGAATCCTGGGGCGGATCCTGGTGCGAGCGCACAGAGAATCATGGGGTGGTTCCTGGTGCAAGTGCACAGAGAATACTGGGGCGGTTCCTGGTGCGAGCGCACAGAGAATCCTGGGACGGTTCTTGGTGCGAGCGCACAGAAAATCCTGGGGCAGTTCCTGGTGCAAGTGCACAGAGAATCCTGGGGCGGTTCCTGGTGCGAACGCAGAGAATCCTGGGGTGGTTGCTGGTGTGAGCTCAGAGAATCCTGGGGCGGTTCCTGGTGCAAGTGCACAGAGAATCCTGGGGTGGTTCCTGGTGTGAGCTCAGAGAATCCTGGGGCGGTTCCTGGTGCAAGCACACAGAGAATCCTGGGGTGGTTCCTGGTGCAAGTGCACAGAGAATCCTGGGACGGTTCCTGGTGCGAGCGCACAGAAAATCCTGGGGCAGTTCCTGGTGCGAGTGCACAGAGAATCCTGGGGCAGTTCCTGGTGCGAGTGCACAGAGAATCCTGGGGCGGTCCCTGATGTGATTGCACAGAGAATCCTGGGACGGTTCCTGGTGCGAGCGCACAGAGAATCCTGGGATGGTTCCTGGTGCGAGTGCACCGAGAATTCTGGTGTGGTTCCTGGTGTGAACGCACAGAGAATCCTAGGATGGTTCCTGGTGCGAGCGCACAGAGAATCCTGGGGTGGTTCCTGGTGTGAACTCAGAGAATCCTGGGGCGATTTCTGGTGCGAGCGCACAGAGAATCCTGGGGTGGTTCCTGGTGCGAGTGCACAGAGAATCCTGGTGCGGTTCCTGGTGTGAACTCAGAGAATCCTGGGGCGATTTCTGGTGCGAGCGCACAGAGAATCCTGGGGTGGTTCCTGGTGCGAGTGCACAGAGAATCCTGGTGCGGTTCCTGGTGTGAACTCAGAGAATCCTGGGACGGTTCCTGGTGCGAGCACACAGAGAATCCTGGGATGGTTCCTGGTGCGAGTGCACCGAGAATCCTGGTGTGGTTCCTGGTGTAAACGCACAGAGAATCCTGGGGTGGTTCCTGGTGCGAGTGCACAGAGAATCCTGGGGCGGTTCCTGGTGCGAGCACACAGAGAACCCTGGGGCGGTTCCTGGTGTTAACACACAGAGAATCCTTGTTCACCAACATCTTCTGCAGGGTTTCCCAGCTCTGGTGGCTTCTCAGGCCTCTTTAGCCTCCTTCGTGCCAAGGGGTTACCAGGCACTTCGGAAACGGGGCGGGGGGAGGGTCCAGTTGGGAACATCCGTTGGGCAGGTGGAGGAGGAGAAACCCGGACTCCCTCCGGCTGCATGCACCTGGTCTCAGCCCCTGCTCTTGGGGGCACAGATCTGGTTCCGCTATGTACCCCCCGGTGCACATGTCACTAGCGGGGAGAGGAAGGGCAGCCAAGGGGGTTGGGCGGCTGATGGCACATTCTCCCCGACACACCCTGGCTGCCCACGTCTGCTCACTGGCTCGTCGCTCGCCCTGCGGAGCCTGTTTGCATGGAGACTCGGAGGCGTTTGCCGTTGCCTGCAGACACTGCGGCGCCACGGGCGCTAGCGGGCAGAACGGGCCAGCGTCCCCGCGTGGATGGGCACAGAGGGGTAGGGAGGGTGTCATGTGCCCGGGGGAAAAGGAAAAATTGGCGCCCGACCCTGGAAGGGGGGGGGAGGGGAATTTGTACCGCGTCTGCCCTCTCCAGTTTGGGGCCGGGCCCTGCAGGCACTAACCCGCCGGCGGAGATGGGGGAGGGTGGGCTGGGGGCGGAAAGGCGAGGAGGAGGCTCCAGCCACTGCTGGCGAGGGGAGAAGGAGCAGGCAAGCCGAGGGATGACAGGGGGAGCAGAGGGGGACTAAATTGGTGCCTCCCTAGCATGGTGCCCACGGGCTACTGACCCCTCCCCCTGCTAGGCCACTGCCCCCACCTGCAGATCCATCATCTTCTGCATGTGCAAGCGCCCAGGAACCATCCCATGGACCTGCTTCGGGGGGGCGGGGGGATGTGTCTCAGTGCTGCCACATTCACCTCCAAAGAGGGGGCTTCCCAAAGCAGGCCCTTGCTGCTGACCCCCAAGGCATCCACAGGTCCAGTCTCCTTTCCGTGGGCCCACTGCCCAGGGCTCATTGATCTTGGATCTGGCTTCCATCCCCTCTCCAACCTCTGCAACTGCCCAGAGGTGTCACCTTCCACCTTCTCCATTCCCACCTCATTCACCCACAGGGCCAGTCTCTGCCTCACTTGTCCTAGGGACGATTCTACCAAGACCTGATCCAAAGTCTCCATGTAAACGGACTCAATACAAAGCCAAAAACCTTCAACGAGAGAATGATTAATACAGAGACGTGTCTACATCTGCTGCCTGAGACACCCTGCCTGCCTCCACCCCTCTCCCCCAGAGTCTACAGCCCCATTGCAAAGCGGGGGAGGGGACGGAAAGGAGCTAAGGCCCATTCTATGGGACTGAAGCAGTCATTAGCAAGCCATGCCCGGGAGCCATTCTCCTGTCCATTGCTGGTGCTGCGTTGCTTCAGGCACGCTGAAATGCAGTCACCTCTGGGGTGGGCTGGACAGCTGTTTAACACCTGCACAAGGTTTCAGGCAGGGGGCAGTGCAGGCTGCCTTCCTGAGAGCCCCCATCAGAACTGCTAGGCCAGGAGGGCAAAGGAGAAGAATAAACAGGAGGACTGGAAATTAACCCGCCCAGTCTCACTTCCCCTAGGCAGGGAATGAGTCATCCACATTAGGCCCCAGCTGGAGTATCATGTCCAGTTCTGGGCGCCACATTTCAGGAAACATGGAGAAACTGGAGAAAGTCCAGAGAAGAGCAACACAAATGATGAAAGGTCTAGAGAACATGAGCTATGAGGCAAGGCTGAAGGAATTGGCCTTGTTTAGTTTGGCACAGAGAGGACTGAGCGGGGACGTGACAGCAGCTTTCAAGTATCTAAAAGGGTGTCACAAGGAAGAGGGAGAAAACTTGTTCTCCTTGGCCTCTGAGGACAGGACGAGAAGCAAGGGGCTTACACTGCAGCAAGGGAGGTTTGGGTTGGACATTAGGAAAAACTTCTTGCTTGTCAGGGGGGTTAATCACCGGGATACATTGCCTAGGGAGGCATAGAATCTCCATCACTGGAGATATTTAAGAGCATGTCAGGGATGAGCCAGGGCAACTCAACTTTGGAAGCCCTGGGGGCCACACTGATACGCGCAGCACATGCTGAGGGCTGCAGCTTAAGTGTGGTCGCAAATACATGCAAATATATATGCAAAAATATGCAAATAGCTTCTCTCACACTGACAAGCATGAACACAAAGATTAAGGCGAGACTACACAACGCACAGGCCCCATTTCAGACAATTCTGTTGATATTAAAAAAATGAAACGTTTACGCGATTTCCACCCACGCGCCAGCACTTTTCGTGAGCAATGACAGTCCCGGAATGTAACTACTAAAACGTTTCTCAACAGAAGACCATTCCGTTGACTCCTTTTTTGTTCTGGGGTGAGAGTCTCTGTCTCGGCCTAACTCTGCTCTTACTGACATGGATGGGAAATCTGCCCCTGGCCCCGGTGGGAGGAGTCGGGCCGTGGGAAATCCCACCCAAAGAGCCCTGCGTTCACAGGCTACAGCCCCCCGGGAACCCGCCCAGCTCCGGGCTCTTCTTCGGTAGGGAGACACGCAGTGAAGTTGGCTGACCTAGAAACCAGACTGGGGCCGGGAACAACCCTGAGACCTCCCTCGACCTCAGTCTCTTGCTCTGCCCCTCTGAGAACGTCTTTCCACCTCAGCCCTCTGGTGCCATCCAGCCCGGCATGCAGAATACGTATAGACGGCACCTTCACAATTTGTTTCAGATATTTAAATACTTCTCAGGGTTCAGATCACAGCTTCTCAACAGCAGTTAAATAAGTAACACATTCATATTTTGTAAACTGTTTCTCACAGCTTGTTTATTTAGGGTTATAACTCGATTTGGGCTCCTTATGGAAGTGTGACTCATTGTTTAATGTGTCAGCTCATTAGCAATACTTGTGTTTGCCTTATATTTCTCTGCTACCACTAATTGCTGAGCCCACTGCGAGCTCCAGTTTCCTGTGGCACCGTATGAAACGCAGGAAGATGGATCAGTTACGAGATAAGAGCCAGCAGAAATGAACGAACCCAGGGGCCCGCAGAGGAAGTGTTTTAGCTGCAGCGATTTGATAGAAGGAGCGTTCCCGGGTGCTTGGTTAATTGATACTACCAGCTCCAGAGTCTGCTGCCATCATTTGCGCAAGACCAGGTTAAGGAAAACAAGAAACAAAACACATGCTAGGCACCACTGCTTCACTGCAACATAGACCCACTCACCTGTAGGGAGCAAGGAAAAGCGCTGTCACATCTCTGCCAAGCAGGACATATCTTGGGGCCTTGCAACTCGGGTTCCTGCAGAAATCAGTGACAGGGATTCTGGGTATATTCTAAGGGTAATTATTTTGTTTCCATCTTAAAACAGAGGTGGTCAAATTTGCCAGGCAGACAACTCCTCCTTTCAGGCCCTTAGACTCATAGCATCCTAGAACTAGAGGGGACCTCGAGAGGCATCGAGTCCAGTCCCCTGACTTCACAGCAGGACCAAGCACCATCTAGATCAGGGCTACTCAACATGTGGCCCATGGGCCACATGCAGCTCTTGGCTCATTTGTTTGCGGGGCAGTTTGGGTTTACTGTGCAGTTTGGGTTCGTATGTGTTAACTACTCAGTTAAATTCCTGGACTGTCATTGCTCATGAAAAGTGCTGTCATATGGGTAGAAATCAGGTAAATGTTGCATTTTATTAATATCAGCAGAACTGACTTAAATGGGAACTCTGTGTTGTGTAGTTTTGCCTTAACTTTGTATTCATGCCCATCAGTGTGAAAGAAGCTATTTGCATGTACATGCAACCACACTTAAGTTGTGGCCCTCGATATGTGCTGTGGGAATCATTGTGGCCCCCGGGGCTTCCAAAGTTGAGTCTAGATCATCCCTGATAGGCGTCTATCTAAACTGCTCTTAAAAATCTTCAGTGATAGAGATTCCACAAGCTCCCTAGACAATTTATTCCACCCAGACAGCCAGGAAGTTTTTCCTAATGTCTAACTGTGACGGACCGGGCCGTGTCTGGGCACAGCTGAGGGCGTCCGCTCAGGGCGAACTGCTCGAATCCGGGGCTACTTACAGCCCCTGACTGGTGACCTCTCCACACAGGCCACAAACCAGTCCCACAGAGCGCTTCAGCTGCCTGCCTGAAGCCTCACGAGCAAAACCCCTCTGACACCCCAGCAATATCCGTGCCCCAGATGGCCCCGGGCCTATACACAGGTGGGGGGTCCTAGCACCCAATCCCACCTACCCCGAACAAGTTCTGTCCGGTTCCAAGAAACCAGCCACAGATCCCTGGTCAATTTACTCTCTGGACCTTACCCACAAATCACGCTGGGCCAATCCTTTAGAATCTATATCTAAAGGTTTATTATTACAAGAAAGAAAAGCCTGAGAGTAAGGTTATTAAAGTACAGTACGTTACATGCACCGAATCTCCCAGTCCTCGATGCAGGCTCTAGCAGAGATGTTACAGCTGCTGGTTTAAAAGTTCTTATTGCACATCCTACGATCAGGATGGGTTCACAGGTCTTCCAGGCTCTTCAGTCCCTGCAGTGCTGCCTCTGGGATGAAGTGCTGAGCTGAGAACAAAATGGCATCGACCACATGGCCTCTTTATACCCCCTTCCTGGCCTCTTCTGGTCTCAGCCGGTCACCTGGTCCTCAGCCTCTCTCTGCTGGCCGCTCTTAGGTGTCCGCCCTCATGCTTTAGGTATGTCTTTGGGCCATCAAGGGCCATTGTTCCACAGGGCTTCACTACTCAGCCTGTCCATAGCCATGCTTAACCACATTCAGAGAAATATTCAGCTTCCACACAGATTACAGATCTACACACACAGACATTATACACTCACATAAACAGTGTACACAGGATCCGAAAACAACAAGCTCCCATTCAATACCCCACATGGCTCCCTTTCATACCAATTTCTGGGGCCAACACCCCCACCTAGGGGTGCAGCAGCGATCTGGCTGCTTCCCTCCATTTCAGTAATGTGACACTAACCTAAACCTCCCTTGTTGCAGTTTAAGCCCATTGCTTCTTGTCCTGTGATAGACATTATAGGGACAGGGATAGCTACAGGCATAAGGAGAAACAAGAAGCCATTCTATAAATATATTAGAAGCAAGAGGAAGACCAAGGTCAGGACAGGCCCACTGCTCAGTGAGGAGGGAGAAAAAGTAACAGGAAACTTGGAAATGGCAGAGATGCTTAATGACTTATTTGTTTCGCTCTTCACCGAGTAGTCTGATCAAGGAATGCCTGACATAGTGAATGCTAGTGGGAAGGGGGTAGGTTTAGAACAGTGTTTCCCAATTTTATTTGGCTGAGGAACCCTTTTCAGCTTTTCAAAATTTCAAGGAACCCCTAGGTTTGTCAAGCAAAAAAAAAAAAAAAAAAAAAAAAAAGGGGGGGGGGAGGGGGAAGAGGAGGCGGGGGAGGAGAGAGGGACCCACCAATTCATGAAATTCACATTCCTTCCCCAAGACCCCCCCCCCACATCTCCTTTCTGTGAGGCCTCATCCGCTCTGTTCCCCTCCTCTCCATCACTTGCTATACCCAGCCCTTATACTTGTCTCAACCTAGTTAAAGTGAGGTGTGAATGAGGGATTTGGGTGTGGGAAGGGGTGAGAAGTACAAGCTCTGGGAGGGAATTTGGATGCAGCAGAAGGGGATGTTGGCTTGGGGAGGGGGCTCCAGGCTCGGGAGTGTTGGGTTCAGGTGGAAGGTTAGGGTGCTGAGTAAGCCAGGGCTTGTGGATGTGAGGGTGCAGGAGTTTGGGCTGGAGATGTGAGGGACTCAGGGCAAGGAGGCTGTGAGTATGATGGGCTCAGGACACAGATCTGTGATGTGTGGATGGTGGAGGACTGTTGTGACAGAAGACTGAGGCTGTGGGGGTGCAGGAGTTTGGGGATGTAAGAGGCTCAGGACAGGGGGTTCCAGTGTATGACAGGCTCAGGTTTGGGGTGAGGTGGTGCAGGAGTGTTATGATGCTGCAGTGAGATGGGGGCTTGGCCCCAATTGGGGGCTTGTTGGCCAGGCTTCATTTTTAAATAAAATATTATGTCAAACTCAAAAGGTTTTAGCATTGTCTTTATATGTGAGAGGGGTGAGAAATCTGTTTTGAGTCAAAGGTCACTGACCCACAGAAAAGTCAGTTGGAGCCACACAAGTGAGATGCAAAAAAACAAAAAAAAGCTCCTCCAAAAACCCCCAAGCCTCACTAATGTGGTCCCAAATGTGCTGGTGGGGGTAAGGGACAGAGTGCTAGTGGGTGCTGGGGAGAGGGTGCTGCTGGGTGGAAGGATGCTGGCTCAGGTGGCAGGGTGCTGGGGCAAGGTGCTGGGACAGGCAGGTGGCAGGGTGCTGGGGTCAGGGACATGGTCCTGCTGGGCACTAGGGTGACTGGCAGGGTGCTGGGACAAGGAACAGGGTGCTGTTGGGTGCTAGCGTGGATGGCAGGGGGCCGGGGCCGGGGCAGTGCTAGGGTGGATGGCGAGGCTGCCAAGGAGTGGGCTAGGGATGGGGTGCAGGATCTGGGAGGGAGCTGGGGGGGCAGAAGGGGACAAGGTCTGGGTAGGGTGCAGACCAGATAGGTAGGGTGCAGAAGCAGGCTGGATGTAGGGTGTCTGGCTACGAGGGAGGGTGCGAGGAGGGGACTTGGGTAGGAGTTGGACCTCCCTGATCTGGCACCCTCTGGACCTGACTGGTCCCAGATGAGGAATTTTTGGACCAGGGGAGATCATTTCAGGGCTCCTGGTCCCCCCCTTCCCCACTAGGCTTCTTTGCACCTCTATCCCCTGCAACCCAACTAAGCTGCCCACCCCCGCTGGTTCCCTGCACCTCCCCCAAAACCATCCCCCACAATCCAAGGGAGTGCAGCACCAGTTCCCTGCAGCCCCTCACAGCCCAGCTGAGCGGCCCCTCTGTTCCATATGCCCTCCCCCATCACCTCAGCCCAGCTGAGCCCTGCACTGGTTCCCTGCATGCCTCCCCCACGGCACAGCTGAGCCCCGTTTCCCTGCACTTCCCCCAAGCCCCGCAAAACTGCTGAGCCAAGAGCCAATTCCCTGCCCCTCCCTCCCCTTGAGTCTACCCTGGTTCCCAGCACCTCCCTCCTCCTGCAGCCAAACTGAGCTCTGAGCTCCACACCCCCCCCCCCCCACCCCACTGCCCAGCCCAGCTCCCCGGACCTCCCCACTCTGCAACCCAGTTGAACTCAATTTCCCTGCACCTTCCCCCAAACCATGCAGACATGCTGAGCCAGCGCTGATTCCCTGCCCCTCCCACCCCCCCTCCCTCCCCTTGGCTGTGTCTACACTGGTGCGATCTTGCGCCAAAGCGGCCGCTCTTGCGCAAAAACTTGCTTCCTGTCTACACTGGCCGTGTTCTTGCGCAAGTAACTGACGTTCTCATGTATGAAATCAGGGCTTCTTCCGCAAGAACTACGATGCTCCCGCTCAGGAATAACCCTTTTGAGCAACTGTTCTTGCACAAGAGGCCAGTGTAGACAGGCAACAGGAATTTCTTGAGCAAGAAAGCCCTATGGCTAAAATGGCCATCGGCATGTTCTTGGACAAGAGAGCATCCACACTGCCATAGATGCTCTTGTGCAAAAGCACAGCTCGCACATGGCAGTGTGGATGTGTTCTTGCACAAGAAACTGCCAGTGTAGACACAGCCTGAGAGTCTCCTCACATGAGCAAAATGAATTGTGTTGAGTTCATGTGGCTTGTTTGGATGTGCCACCCAAGTTATTAATAAATATTTTTAAACCTCTACCTTTTCCCTCTGCCGCCATGTCAGCTCTCCTGGTGCCTGCTGCCCCCCGACTCCGCACCCTCCTCTGCTGTCCTGACTCCTGCTCTTCTCACTGCCCTCAGCCCTCCTGCAACCTGCCCCCCTGCACCAGCCCTTCTCTCCTCCCTGTGCCCACTTCTCCAGTAGCCCCACTCTGATCATGTGAGCTACCCCTCCTCATCCCCTCTAACACCTCCCTCTACAAACCTGCCCTGCCTCTGTCCTCTGATGGTGGTCCCTCCACTGGGCAGGTGTCTGCCCAGAATCCCCTGGCACCTGCACCTTCTCTTACCCCTGCACCCTCCTGGTGCCTCCCCCTTCCCTCACTTCCCCCTTTGCTCCATTTTTCCCTGATGCCAACCCCTCACCACCCTCTGCCCCCGTTCCCCTCATGCCCCTCTGCCCTCACACATCACTTACTCCATCCCGGCCTTCCTCATGCCCACTCCTTCTTTCAAGCCTTCTCCCAGCACCTCCCCTCACCCCTCTAGCCCCCAATGCTCTTACCCTCTCCCCTCCCAGCATCACCCTGTCCCCCTCCCAGTGACACCTCCTCTCCTGCCCTTTTCCTCATTGTCTGCGCTTGGCCCCCTGGCATTTGTCTCTCCTCCACCCCTGTCCCTTTGGTGCAGTGGTTCCCAACCACTGGAGGTTGCCTGGCGCCAGGGAGTGTGGCCATTCGCCCGCTGCGTGCCCGGGGCCGGCACCCCCCCCCCGCAAGCGCCACACGCCCAGGGCCGGCGCCCCCCCCTTAAGTGCCCGGGGCCGGCGCCCGCGGGCACCGTGTTGGGGACCACTGGGTGCCTTCCCCTTCCCCTCTGCACAAGCACCTTCCTCTCCCAGCCTCCCCCCCCCCCCCGTAACTTCTGCCTTCCACTTTGCAGGGCCGGAGTCTGTGCTCTGTCCCTGGACTCCGAAGCCGCAACTCAGCCATGTGCGCAACACAGCGCCCAGCAAGTTTAAAGTCCCAGGCTGTGATGTTATGTCACGTCCGGGTGTCTCTCCACCTGCTGGTTTGAGCGCACTGTGCAGGGCAGCAGCAGCCAGCCAGGGGGAGCTCAGGGAAGGTCACGCATGGCAGGGACAGGGATGGGTCCGGGGGAGAGAAGCTCTGGGGCCGGGCTAGGAGAACATGCACGCGGGGTCGGGACCAGCTCCAGCGCCAGATATTGCGAGAGCATGGGCACCACAAGCCCACGCAACTCGCTGCCCATGCCTCTGCTGGCGAGCCGGCTCTCTTTTCCAGAGAGGGCAGGGGAGCACCGGCTCCTCGCGGAACCCCTCGTTGTGCTCCGTGGAACCCCAGGGTTCCGCAGAGCACCAATTGGGGAACACTGGTTTAGAAGATAAAATAAAAAAAGAATAAGTTAAAAAAATCACTAGAAAAGTGAGATGTCTGCAAGTCATCAGGGCCTGATGAGATGCATCCTAGAATACTCAAGGAGCTGATAGCTAAAGGCTAAGATATCGTCTCTATCACCTTTGGAAAATCACGGAAGACAGGAGAGATTCCAGAAGACTGAAAAAGGGCAAATCTAGTGCCCATCTCTAAAAAGGGAAAGAACAACAACCCAGGAAACTACAGACCAGTCAGTTTAACTTCTGTGCCAGGAAAGATAATGGAGCAAGTGATTAAGGAAATCATCTGCAAATACTGGGATGATAATAAGGTGATAGGGAACAGCCAGCATGGATTTGTAAAGAACAAATCATGTCAAACCAATCTGACAGCTTTCTCTGATAGGATAGCGAGTCTTCTGGATAAGAGAGAAGCGGTGGACGTGGTATATCTTCACTTTAGTAAGGCATTGTATACGGTCTCGCATGATATTCTTAATAAAAGAGGCAAATACAACTTAGTCGGGGCTACTATAAGGTGGGTGCATAACTGGATGGATAACCATTGAAGGGGCTTATCTAGACTAAAGTGTTGAAAGAGAATATGCAAAGCCACTCTTCCTCAAAAAAAAAGAAAAGAGGTTTATGCGGCTTTTCGAACCCGGCTTTTCGGGTTCGCCAAAAAAGCTGCGTCTAAATTACTTTCACTTTCGAAAGCGAGATCTGAAGAAGATATGAAAATTCCTGTGAAATTTGCATATCCTCTTTCGACACTTTAGTCTAGTCTAGATATGCCCTCAGAGAGTAGTTATTAACGGTTCACAATTGTTCTGGAAAGGTATAACAAGTAGGGTTCCGCAGAAGTCTGTTTTGGGACCAGTTCTTTTAAATATCCTCATCAATGATAGAGAGTACATTTATTAAGTTTGCAGATGATACCAAGCTGGGAAGGGTTGCGACTGCTCTGGAGGATAGGGTCATAATTCAAAATGATCTGGACAAAATGGAGAAATGGTCTGCGATCAACAGGATGAAGTTTAATAAGGACAAATGCAAAGTGCTCCACTTAGGAAGGAACAATCAGTTTCACACATACAGAATGGGAAGCAACTATCTAGGAAGAAGTACGGCAGAAAGGGATCTAGGGGTTAGAGTGGACCACAGGCTAAATGCTCACAACATGACGCTGTTGCAAAAAAAGCAAACATGATTCTAGGATGCATTAACAGGTATGTTGTGAGCAAGAGAAGTCATTTGTCCGCTCTACTCTGCACTGATTAGGCCTCAGTTGGAGTATTGTGTCCAGTTCTGGGCACCATATTTCAAGAAAGATGTGGAGAAACTGGAGAAGGTCCAGAGAAGAGCAATAAGAATGATTAAAGGTCTAGAGAACGTGAGCTATGAAAGAAAACTGAAAGAATTGGGCTTGTTTAATTTGGAAAAGAGAAGATTAAGGGGGGACATGATAGCAGTTTTCAGGTATCTAAAAGGGTGTCACAAGGAGGAGGGAGAAAAAAAATGTTCTTCTTGGCCTCTGAGGATAGAACAAGAAGCAATGGGCTTAAACTGTAGCAAGGGAGGTTTAGGTTGGATATTACTTCCTTCCTGTTAGGTTAGGCAGACATCTATCAGGGATGGTCTAGACAGTACCAGGGGACTGGACTTGATGACCTCTTGAGGTCCCTTCCAGACGTTGTATTCTATGATTCTATCCTCAGAGGCCAAGAAGAACAATTTTTCTCCCTCCTCTTAATAACACCCTTTTAGATACAGTTTTCAAGTATCTTGTCATAGAATCATAGAACTGGAAGAGACCTCAGAAGGTCGTCAAGTCCAGCCCCCTGCTCTAGGCAGGACAAATTCCAACTAAATCAACCCGGCCAGGGCTTTGTCAAGCCGAGACTTAAACACCTCTAGGGATGGAGACTCCACTACTTCCCTAGGTAACCCATTCCAGTGCTTCACCACCCTCCTAGGGAAATAGTTTTTCCTAATATCCAACCTGGACCTCTCCCACCACAACTTGAGACCATTGCTCCTTGTTCTGCCATCTGTCACCACTGAGAACAGCCTCTCTCCATCCTCTTTGGAACCTCCCTTCAGGAAGTTGAAGGCTGCTATCAAATCCCCCCTCACTCTTCGCTTCTGCAGACTAAACAGACCCAAGTCCCTCAGCCTCTCCTCATAAGTCATATGCTCCAGCCCCCTAATCATTTTGGTTGCCCTCCGCTGGACCCTCTCCAATGCATCCACATCCTTTTTGTAGTGGGGGGCCCAGAACTGGACACAATACTCCAGATGCGGCCTCACCAAAGCCGAATAAAGGGGAATAATGACATCTCTGGATCTGCTGGCAATGCTCCTCTTAATGCAACCTAATATGCCATTAGCCTTCTTGGCTACAAGGGCACACTGTTGACTCATATCCAGCTTCTCATCCACTGTAACCCCCAGGTCCTTTTCTGCAGAACTACTACTTAACCGGTTGGTCCCCAGCTTGTAACTATGCTTGGGATTCTTCCGTCCCAAGTGCAGGACTCTACACTTGTCCTTGTTGAACCTCATCAGATTTCTTGTGGCCCAATCCTCCAATTTGTCTAAGTCACTCTGGACAATATCTCTGCCCTTAAGCGTATCTACCTCTCCCCCTAGCTTAGTGTCATCCGCAAACTTGCTGAGGGTGCAATCCATCCTCTCATCCAGGTCATTAATAAAGATATTGAACAAAACTAGTCCTAGAACCGAACCTTGGGGCACTCCGCTAGAAACCAACCGCCATCCTGACATCGAGCCGTTGATCACTACCCGCTGGGCCCAGCCTTCTAGCCAGCTTTCTATCCATCTTACCGTCCATTTATCCAATCCACATTCCCTTAACTTGCTGGCAAGAATATTATGGAAGACCGTATAAAAAGCCTTGCTAAAGTCAGGGTATATCACATCCACTGACTTTCCCATGTCCACCGAGCCAGTTACCTCATCATAGAAGCTAATCAGATTGGTCAGGCACGACTTGCCCTTTGTGAATCCATGCTGACTATTCCTGATCACTTTCCTCTCATCCAAGTGCCTCAATATGGATTCCTTAAGGATCCCTTCCATGATTTTTCCAGGAACCGAGGTAAGACTGACCGGCCTATAGTTCCCTGGATCGTCCTTCTTCCCTTTTTTGAAGATGGGCACTACATTTGCCTTTTTCCAATCATCCGGGATTTCTCCCAATCTCTATGACTTTTCAAAGATAATAGCCAAAGGCTCCGCAATGACATTTGCCAAATCCCTCAGTACCCTCGGATGCATTAAATCTGGGCCCATGGATTTGTGTACATTTAGCTTTTCTAAATAGTTCCTAACCTGTTCTTTACCCACCACGGGCTGTCCATCTTCATCCCATCTTGCGTCACTTAGCGCAGAAGTCCAGGAGCCGATCTTGTCCGTGAATACAGAGGCAAAGAAAGCATTGAGTACTTCAGCTTCCCCCACATCATCTGTCACTAGGTTACTTCCTTCATCCATTAGGGGCCGCACACCCTCTCTGATCACCTTCTTCTTGTTAACATGCCTGTAGAAACCTTTCTTGTTATCCTTCACATCCTTAGCCAGTCACAATTCCATTTGCGCTTTCGCCTTCCTGATAACCCCCCGGCACTCTCGAGCTATACATTTAAACCCCTCCCTGGTCATTTGTCCAAGTTTCCACTTGTTGTAATCTTCCTTTTTGTGCTGATGTTCACCACGGATTTCCCCTGTAAGCCAATCCGGTCTCCTACCATGTTTGCCTCTCTTGCTATGCGTCGGGATGGTTTCTTTCTGTGCCTTCAATAAGGCTTCTTTTAAATACTGCCAGCTGTCCTGGACTCCTTTCCCCTTCATGTTAGCATCCCAGGGGATTCTGCCCATCAGGTCTCTCAGGGAGTCAAAATCTGCTTTTTTGAAGTCCAAGGTATGTATTTTACTACTCTCTTTCCTTCCTTTGGTCAGGATCCTGAAATCTACCATCTCATGATCACTGCTTCCCAGGTTATCACCCACCTCCACTTCCCCTATTAGTTCCTCCCTGTTTGTGAGCAGAAGGTCAAGCTGTGCACGGCCCCTGGTCGGATCCTTCAGCACTTGTGTCAAGAAGTTATCCCCAACATTCTCCAAAAACTTCCTGGATTGCCTGTGTACTGCCGTATTGGTTTCCCAACAGATGTCAGGGTGATTAAAGTCCCCCACGAGAACCAGGACCTGCGATCTGGAAGCTTCACTCAGTTGTCCAAAGAAAGCCTCATCTACCTCATCCACCTGATTTGGTGGCTGTGATGTAGTGGGGGTACCTGGCTGGTTTCTATGCTGCTGGCTCTGGGGTAACCCCCACTGGCTGCCGTGGGTACCACGACCCAGCAAAACAGGATGAGTCACTATGCAAACCAGTGGCTAGACACTATGCAAACCAGTGGCCTGTAGCAGACACCAACCACAACGTCACTGCTGTTGTTTGCTCCTTTAAACTTAAACCTGTTGAGAGTCTATGGGTTTTCTCCCTCTTTATACTGGAGTTCAGAGCAATTGTAGTGCTCTTACATATAGTGCAACTCCTCCTCCTTTTCTCCCCTGCCTGTTCTTCCTGAACAGTCTATACCCTTCCATGACAGCGCTCCAGTCATGCGAGTCATCCCACCAAGTCTCCGTTATCCCAATTAAATCATATTTCTTGGTCTGGGCCAGGGCCTCCAGTTCTTCCTGCTTGTTGCCCAGGCTTCTCGCATTAGTGTACAAACACTTCAGATAACCAGTTGATCGCCCTATCTTCTCCATTCGAAACTGGGGTCCTCCTTTCTTGCTCCTTCCTCTCTGCATTTCTTCCCGGTATCCGACTTTCCCACTCCCCTCAGGGTTTTGGTCACTGTCCCCCGACGAACCTAGTTTAAAGCCTCCTCACTAGGTTTGCAAGCCTGCCCGCGAAGATGCTCCTTCCTCTCTTCGTTAGGTGGATCCCATCTCTTCCTAACAATCCTTGTGCCCGGAACAGAGTCCCATGGTCGAAGAAACCAAAGCCCTCTCTGCGACACCACCTGCGCAACCACGCATTTATGTCCTCAATTCAACGAGCCCTGCCCAGTCCTTTCCCTTCAACAGGGAGGATGGACGAGAACACCACTTGCGCTCCAAATTCTTGGATCCTTCTCCCCAGTGCTACATAATCCGCAGTAACCCGCTCAAGGCCATTCTTGGCCGTATCATTAGTTCCCACATGGAGAAGCAGGAAGGGGTAGCGATCCAAAGGTTTGATCAGCTTGGTAAGCCTCTCAGTCACATCCTGAATGTGAGCTCCTGGTAAGCAGCACACCTCTCGAGATTCCAGGTCCGGACAGCAGAGGGATGGCTCAGTCCCTCTTAGGAGGGAGTCCCCGACCACCACCACCCGTCGTTTCCTTTTGGGGGTGGTGGCCGTGGAACCCCCATCCCTAGGACTACGCATCCCATGCCTTCCAGTAGATGGTGCTCCCTTCCCGTTTCTTCCTTGTGAGGTCCCTTCCAGAGCTTTCAGCACTGCAGAGCCTGTGGAGAGAGCTTGAAAGCAATTGCTTACCTCTATAGCATCGGGGGATTCCCGTGCTGGCCTTTTTCCCCTTCTAGAAGTTACATGTTGCCAGTTCTCTTCTTGGTCACGTACTGCCCTCTCTGGCTCCTCTGCCTGCCGTGCTTGAAGGATTAAATGCTGCCTTCTATCGAGGAGTCTTCATCCTCTCTGATCGAGCGTATGGTCGACACTTGGGCCTCCAGTCCTGTAATTTTCTTTTCCAAAATGTCGACCAGCTTGCACTTGGTGCAGATGAAATCCGTTCTTTCTTCCGGGAGGAAGACAAACATGGCACACGCTGTGCAGGTAACAACAGCAGACCCATCACCATCCATCGCTGCTGTCCTGGAGAAGGGATTTAAAAAGAAAGGCAAGAGAACCTCCCGCCCTTCCCAACTCCCTCTCAAAACTGCCTGTTAGCACTCACCTGTTCGCAAGCTCCTTGGTCGCTTGCCCACTGCCTTATAAAGCCCCTCCCCCTACCAAGGCTCAATCAGCAGAGGCTTCTAGGATTCAAACTTTAATTAGAAGCCAACAGTTTCCACCTGCCAATCACAGCACCTACCAATCACAGCACAGACTCCATCAAGGGGAGGGGGAGGGCAAAGGGGAAGTGGGGGGAAGAAAAAAAAGCCTCACTCTCAGACACAGGGGGAAAAAAACAAACAAAAACAAAAAAAAAAAGAACACACACCAACCCTCACTCACAATCACAAGCTCAGCACACAGCAAGAAAGCCCCAAACACAACACACACGTCCCTCAAGAGTCCTGTATCTGCTTCTCCTCTACCTGGAGAGCTCCCTCTCTAAAGCCTCACTCAAACAGAAAAAAAAACACACCACCACCACCACACACCAACAAACACAAGCTCAGCACACAGCAAGAAAGCCCCAACAACAACACACACTTCCCTCAAGAGTCCTGTATCTGCTTCTCCTTTACCTGGAGAACTCCCTCTCTAAACTCCCTGGGTATGTCTACACTACCCCGCTAGTTCGAACTAGTGGGGTAATGTAGGCATACCGCAATTGCAAATGAAGCCCGGGATTTGAATTTCCCGGGCTTCATTTGTATAAGCGGGGCTCAGCCATTTTTAAATCCCCGCTCGTTCGAACCCTGTGTAGCGCGGCTACACGGGGCTCAAACTAGGTAGTTCGGACTAGGATTCCTATTCTGAACTACCTAGTTCAAGCCCCGTGTAGCCGCGCTACACGGGGTTCGAACCAGCGGGGATTTAAAAATGGCGGCTCCCCGCTTATGCAAATGAAGCCCGGGAAATTCAAATCCCGGGCTTCATTTGCAAGTGCGGTATGCCTATATTACCCCGCTAGTTCGAACTAGCGGGGTAGTGTAGACATACCCTCACAGACCCAGGGGGAAAAAAAGAAACAAAAACAAACAAAAAAAAGAACACACACCAACCCTCACTCACAACCACAAGCTCAGCACACAGGAAGAAAGCCCCAAACACAACACACACTTCCCTCAAGAGTCCTGTATCTGCTTCTCCTCTACCTGGAGAGCTCCCTCTCTAAAGCCTCACTCAAACAGAAAAAAAACCCACCACCACCACACACACAAGCTCAGCACACAGTCCCCTCTCAGTCTTCTCTGTTCCAGACTACACAAGACCAGTTCTTTTGGTCTTCCCTCCTAGCTCGTGTTTTCTAGGCCTTTCATCATTTTTGTTGCTCTTCTCTGGACCTCTTCCAATTTCTCCATACCTTTCTTGAAATGTGGTGCCCAGAACTGACACAACACTCCAAGGCTTAGATGAAGAGTTTTTGCACAAGGAGTCTTTTGCGGAAGAGTTCTTGAGCAAAAACTTCTTGTGCAAAAGTGCGTCCACACCACGCACTGCAGACGCAAGAAAGCTCTCCCTTTTTCCTTCCCAGGGCTCGCCGGCATGGCTGGTGCCTGTGGCCACGAGGCCTTGCATCCGAAGAAGCCTGTTTTCGTTCGCTGGCTTCTCTTCTCCTCTTATTGCTTTTCATTAAGCAGCTGCAAGGCCAAGAAGCGGTGGAGCCACTTTCGGCAAGACACGGGAGATTTCAAAGGGGGGAGGGGCGGGAGCCACTGACTAGAAGCAGCCACGTTTGGGAACCGATTAGGTGTCCCTGGCGAAGGCTCTTCTGGCTGGTGCAGGGCTCTGGGGGAGGAAAGAGGAAGATGGGGTTGGGGTCTGGAGGGGGTTTGATTTAATCTCTCAGAACGGATCAGCAGGCTGTGCGGAGGTTAGGGGTTCAGAGGGGGCTGCATGCGGGGGGGGGGCACTCAGTTACTAGTTCAATGTGACAAGGGGAGAAGGAGTCTGTGGTTGCAGAGAACAGAACTGGAGCCGCCATCTGGTGCCCGGCAGACCCTGCTCAGAGGACACGGCCGGCTCTGGCCAGACGACAGACAATGGGGCACAGAGGGGGACCCCAGTGCCCGGCCCAGCTGGTCCCAGCGAGAGGAGAACGTTGGACGGGCGAGAGGGGAGCAGTGAAGAGGGGCCCAGCGGACCCTGTTACCTGGAGAGAGACACTGGCCGGGGAGGGGCTGTTGCTGGGGGCACTGGGGGCTCAGCTGGCAGCCGGGGGATGATCAGGACAAAGAGCGGAGCAGGTAGAGCCCCCAGGCTGCAGGGAGACTCAGACGGGCGGCGGGCCCAGGCCGACAGGCCTGAGGGATCCGTTGCTGTTCACAGCTCAGTAGCCCCCCAGCTGGGTGCTGGCGGGGAGCTGCTCTGAGCTGGGGAACAGGCTGCACTGTCCCCTCTGGGAGGGGGGCCCAGGGGGCCCGAGGGAACAGGTCAGCCCTGTTCGGAAGGCCCAAGTGTGCCGAAGGCCCTGAGAGGCGCCGTCCCAGAGGCGGAGGGGCAAACCCCTGGTGAGAGGGGCCCCCCGAGAAGGGGCTGCCGCACTGGAAGGGGGTCTGGCCCGGGGACGGACAGGCCAAGTGTGGGCGCGACCTGAGAGCCATGACACAGGCCATCCTATCCCAGCGCCCATGCCCAGCCAGCCCTCCCCTCCCTGTGGCGCCCGCAAGGCCAGCTCCAACCCGTGCAGCCCGGGCCGGCCCGGGGAGGGGGCTGGTCCCTGGGCCGAGGAGAGCCCGGGCTGACTCCTCCACGGCCTCTCTGAGCTGGAAAAGGCCCTTGCTGGGGCACGAGAAATAGGAGGGGCCGCTGGGGAAACAAGAAGGCAAAATAAAATGAACCTAAAAGGACTTTTGCCCACTCTCCTGATTTGGGGGCCTCCCTGCACAGGCCCCTCGTCCTCCTGCCTTTGGTGCAGTGACGCCTCCCCCCCGGCACGGGGTCCCAGCCACCCCTGGCCTAACGCCCCTGGACTGAGCAGTCTGGCCTCCGCTCGTGGTGTCCGGAAGGCGGCGTATCCCCGCCCCGGGCGGCTAGCGATGCCTCTTCCTGGGGGGCTAAAGCCAGCTGCAGCCGCGTCTGTGTGAGTTGTGCTGGGGCCACTTCGGAAAAGTGCTCGGGCCAGAGGGCTCCGCCCTGGGCGTTGTACAGGCAGTGGGTCGCCAGAAGTGAGGGAGACCAGCTCCGCATCCTAGGGACTTCTAGCCCCCTCTTGGCAGGATCCTGCCCTCCCAGTTCTCAGTGCATGTAGCCTCGCAGCCCGCAGGGGCAGGGCCGGGCTGTCGTCCCCACCGGCCTGGCGGTGAGCTGGCAGCCCTGCGCACAAGCGGAGCTGACGGAGAACGGGGACTTGCCCCGGTCTGCCACGTTTCAAGCCGTTGCCTGGATTTCAGAGACGCTCCCCACGAAATGAGAGCTGGCTGCGCCCCTGCTCCTCTCCAGGAAACACACAATCACTCCTCTTAAGAAGTGGGGAGAGCAAGCCCCTGGATCCCAGCCTGAATGGGAAACACCAGAGGTGGGAGCTGGTTTCGTGAGGCCCACCCGTTCCCCGCGCCACACTGACTCTGGCGCTAGTGGAAACGCAGGGGAGAAATAAACCAATCGTCTCTGAGTTGAGCGGGGCAGAAATGCCTTTCCCAGCGCCGAGGAGCGTTTTGCAAACAATGGAGATTAAAAAATAAATAAAAGCCATAAAAAGTACTTGACAGTGTCCTTTTAAATTATATTTTTTCTGAAAATATGCTATAAATCCCATGCCCGAGTCATAAAAGCACCTGGAATGCTCTTCGGAAGATTGATGGGCCTCTTACTGCTCCTCTCAATAAAGTGAATATGCTGCTTCCAAGATAATTTCTCATCAACCATATTTCAGATTCCTGAGCTCCCTTCAGTCATCCAGCCCCAAGAAATACTGTAGCATCAGCCTGTCTGAATGACATCTACTTAGAAATAACAAGTGTGGCTGATTTATAGGCACTACCTGGGATCCCCCCCATCCGTTTCTGAATCCAATGCTTTTTAGATTCGATCAAATGCCAATGAATTATCCTTCTGACTCGCCCAGGGAACTTTGTCATCCCAAAATAATCTGATCATTACTCTAGAGCGGTTCGGAAACTCTATTTCTGAGATCATCACTCCAGATACGGGGAAATAATTAGTTTCTAATACCCACACATGGAGTGCCATTTGTCAGCAAAAACACACAGTGGGCACGCGTGAGGACAGCGATTTGTCTCTCTTGCTCAGCTTCTAGTAAAGGAAAAGGAAAAAGTCTTCACTGGAGCCGGTCAAACCTCTGGTCCTGATCCTGCAAACATGAGCACACTCGAGCGATTCCCCAGAGTAACAGTCCTGTGAAAGCCAGCAAGACCCGGCTCACGCGAGTAAAGCTGCTGATGTGCAGACAGCCGTGACGTTAAGCATCTGTCTGGCCCTTCTCTTGGTTGGCTCCAGGCTGGTATCGGCTCCTGAGCTCTGCGTTGGCCAAAGGACCCAGGCTCGGGGCCGTCTGAGGACTGGTCGCTTTCTCGGTTTGCTCACGGCTGGTGCCAGGTGGGTGGGGAGGAGGCACGTGGCTTTGTCAGTTCTCCCCACTGGGTCACAGGCGCACCAGAGGCAGCGGGAGTGAGAAAGGAGCCCATGGGGGAGCCACCCCCGGGACGGCCGTTGCCTGGGGCCAGGTGGGGCCACCAGACGCCGCTTGGGGCCAGAAAGTCCAGTTACAGTGGGGCAGGGGAGGTGCTGGGTCATTAACCTGCTCAGCCGGGGCCACCTGCTACTCGAGATGATCCAGTGAGTAACGGGGGGGGGGGGGGGATTGAGGGGAAGGGGCAGAGAAGAGAAGGGACCTTGAGAGTCAGCGCAGGGGCAGATCCTTGGAGAAAGGGAAGGGCCACGAGAATCCCGTTGCCATCAGTTAACAAGCTTCCCGGGGCTGGAGAATTTGCATCCACCCGTCCGTCCGTCCGTCCGTCCCTCCATCTATCTCAGGAGGGCTGAGCCAGCGCAGGCTTCAGACTCATTCCTGAGCGGTGGCGACATGGTCACATGCTGGGCCCCTCCAGGAGCAAACCAGAGAGCTGCCAGGGACGGTACAAGGCTCAGTGCGGCCTGAGGAGCCAACGCCCTGCTGTGAGTAAGGCACACGTGGGGCTCGCAGACACTTCCGGGCAGCTGCCTGAGCGCTCAGGGTGGATTTCTAGAACATAAAGTTCAAGATCTCAAAGCTGTTCTCATTCTGGAAGGGGGGCGGGCGGGGGAGGGGTTACATCCTCCGTGAAAGATGTTGAGGATTGTTTTTGTTCTTTGTCTTTTTATGCTTTGGGGGTTTGGTTTTGTTTTTCCTTTTTGCCTCTCCTTGCAATGGGATGAGTGATGTTCAGCAGCGCTCCCTGGAAGCTGGGCACTTGTGCTGCCGCTCGGAGAGGTTCAAACGCCTCCCAAGTGATTGGCAGAGCACCCGCAACTCGCTTTGTGTTTCTATGTGCACATCCCTCCATGCACGTGCAAAATTATTCCACACATGGATGGAAAAGATTAGAGGGAACATTGATGTTCAGCATTGTTCAGGGAAGTCTGGAGAAGTTCTTTGCCTTCCTCTTTTTTCTCCTTTTCCTTTTGTTGCTCTTGACTTTTTCCTAACGTCAAACAGTTGTGCAAAGCTATCGAGTAACAATGGGAAAAAGAGAAAACTGGAAACATTGGGGCAGGGTGGGGGCAGAACTGAAATCTGGGCACCGTTCAGGTTATTTAGTTACTGTACTTATGGATTCACTACGTTCTGGCTACGTCTAGACTGCAGGCTTCTTTCGGAAGGAGCTTTTATCAGAAGAGATCTTCTGGAAAGTGATAGAGATGGAGCCGGGTTAGTCTGGTGTAGCTGAAACAAAAAAACAGGACCATGTAGCACCTCCCCCCCCATCCCCCTTCTGTTCTGAAATGTGATTTGTCCTTTTCACATGTGTTCATTTTTTAATTGTCTCCTTTGGTATATATGGCTGTGACTATTTTCTTCCACTGTTTGATCTGAAGAAGTGGGTCTGGCCCACGAAAGCTCATCGCCTAATAAACCATCTTGTTAGTCTTTAAAGTGCTGCATAGTCCTGTTTTTTGTTTCATCTTCTGGAAAAACGTCTTCCGACAGAGCGTCCACACAGCCAAAGCGCATCGAAAAGCGAGCTGCTTTTTTGAAAGAGAGTGTTCACCCTGACTGGACGCTCTCTCGCATGTCAGCTGTGATTGCTATGGGCGGAGTGGCCACCGGGGCACCTGTGCTTTCTCCTCTTTCCTCTTCTTCCGAAAGAACTCCCTCTTCCCCGGCCACACACGCCTTTTGCCAAGAGTTCTTTCACAAAAAGGCTTCTTCCTGAAGAATGAGGATTACCAGTGCCAGAAAACCCCTCTGTTCTTTCCATTTGCTTGGGAAGAACGCGATTGCAGCGTGGACACTGCTCTGTAGTGCAGACAAACCATCAATGGCCAAAAAGGGAAGGAAAAGAAAGGGGGATAGGTGAGGAGGCCCTGCCCAGCCACCCATCAAAATTCAAAAACTTCAAACATTTTCGTTGTAATGAAAAAGCAGAAAAATGCAAAAATATCCAAAGCTTTTTGTGAAGATTTTTGTTTTGAAAAAAGACTAGAATTTCTTGCACAAAGATTTTATCAAAACCTGAGCACCAGATCTGCTGATGGACAGCAAAGAACGGAACCCCTCCCATCGGGGCCCGGACTCAACGCTTCTGTCTCATTTAAAAGCCCGGGAATGAGTTTGTTTGCTATTTAGCCGGCGCCGGTGTGACGTGGGGGGGGGGGGGGGGGGGGCGCTGTCTGCTCTGTGACCCAGGCTCCCCCTGCGCTGGGATGGGAGATTCCCACTGACTCACCCAAATGTGGATTAACCCAGACACCCCGGCTCAGCCTCCCAGGGAGGGAGACAAAGGGAGGAGGCGGAGACCAGCACCTGGCTGGGGGGGCAGGGCTGGAAGAGAGTTTTTAGTTTCTGGCTGGTATCATGGAGGAGACAGCCTAGGGAAAAGGGCTGGGATTTAGGGGCCCAGTCTCCCCCATCTCAAGGGGGACTGAGGCATCCTAGGCTTGCCCTGGAACCAGATGACATCTGTGCTGTGCTGTATCCTGGAGAAGCAATAAACTCCCTGGCTGTGTCTACACTGGGCCACTTATTCCGGAAAATCAGCCGCTTTTCCGGAATAAGCTGCGAGCTGTCTACACTGGCCCTTGAATTTCTGGAAAAGCAACGATGCTCTACTGTACAAAATCAGCCACTATTCCGGAAAAACTATTCTGCTCCCGCTCGGGCATAAGTCCTTATTCCGGAACACTGTTCCAGAAAAGGGCCAGTGTAGACAGCCCAGTAGTCTTTTCCGGAAAAAAGCCCCGATTGTGAAAATGACGCTCTGGGCCCTTTTCCGGAAAAGCGCGTCTACATTGGCCACGGACGCTTTTCCGGAAAAAGGGCTTTTCCGGAAAAGCAGCCTGCCAATGTAGACGCTCCTTTTCCGAAAATACTTAGAACGGAAACTATTCTGTTTTAAGCATTTCCGGAAATTCATGCCAGTGTAGACAAAGCCCCTCTGTTCTACTGGCTGGGGGAATTCGTGCCACTACGGGGGTGTAGGAGGCGGGGGAACCCCAAGGCACCATCACAGCCAGTTGTCTTAAGAACCACACTGCACTGTCAGTGCTGAGCCCAGGAGTAAAATCCTGACTTTGCTGGAGTTAGCTGCGTCCGCCAGCTGTAGAATTCGCTCTGGTGATATTCTCTCTGAGGCACAATCTATAGATGTCATAGAACCCGAAGGCTGTCGAATCCCCCCTCACTCGTCTCTTGTGCAGACTAACCAAGCCCAAATCCTCGTAAGTCATGTGCTCCAGCCCCCTCAGCATTCTGGTTGCTCTTCGCTGGACCCTCTCCAGTGCGTCCACATCCTTCCTGTAGTGGGGGGCCCAGAACTGGACACAATACTCCAGATGTGGCCTCGCTTCCCCAGATCTGCCAGCAACGCTCCTGCTCCTGGTCAAACAGTCAGCTGTCCGCTGCAGCATCCCAAGAAGAGCAGCTAGCTCAGACCCAGATGCCCGGCCTGGGCCAGTGCAGACCTGACCTTGAAGACGCTCTGCTCAGCCTGGGTGTGATTTTTCCGCCTGGCTGCCCCTGGCTGCCTCTTGCCAGGGCTGCAGCGCTGCTGTAGTCAGAGGCCTGGGCTTTACCTCCCGCCTTGACATTCACACAGCGCAGCCCAGTCAGTCAGGGACATGCCCTGGGGAGAAAAGCCAGGCTGGAGCCGAAAGCAGGGACGCACCTTGCCCGGGGAGACTGGAAGCTGACGGAGGATACAAATGATCAGAACAAGTAACGGCAGGTGTGACAGGGCCCTGGACTGACGGCAGCAACCTCTGAAAAGTGAGCTCTGTCCTCCCCAGGCCTTCCACCTCTCAAAGGGTGGGGCGGGGCCTATTCTCCCTTGCTCTGCCCATCCGCCTGTCCCAGGGGCCAGCGCCGAGACTGTGTGTAACACTCACACCTCTGCGGGAGACTGTCGGGGGCCCAGCTTGAGAAGCGGCAGTGAGCCGCAAAGATAAGGTGGAAATCGTGTGTGTGTGTGCACCTGTGTGCGTGTATGTGTGCACACACATGAATGTGTACATGTGTGTGTGTGCACGCTTGTGTGCAGGCGTGTGTGCATGCATGTGTGTGCACGCGCACGTGCGTGTGTGCATTTGTGTGTGTGTGCATGCGTTTATGTGCACGCGGGCGTGTGTGTGCATGCGTGTGCGCGTGCGTTTACACACGTGTTTGTATGAACGAGCATCTTCTGGGCCGAGGGGTTTCCCTGCATTGTTGTTTCTCATTTATTCCATGATTATTTCTTTTCTAAAGCAGGCCACAGAGCCAGGCAATTACAGGAGCCAAAGCAGGTGAAGGTGAATCGGGCCCTGGGATGCTCGCGCTAAGCACAGCTGTGGGCCCATGGGGCTACGGTTAGACCCGCCGCGTCCAGGGAACGCGTTTGCTCTTCAGCTTCTTTTCGCGGGAGAGCAAAGGCGCCCTTTGGGGGCCCGTGTCCCTCGTTTCACGTCGAGATGGGGCCAAATGGCGGAAAAGCCTCTTCCCCCAAAAAAGCAGAAAAAGCAAAACCGCCACAGTCTAGACCTAGCCTGGGTAGCCAGGCTGCCTGCCGCGGGGCGTAGGCCGAGGTCCGAGTGGGTCGGGTGGATCCGGGGGTCTGGCCTGCCCCGAGTCTATGCGCTCGCTGTGCTGCCGTCGGCTGGGCTACGCCAGACAAGGCCCCGTGTCTCCGGCCAGGCCTCAGCTCCTCTTCGCAGGCCCCCCCAGCGCGAGGAAGCAGCCGCCCGTCTCCTGTGCCAGCGCCATGCAGTCTCCAAACCGCTGCCCTGCCTCGCACGGCCGCCTGGGCAGGGGCCCGACTGTGGGGAGGCGTGCTGGGGCCCACCCGCCTTGGGGGAGGGGAGGATGCTCTGCCCTGCGCCACCTCCCCCACTCCCGCCCCTGCCAGGGAAGGGGTTTGGGGCTCGCCCGGCTCCGCCCACTGGGCGCTCCTGCTGGGGATCAGGGTCAGGGTTCAGGGGTCTGCCCACCTGGCACTCCCCCTGGGAGGGGGCTGCCCCGTTCCCCCGCCCGGCGGCCCTTAGGGAAGTGGGATTGGGGTGCCCCCGACTCCGCCCCCAGCGCCACGCCCTGCCCTGCCTGGGGCAGCGGGCCCAGAGGCAGAGCCAGGCCTGGGGCCAGGGGCCTGCCCTTCCCTGCTCTGGTTCCCTGTGCCCTGCCCTGCCGTGCGAGGCCGCTCCTCCCCGCCGAGTCTGCCCCCCCAGGAGAGGGGCTGAGCCACTGGCTGTGGAGCACGAGGGGCAGGCCCCCCCCTCTGTACCCCGCCCCCCCGGCCCGGGCCTGCTGCTGCCACCTCTGGGACAACGAGCGCGCCGGCCTGGGCCCCAGCGGCTTCTGCGGGTTGTTTGCTCGTCGGCGCCCCAGCCTGGCTGGTGGTTTATCCGGGAGGCCTTCGGGTCAGCACGTGGGCTATCCGCCCCGGAGCGAGGCTCGCTGTGCTGGGCACATCCCCGGCAATGCAGCGGCGTCCTGCCGGCGGCTTGGCCCTGCTCCTTTGCGAGGCACCTGGCTCGTGCAGAGCAGCTTGCAGGAGAAACCGTCCCTGCTGCCCCGAGCCAGGGGCCTCGGCTCGTCGTGCAGCCCCGCAGTGATATTCGGCGACCCTCAGATCAGCCACCGCCTGGAACGCCAGCGGGTAGCGCTCTGGCCCGGCCGCGACGGCTGCTGGCTGGCCACAGGTCTGCCCGGACCTGCTGGAGGTGCAAAGAGGCAACGAATGCCCGGTGCTCCCCGTGCGAGCGCTGCGCGGCCCGGAGTTACCCGCTGCCGGGCCCCCGGCTCATCACACGCCTGGCGCTGTCTGCTCCCGCTCGCGAGCTTGGCTCCCGGCCTCATGGGAACATGGAGCCTCGGCTTCCGCTGGCCTCCACGAGGTCGGTTTCTGCCCAGGGGCTTGCAGAGAAAAGCTCGCACATGAGGCTGCTGCGCCGGGGGCGAGGGAAAAGAGCAAGGCAAAGCGGCGCAAGACGGGCCGCGTTCAAACCACTCGGGAGCGCTAAGCGCAGGAGCCGGGGGCGAGGGCAGCGCCCATCTCACAGCTGAAAGCCAGAGAGGGGCTGTCCCAGCCGCCCCTGCAGCCCAAGCAGGCAGCGAATCCAGGTCTCTGGCACCCCCGTCCAGGCCTTCCTTGGGGCAGACAGCGGGGCACGTCTTGGCCTGCAGGGGCTGGCGGTGCTGTCCCTGGGGGCGGGGGGGGGGGGGGGGGGCTGCATATGTGGTTGGCAAACTAGGTGTGTGGCCTGAAGACCAAACACGCGTCCTGACCCTCCCCCGGTCCCCATCCCAGGCTCGTTGCCTGCTGGACGCTGACTGCTACGGACGCTGGTGAATTCGTGCGGGCTCAGATCCCGCCCCCTTGTCATGCGAGGGGCTGCCGGCTGCCTTGATGCTCCAGCACATGCCTTCTGGACGGCCACGGGTCTGCTCCCTGGCTCCAGAGCCTGCCCTGCTATGGCAGATTCACTCCTCCGGTTCGAACCACGTCACTGACCTGTGCCACTTCATGGCAAAGCCTCCAGCGGGTGGTGTTTCCCTGGCAGCCCGGCCCCTGGGGTCAGCTGATGCGCTGAACAGTCGAAGTTACGTTCCCAGAGACGGTGTCTGCCCCCGGAAGGCTCCGGTTCAGGGCAAGGAAGAAGGTCACCAAACGTGGTGTCTTTAAAAGCCCGCACGATTTTAAAGCCGATTTCATCATTTTGCCAGGCCTGACTCGCGGCGAGGCGACGAGGGGCGCTCTCAATAGGTTCTGAGCGCATGGGGACCAAGATCCAGTCTGGCCCAGGCTCAGGTACGGCGGACAAAGGGAGAGGGCTGATTTCCGGAGAAGGGGCTGGACGTCACAGCTGCTTTCAGAAGGCAAGAAAAGCAGCCGGGGAGTTTGCAGAACAACTCGATGCCGGAGCCCGAGGCCGGGAGTGAGAGAACAAGCAGGATGAACTGGAAGACACAGTCTGTGAACATGGGGGGCGAGTTCTATGGGCCCCAGGTATATCCCCCAGCCTGCCCGCTGCCTCCACGCACCCCCCTCCCGGTGCGGCCCCCCAGGTCCAGCCGCTCACTCCGCCCAGCAGCTGGCTGGGCCCCGTGGCTCCTGGGGAGGGGGTCTCTGCCCTGCGGCCAATAGAAAATGGTGAGGACACTGCTCGTGGGCTGCAGCCTGTGGAGACGCCCCCGCCCCCACCCCCCGGAGGCTCAGCATCAAGCTGTTCTAATGCAGAGGAGAGAGAAGAGCCCAGGAGCATGTTAGCCATGGAAACACCCCGCCCCGGGACACCCACGGGAGGTAGCAGGAGGGGCTTGTCCCCAGCACAGCAGACACAGGGATAGCGCGTGTGCAGGGACCACGGCGGGAAGGCCACGACGAGGAAGGAATCAGCTGGCAGGAAATGTTACGGAGCCCAGAGAGGCTTCTACAAAGCAGAGAGATCGGGGGTGGCGAGGGCCCCTCGCTCAGGGCAGAAGGAGAACAGGCAAGGGAAGAGGGCAGGAAGGCCGAGCTGCTCTGTGCTCACAAAAACAGGACGTGGGCAGACAGCTAACGACCTTGCCACAGACTGGGATAAGCCAAGCGCACGTCAGAGACCGTCTGACCAATGTGCCACGTGCAGAATACATTTTGTTGTGTGCACTGAGGCGTGTGTGAACGTGCACCACACCCTCGCCATGGGCATTCTGCTAGCCAGCTGGGCGACCAGCATGTCTCCTGAGGGCCGCCCAGCGCCCAGCTGCAGGGCACACGGCAGTGCTGACCGTGGGGAGAGTGCGAATCAGCAGGGCCACCAAGGAGCGGAGGAAATCTCAGAACCACGGGTCAGATTATTGGCCCACGTGTGCATGAGGAGCGGTTCCAGAAGCCTGGCGAAGGGCCAACAGTGAGTCAGGACCTACAGAGCAGCCAGCCGGCCAGCCACACCCGGGCAGCTGCCAGTGCAACGTCTGACCCCTCACTGCACGACTCCCATAGGGCGGCCGCTCACGCGCAGCCAGCGTGGCTCTACCAAGAACAAACCGGCCAAACCCACTCGATTTTCGTCCCTGATACCTGCTGTGGCGGCTGGGGGATGGCGCGGACGTGGAGCTCAGCCAGGCTTCGAGAGTCCCGGGCCAGGGCCCTCGACAGGTGGACACGTCGTAGGCTAAAGCGCGACTGTGGATGGAGGCTGCGAGCTGGAGGGACGTCTCCTGGGGGCTCCGCAGGGCTCTGTTCTGGGTCGGGGGCTCGTGGCCTGGGCGCAGGGACACAGAGACACCGGTCAGTCTGCAGATGACACAAAGCTGGGAGGAGGAAGCTGAAGTCCAGAGGCCCCTGGCACCCTGCAGAGCTGGGCTCTAGACAGCACGGAAATTGGACACACATGCTGGGGCTGCCCCAGGCAGAAAAGCGAAATGCACCAGTGCAGGCCGGGCCCTGGCTGGGCAGCCCCTCTGCTGAGAAGGCTCTGGGGGCGGTGCCGGATCCCCCCCAGCGGGAGTCAGCCCCTCGATGCTGGGGGCAGCCAGCACGTGCATTTGGGTGGCATCGGCAGAGGCGCAAGCCCCGGCGGCGGGAGAGCCGCTCTGCTCGGTGCGGTTAGGCGGGAGGAAGGTGCCCAGGCCTGGTCACTGGCGCAGGGACACTGGAAAGGAGTCGGAGGCGAGTGGCAAAGGTGCTCAGAGGGGAGGGCTGCAGCCACGGGCGCAGGGGCTCAAGGAGCGGGGGGGGGGGGGGGTTGGAAGACAGACGAGGGGGGGCCATGGTGGCCAGGGGGCCAGCCTTCAAGGACTGGACTGGCTGCCTGCGGGCGGGAGAACAGTTCTCTCCGGCGCAGCGGGCAGGACGCGAGCCGGCGGCTTCACACTGCCGCACAGCAGATTTCAATGGACTCGCCTGTCAGAGCCGTGGGACCCTGGCACGATGCTGGGGAGGCTGGAGCCACCTGGCGCGGCTGGCTCGGGCCTGGCAAACCCTGCGTCTCGGCAGGTTAGACTGGACGGCCCTGGCGGGCCCCGCTAAGCCCCGTGGTTCTGTGGTTTGAAAACTCGGGGCTGGCAACTCGGCATGCAAGTGTCCCTGTTTCTAATGAGGATCAGTCAACCAAGTATGCAGCCCATACCCCCTCCCCACGGGTGGGCGGAGGGGCAGTTACGCGGCGCTAGCCCAGTGCTTCGAAAGGACGAGGTGCAGCGCGAACGCCAGCGATTCCCTACAGGCTGGCAAGCAAATCCCGCAGGGGCCTTCCCTTGGTAGCTTTGAATGCGGCTCCTGCAGCCCCCAATGAAAGGCTTCTCTACCCTGTGTACCAAACATAACTAGGGACACGTGCAGCATTGCTAGTGCCATGCTCGGGACACAGACACTGTTGTGCAAATGCTGCGAAATGGGCACAGTTCATGTGCAGTGTTGCTGACTGCAAGAGAGCAACAATCATTAAAAACCATGAGATTGGCCCACAAATATTGAGATTTACAAATACTGTCAAACCCTCTTTAACTCCCCTCTTCCAGCGGTGCCTGTCTGCATGTCCCCTCAAAGCTGTCCCTGGGGAAATGGTGAGATGGGCGGGGGCAGGTACCTGCTAGCTGGGAAAGGGGGAAGACGTATTATGTTCATGTGCCAGGGTTTAACATGGGTAGAGCCCTGTGCAGATACGAAATGTGTATCCACATCCCCATTTGAATACCTAAAAATGTGCTGGGGATACCCACAGGGCCATCCCGGGATGCAGCTAGCCACAGGTACAAAGCGGATGCCTGCGGATTTGCAGGGCTCTGCACATAAACCCTTAGTCGAAAGCTCTATAATGTGATCAAGTTAAAATACTGCAGAAACCCTATTTCATACGTATTTAGAAAGATACAGCGCGAGATCTGCAAAATGGAGCTGGAAAATGAACAATGAACATGCAACCCACACAAATCACTCTCTCTACGTATCAAGTTTTCCAATTATTTCTCAATGAAGATTTATGTGAGCCGCACAGATCTTTACAGGCAAGAATATCTTTACACTATCAACGGCCTTTCTGAGCTTTCTATATTTCATTGCAGTAATTACATTAATAATCCCTAAATATTATTTTTAAATAATCGATGCAGTCACATTGGGGGTATTTCAGAAACCATTTTCAATCATTCTTCCTCCTTTCCTTGTGTTACTTACTAACCACGTCTGCCCAGGGCCCAGGAATTGCAATGCGCTCTGGAGGCTTTTCAAAGAGCTCAGAATGAATTCTCCAAATAACTGAACGTCAGGCAGCGTTCGTTTCACTGCGCTTTCCTCCTGCAGCCCCTGCAGCGTCTCACCTTCTTCGAACCCCTGGACTCCCCGCCCCTCAGTTCAACCCCCTCATATCAGTGCACAGGCCCTTCCTCCTCAGGCAGTCCCCCCATCCCCTCCCGGGTCTCTCAGCCCCTCTCCCAGCCTGGTAGCTGCAGCGGGGTCAACAGGAGCAGTGCCAGGGACCCCTCCCCAGGCAAGCGCCCCAACCTCTGAACCCCCTGCCCTCAGCACAGACTGGCCGCGGCAGGCTTGAGTTGCTGCGCCAGCTGTCGGGAGGGGTTGGGTACAGGCGGGGGCAGGGTGGCAGGAGGTTGGCCGGGGGGCAGCACGTGAGGGGCAGCGCCCTGGGTCGGAAGCAGGGCCGTGGCCCCGTGTGCGTGGCAGAGCCACGGCCGGGCTGCAATGAACGGACAGGGGAGTCTGACCCGGGCCTGGGGGCTTCCAGACTCACACCAGCTCCCCCCAAGCCCTGGCCGGGACTGGCTGCCTGCCAAGCCGGGACCTTCTCCCACAGGCCAGAGGAAGCTGCCCTGGGCTTAGAGGCTGGCAGCAGAGGGGCAGTGTGACGGCGCGTTGGGGGTTCCCCGTCTCCTGCACCCCGAAATGGCACAAACAGACTGCACCAGCCAGTGGAATTGAGGGTGGTTTATTGCTCCTCCAGCACAGCGCAGCACAGATGTAATCTGGTTACAGGAACTGGGCTAGGATGCCTCAGGCCCCCTTGAGATGGGGGAGAATGGGCCCCTAAACTCCAGCCCCTTCCCCTAGGCTCTCCTCCATGCCCTCCGACAGCCAGCAACCAACTCACTAACTTCCAGCCCTGCCCCCCAGCCAGGGCAGCATCCACCTTCCTTTGTTCCTCTCCATGGGGGGTGTCTGGCCACTGGTTCAACAAGTTTGGCATTACCTCTGCCTAGTGAGGGTTTTCCCTGCTGGGTCTTGCTCCAGACAGCAGGGGTCACCACAGCCCAGCAAGTACCCCCACTACGTCACAGGCAGCATCTCCCCTTGGCGCCCAGCTGTGTTCAGAGCAGCCCATGAAACCCAGGCCGGGGGGGGGGGTTGCCGTCTCCCAGCAGCTCTGGATGGCCCCGAAGAAGCGACCGGCCCTGGGGCAGCCGGCAGGAGAAGCGCCCGGGGGATGGCCCCGAAGAAGCGACCGGCCCTGGGGCAGCCGGCAGGAGAAGCGCCCGGGGGAGGCGAGAGGAGGGTATTTCACTAATCGAGTAGTCGCCAGGCAGCCGGCTCAGTCCTGGCTTGCCCCGGGGGCGGGACCGAACCCCGCTGCGGCTCTGCAATCTGAAAGCCAGTGGGAGCCAGGCAGCCTGTGGCCCCCCCCCCGCCCCCGCCGGCCCTGCTGCCTTTTCAACGCTGACTGCCCCCATCACTGGCCCCCGCTTGCCGCCTCCGATACAGAGCGCGAGCAGTAGGGTTAGCAGATGGTTTAAAAAACATACCGGACACACTTGATCTCAAAGGGGGAGCGGGGGGCACCAGCCGGGAGGGGCTAAGGGGAGCGGGGCTGGCTGGGGGAGATCCCCGAGGGGGGGAGGGACCAGCTGGCAGGAAGAAGGGCTGGCTGGGAGGGGGCTGGGAGGAGAGGGGCTGGCCAGGAGGAGGTGGGGGATCAGGGCTGGCCAGGAGGGGAACCGGCCGCTGGGGAGCAGGGCTGGCCCAGGTGTGCACAGATTCCAGGGTGCTGCCCGTCCTGTGCACGGTCCCGGCGGGGCGCACGGGCGAGTCCGGCCCCGGGGATTCCACCCCCACCTCTCTCCTCTCCACCGCGTCGTTGCGCACTGCCTGGCTGGTAGACACGCCCACGCAGTGTGACTCACGCAGTGTGAGCGTGTCTAGCAGCCAGGCAGTTCCCAACTACGCACTGATACTCCTGATAATAATAAAAATGTACTTGATTAGAAAATACCCGACACTTCTATGCCCGGTATTTTCTCAATTTGTTTCCCGGACAGAAAGCTCAAATACCGGACTGTCCGGTTCAAAACCGGACTCCTGGCCACCCTAGTGAGCAGTCGACTGCCCCTACGCTCCCGGCACGCCCAGCGAAAGGCCTAGGAAAGGCAGGGGAGGGAGGTTCTGACGGTCTCGTGCCTTCTCGTGGCACAGGGGGCACATTAGCCAGGGAGGAATACACAAAGGGAATGAAAACGGCCATTTCCCCCGTACTGGGCCTTCTTTCAAGCCAGAAATGTCATTTTTAAAAATGAGTTTGGGAGCGAGTCAGTTTTGCATGAAAACACAAACACCTGACTTGTTCCAACTGAGCTTCCAGCCACTGTGAGTCGTATTGAATCTGCGCTGGGGCTTTATGACAAACGAAAAACCTCCAAGTCTAGGTTAGGGCCCCACTGTAGTCACTTAGCAGTGTGCACCGCTCGGCTGCCTGGCCGAAGAGGCATGGGTATGACTTGAATACAAAATGTCATTGAAAGCCACTTGTTGCTTTTTGCTCTGGGGTAAAAATTCACAATTTTCACGTAGCAAATGTTCCGTGTTTCCCCGGCGGCTGCATGATGCCTGGCTTAGGCTGATATTTGCGAGGTAACACGGACCCTGTCAGGGCCTGGGCAAACTGCTTCCAGCTCAGGCTGGCGAGGGTGCAGGGGCCTGTGCACGGCGTGGGACGGGGGAATCTGACCCTCGAGGTTCTAGGCGCCTCGTGCCAGTGACACTGAGCCAGGTGGGAGGTGCGATGGACAAGCCTCGGAGCGCACCCATCTCTCCGCACTGCTGGCACTTCGCTGGACGGAGCTGAACGGCTCCCAAGAACGGCCTTCCCTGCAGCCCTTCGTCACCTCTGGTTCCTGTTCCCGCTGGAGCCGGGGCGCGAGGGGACTCATCGAAGCACGGCCGGGCCCGGAGAACAGCGTGTAAGTTCGGGTTTGGAGCAGGCACAGACGGCTGGCTTGGCCTTTCCCCTGGCCGAGCCATAGCTACGGGTGGGGCACAAGGCAGGACTTGCCCGCGGGACTCAGCTGGAGTCTTTGCAGGGGGTTCCATGGGGCCGGGACCCAGCTGATGTGCAGCCCCTCTGGGATGGTCTCCTTGGACTGCCTAGGCAAGAGCTCCCTATGGTCGAGGGCCTGGCTCTGGACCCTTCCGTGTCCTTCTCTGTGCTGCTTGGAGCTGTAGCTGCTGCATCTCTGGTCTGTTGGCGGGAGGCCAGGACCTCGAAGCCCGGTGCTGGGTCGTTTGGATCGGGCTGGCATCTTACCTGATTGTCATTGTAAATTACAATACCGGACAGTTCTATTGGCTCAGTTTGTTTCCTGAACAGAAAGCTCAAATACTGGACTGTCCAGTTCAAAACTGGACACCTTGTGTCACGTTACTGGATTTTGAGGGGAGCAACCAGATCACTGCTGCACCCATAAGTGGGGGTGTTGGCCCCAGAAATGGTATAAAAGGGGGCCATGTGGGGTGTTGAATAGAAGCTCACTGTCTGCTGATCCTATGTACGCTATTTATGTGGTTGTATAATGTCTGTGTGTGTAGTTAGGAGTCTGTAATCTGTGTGGAGACTGAATATTTCTCTGCATGTGGTTGAGCAGTGGGCAGAGCCCGGCCTATGGACATGCTAATCAGCAAGGCCCTGTGGGACAATAGCGCTCAATGGGCCAAGGACACACCTAAAGAATGAGGGTGACTCATACCTAAGGGCTACCAGCAGGCAACACAGAGGAATAAGCCGTGGGCCAGGTGACCTGCTGTAGCCAAGAAGAGACCAGGAAGGAGGGATAAATAGGCCACGTGGTGGACTCCATCTTGGTCTTCAGCTCAGCACTTCATCCCAGAGGCAGCACTGCAGGGATCGAAGAGCCAGAAAGACTTGTGAACCCATCCTGATCCTAGGATGTGCAACAAAGACTTTTAAACCAGCAGCTGTAACATCTCTGCTAGAGCCTGCATCGAGAACTGGGAGATTCGATGCATGTAATGTACTATCCTTTAACAACCTCACTCTCATGCTTTTCTTTACTGTAATAATAAACCTTTAGATGTTAGATGCTAAAGGATTGGCCCAGCGTGATTTGTGGGTAAGGTCCAGAGGGTAAATTGACCAGGGATCTGTGGCTGGTTTCTTGGAACTGGAAAGGACGTGTTCGGGGTAGGTGGGATTGGGTGCTAGGACCCCCCACCTGTGTATGAGGCCCGGGGCCATCTGGGGCACGGATATTGCTGGGGTGTCGGAGGGGTTTTGCTCGTGAGGCTTCAGGCAGGCTGCTGAAGCACTCTGTGGGTATGTCTACACTACTCTCCTAATTCGAACTAGGAGGGTAATGTATGCATACCGCACTTGCAAATGAAGCCCGGGATTTGAATTTCCCGGGTTTCATTTGCATAAGCCGGGCGCCGCCATTTTTAAATGCCGGCAGTTCGAACCCCGTGCCGTGCGGCTACACGCGGCACGGACTAGCTAGTTCGGATTAGGCTTCCTAATCCAAACTAGCTGTACTCCTCGTGGAATGAGGAGTACAGCTAGTTCGGATTAGAAGCCTAATCCAAACTAGCTACTCCATGCCGCGTGTAGCCGCACGGCACGGGGTTCGCACTAGCCGGGATTTAAAAATGGCGGCGCCCGGCTTATGCAAATGAAGCCCGGGAAATTCAAATCCCGGGCTTCATTTGCAAGTGCGGTATGCATACATTACCCTCCTAGTTCGAACTAGTGGGGTAGTGTAGACATACCCTGTGGGACTGATTTGTGGCCTGTTTGGAGAGGTCACCAGTCTGGGGGCTGTAAGTAGCCCCGAAGTTGAGCAATTCGCCCTGAGCAGACGCCCTCAGCTGTGCCCAGACACGGCCCGGTCCATCACACCTTGCAACCCTAGCAGCTGCCGCTGATTCAGGCATGCCCACTAATCGCTGCTGCGCGGTGGTGCCCTCGCTCGGCATGTCACACTCAAGCCGAGTGCGTGGAGCCCACGTCCCAGTGCACGAGGCTGCCGGCCCAGTGCAGCGCTCATCGTGCTCAAGCTACCGCTGGGCCCCGGCCTGGCAGGCCCCTGGAGAGCCAGGGGGTCTTGCATCCAACAGCTCTGTGGCAGCTGGTCAGGCCAGGTACCACGGCGGCGGGTGCGCTCCCACGGAGGAGCTCCGTGCACACAGCATGGAAACAGCGAGTCAACCCATCGCACGGCGCACGCACACGGACACTCCCACGCCTGGCTTTGTTCCACAGGCGGCTACGAGCGCCACCGCTGCCCGAGTGCCACTCGCAGTGACTGGCACGAGCCCACGGGACCGAAACCCCTCTAGGGCACATCCCCAAACCACAGACCATAGGCCACAGCTCACCCAGCGACACGTTGTGACTGGCCCGAGTCCAGGGCATTCCAGCAGTGTGGCCCGTGGGCCATGCGCAGCCCCCAGGACAAGCCACGAGAGCAGGTTTACATGAGCAGTGTGGCCACGGGGCCATGCTGGCCACTGCTTCCCACAGCTGCCAGTGGCTGGGGCAGTGGAGCACAGGCCCTGGGAGCAGTGGGCGGCTGTGTCTGCCACTGGGGCCCCGTTCTGGGAAGCGGGGGCCTTGAGAGATTTGCATTGGGGGTGCCCAGAGACTCGGAGACGACCCCACGGGCAGATTTACCACAACCGCTAACCACTGGCCACTTGCCTCCCGGTGCAAACAGGGGTCGCACCGTCCTGCAGCCGCTGGGTGGAGCACGAGGTCGCACTAGGAATCTAACCCAAACATACCTGTGTGCACGCTGCCGGACGCCATGCAGCAAAACCCAACCAGACCTGTAGGAGGGACCCTCTCTCCCTGCCCTACGCTACGCCCACCTCCCCTTCCCTCTCCTTGGCCTCTCCCCGCGCTCCCACCTGCCCGCCCGGCACGCTCCTCCCTGCGCCCCCCCCGCTGCCTGCCTGAGCCCTTGGGGTAGGGCTCGTCTCTGACACCTTCCCCATTCCGTGCAACACGCAGGCAGGTGGTTCTCTGCGACCCGCCCGCCCCACAGCCCGACCGAGCCCGTGGGCCACGCGGGCAGCAGGCCGGGTGTACTGGCCCCTGAGTAGTGTGAAGTCCCCCACGACGGTGGCCCCTGCTCACTCCGCCCGCGGGCCGGCTCCTCAGCGGGGCCTCGTGTAAAGCTGCGGGCGCAGGGCGCGGGGCGCGGGGCGTCTCACTCTGCTGGAAAGCAGACCCAGGGGCCGGAGCTGAGGCCGAGTCTCCCGGTCAGGTCTCCAGCCCACGGCGGCCTGAGGCTGCAGGGAGCTGCTCCCTGAGACGCCCGGGGCTGAGTGCAGCCTGTTGGGCGGGCAGAGGTACCACGTACGCAGGGTTGGGGGAGCCCCTCGTGGCCCCGTGCTGGAGCCCACAGGGCCCTGGGGGCCAGGCGCCCTGCGGCAGTGGGAGCTGCCCTGCTCTGCTGAGGGCAGTTGGGGGGGGGGGGGGGGGGCTGGGAGCCGGCCTGAGGCCAGGCCAGGGCTCAAGGAAGGGGCTGGACTGGGCACAAGCCGAAGGAGGCCTGGGGCCGAGGGGCGGGTGCGGCTAATCCCCGGTAAGGGGGGAACCGGGGAGGCATGAGGGGCCGGTTCCCCTGGCCCAGGGGCTGCGTTTCTCAGGGAAGTGGCGGGATGAGCCGCGGCCCGAGGGCTCTGTGCACAGCAGGGGCAGCAACGCGGAGGCCTGGCCTGGGTGCAGCCCCGAGTGGCCCTGGCAGCGTCTCTGGCGCAGGGCGAAGCCCGTTCGGAGGGCAGAGGCCGGCGGAGCAGAGGGGGCTGGCCTGCCCCCAGGGCGGAAGGTGCCTGGGCCTGAGAGAGCTAAGGGGGATGGGGCGACGCCTGGGGCTGGAAATCCCAGCTGAGCGCAGAGAGCTCGCCCCGGCCCCTGGGAAGAGCTGCCTGGTGAGGACACAGGGGCGATGTCTCCACTGGCGGGTTCTTGCACCAGAAATATGCAAATGAGGCTAAGTGTGGAATATCACGGAGCCTCATTTGCATATCTAATGAGCCGCCATTTTGCGGAAGAGGCTCTTGCGCCAGAAGGAGGGTCTGCACGGCCCCTTCGTGCACAAGAAAAACCCTCTTGCGCAACGCCGCTACGCTGAGTATTTTCAGGAAGAACCCGCCAGAGGAGACATCGCCAGGGTGTTCCCTGAGCGGGGGCGGGCGGGAGATCTCCTGCCCGGGCTCCAGAAGCCCGAGAGACACTTGGCTCTTGCTCGGGGCAGGCGAGAGGCCCACAGGGCGGGCTGTGGACCTGAGGCTGGGGGAGCCGTGGCTGGGTGCCCGGGAGGGGTGATCTCTGTAACCTGGGATTTGCATGGAGCTGTAGCTTGCGACATTTTATGTGAATCAAAGGCATTGAATTTGCTTCTGTGACAGAACATCCCTGTGCTTTGGCCTCACAGCAGGGAAACTGAGGCAGGAGTGCTTGGGGTGCTGCTTGAAGGTGCTCCTGGGACCCTAGGACACATCCCTTTCCTGCTAGTTCTACCTCCTGGAGCTGCCCTAAATAAACTTCTCGTGTTTATGGCTCTCAGCGACACAGAGGGACGGTTACCTTGCCCTCCGCTCAAACTGCAAGCCAGTCTCTGCGCCCCGGCCTTGGAGTCGTCTCAGCTCTCTCGGGTTTGTGCACAGGAGGGGCTCAGGATGCAAGAGAATGAAATTGATCAGCACCAGGGCTAAAGCAAAGCAAAGGAAGCATTTCTTCACATAGAACGGGTAGGGACTTCGAGAGGTCATCAAGCCCAGTCCACCGGACCAAGCACCATCTAGAGCATCCCTACAGGCGTCTGCCCAACCCGCTCTTCAACATCTCCAGGGCTGGAGACTGCACAGCCTCCCTCGGCAGCTTGCTCCCGTGTTTCACCTCCCTGACGGTTACAACGTTTTTCCTAATGTGATCCCAGGGCGGGCAGAGACCTCGGGAGTCATCGAGTCCAGCCCCCCACTCAAAGCAGGACCAACCCACCTAAACCAGCCCAGCCAGCTGGGGCTTAAACACCTCTAGGGATGGAGATTCACCCCCACCCCAGGGAACCCAGCCCAGCGCCTCCCCACCCCCAGGGGGATAGTTTTCCCGAATATCCAGCTGTTCCGCAGCAGGGCACTCAGCCACGGGCGCCTCCTGCTGGACTCTCTGGGAACGAGCTTTTCAGCCCTACAGCGCCCCCTTTCGGCTGGCGTCTCGCCCACTGTTACCTGTTCCCCCCCACCTCTGTGTTAGGACCCACGTCCCTCCCAGACCACAGCACCCTCCCCACTGGGTACCGCCCTGCCGCAGGGCCCCACACTCAGGGGTCCTCCCCTCTGGGAACCCCCAAGCCCTACACCCACCTTGCCCCAGTGACCCCCTGACAGTCGTCATCTAGCCCCCCCCAGGGCACAGTGCAGCCTGGCACGGCCACTCGGCACTGCAGGGGTGTGGACCTGCTGCCTCGGCCTGCCCTGCTGCCTCCCCCCAGCCCTAGCAGCCTCAGGCCTTGTCTCAGGCCCTGCAGCCTGGGAGCTCCCCAGCCCTGCTCTGAGCCAGGAGCCCTCCCGCGTCCCCGGCAGCCGGGCCCCTCCTGCCACAGCGGGAGCAAGAGTGAGTCTGAGTCGCCCTGCAGGAGCCTCTGTTCAAACTGCCCCAGCTGGGCCCTGCCTGGCTAATTCCTGCCACAGCTGCTGGCTGCTCCAGTCCTCCCCGGGGCTGGGGCTGAACCCTGCAAGGGCCAGTGCGGGCAGACGCCCTGTCACACCAACCTAGACCTCCCCCACTGCAACTTGAGCCTGTTGCTCCTCCTTCGCCATCTGCCACCACTGAGAACAGCCTCTCTCCAGCCTCTTTGGAACCTCCCTTCAGGGAGTTGAAGGCTGCTCTCAAATCCCCCCTCGCTCTTCGCTTCTGCAGACTAACCAAGCCCAGATCCCTCAGCCTCTCATCATTTTCCTTGCCCTCCGCTGGACCCTCTCCAATGCGTCCACATCCTTTCTGCAGTGGGGGGCTGAGAACTGGACACAGTACTCCAGGGCTATGTCTACATTGGCATCTGTGATGGCGCGTTGGGGTTCCCCCGCCTTCTGCACTCCCGTAATGGCACGAACAGACTCCCCCAGCCAGTAGAACAGGGGAGTTTATTGCTTCTCCAGGATACAGCACAGCACAGATGTAATCTGGTTACAGGGCAGGCATAGGATGCCTCAGTCCCCCTTGAGATGGGGGAGCCTGAGCCCCTAAATTCCAGCCCCTTTCCCTAGGCTGTCTCCTCCATGCTCCCAGACAGAAACTAACTCTCTTCCAGCCCTGCCCCCAGCCAGGGCTTCACTCCCCTTCTTCCCATTGTTCCACTCCCTGGGGGTATGTCTACACTACCCCGCTAGTTCGAACTAGGGGGGTAATGTATGCATACCGAACTTGCTAATGAAGCCCGGGATTTGAATTTCCCGGGCTTCATTAGCATAAAGCCGGCGCCGCCATTTTTAAAAGCTGGCACGGGCTAGATAGTTCGAACTACGTAGCCATTCCGAACTATCTGTACTCCTCGTTCCACGTGGAAGTTCGGTATGCATACATTACCCCGCTAGTTCGAACTAGCGGGGTAGTGTAGACATACCCTGGGAGATCACTGGTCAGACAGGTTCTTAGCCCCCTTGCATAATGACTCATCCCCTGTCCTGCTGGGCCGTGCTACAGACAGTAACCAGTGGAGGTCACTCACAACCCACTGCCCAGCATAGCAACCAGCAAGGTACCCCCCACTACGTTACAGCATGATCTTGCGCAAATACTCTTTAACGCAAGAGTTCTTGTGTTAAAGTATTTGCACAAGAGAGCATCTACACTGGCATGTGCTTTTGCGCAAGAGCATCCGTGCCAGTGTAGATGCTCTCTTGTGCAAGAAAGCTGTGAAGGCCATTTTAACCATCGGGCTTTCTTGCACAAGAAATTCATGTTGCCTGTCTACACTGGCCTCTTGCACAAGAACAGTTGCACAAGAGGGCTTATTCCTGAGCGGGAGCATCATAGTTCTTGCGCAAGAAGCCCTGATTTCACACATTAGAACGTCAGGGTTCTTGTGCAAGAACTCGCGACCAGTGTAGACAGGCAGCATGTTTTTGTGCAAAAGTGGCCGCTTTGCACCAACGTAGACACAGCCCAGATGTGGCCTCACCAAAGCCGAATAAAGGGGAACAATCACTTCTCTAGATCTGCTGGCAATGCTCCTCCTATTGCACCCTAATATGCCATTAGCCCTGTTGGCTCCAGGGGCGCACTGGTGACTGGTATCCAGCGTCTCATCCACGGCAATCCCCAGTAATGTCCAACCTAAACCTCCCGGGCTGCAGTTTAAGCCCATTGCTTCTTGTCCAACCCTGTTTCACGTTGTGGAGGCCACGTGGAAAACGGCTCAAAAAGAGCTAGCTAGATCCACAGAGGCCAGGTCCAGCAATGGCTACGAGCCAGGCGGGGCAGGGCGGTGTCCCCAGCCTCTGTTTGCCAGGGACTGGGAATGGGCCCCCAGGGAGGGATCACAGCTGATTCCCTGCTCCGTTCCCTCCTTCTGGGCACCTGGCATCAGCCGCTGTGGGCAGGCATCCTGGGCTGGATGGGCCTTTGCTCCGACCCCGGGTGGCTGTTGTGATGTTCTTATACTGTTCTGGGGGTAATTTCAGCGGGTGTCTGTGCTGCGTCGGGGGGAGCGGGTTCCACCAGACTGTCCAGAGTCCCCAGGGCCATGCAGAGGACCTGGGAATGCAGCTACCTGGGAATCCTTTCTGCTCCTGCACAGCACATGCTGCATTGCTCTCCCTCGCCCAGGACGGGAGGGTCTCAGCTCTGAAGGGTCCTTTGACTTGTGCTGCTGCTCACTCTGCACGTGGACCCCAGGAACTCCCCGCTGCGGGCGCTGGAACACGGGGCTGGCGACGCTGAGGGTGCCGACCCAAGTGGGCTCTGAGCAGCCGGACGTGCTGAGCTTTTGAACCTTGCCCACGCCGCCGGCCCGGCATCTGGGCGCCTTGCTAAGGCGCAAGCCTGGGCCTCCAGAAGCGTCAGTTCGCGTCCTCAGTCTGTGAGCTCCGGGCAGTCACAGGCTCCCGTCGCGCCTGAGGGACCCCCCACTACAAGGGGGCTGGAACCATCGCTGGGTGTGTAAGGCCCGTGAGGTGGGCGCTTCTCTCCCGACGTGTCTGTGCAGAGCCCAGCCTGGGGGTCTGATTTCTGGGGCCCTTCGGGTGCTCCCTGGTACATAACGGTGCAAGTGGCCGAAGTGCGAGGGGAGAACCCCCAGTGCGGGCCAGCGCCCAGCGCGGTTCCCACCGAGCCGGCGTTCCGGGGGGAGACGAGCCAGCCCGGCGAACATGCTGCTTCAGTGCAGCGCCGGTAAGAGGCAGAGGCTGAAAGCGGCCGCCCGCCCTGGCGGAAGCAGGCTGTGACGTGCAGAGATCTCAGCCAGTGGAAGTCTGTGGGGCTGCATGTGACACACTGTGGTTTGGCACCCGCAGGCCAGGGAGGCCTCGGAGCCTGGCTCAGCCCCCGCCAGTGACTTCGCCAGCAGATGTCTCACCCCCCCGCGTCCTGGCAGCTGGCAGGCTGGCGTGCAAAGGGGCAGATGTGGCTTCCTGCTCTGCTGTGCCAGGAGCCTTGGAAAAGCCCCTTGGAGATGGTGGCTGCTGGCTGCATGGCCAGCCCCAGCACAGCTGCTGCCTCGGGTCTCCGCAGAGAGCCCCCCGAAGCCAGCGCTGGCTGGGGCAGGAAGGGGGGGTCACGGGGCAGCGGCTCTGCGACGTGGAGTCAGGCCCAAGGGTTGCAGAAAGCGGCAGCTTCTTGGCTTCGTCTCCAGCTCCCAGAACCGGCTGGGAATGAGGAATGAACGCCAGGCGAGCGATTCCACGTCAGGGCATCTCGGAGCCGGGCTGAGCCGCAGGACCTCAGGGCTCCAGGGTGACCGAGGCAGGCTCAGCCAAGGCGCAGGTGAAGGTGTAACCAGGGGACCCCTAACACTAGGGAGAAAGGCTCCCTCCTGAAAGCAGGCCCTGTGACATGGTGCTTCTGGGGGCGTGCTCTCCATTCCTGAGTCCTGCTCTGACCACTAGGCCTGCCTGCTGCTGCTCCAACCACTAGGCCTGCCTGCTGCTTCTCAGGGTCTGGCTGCCCCACAGTGCTGGGTGCGCTGTAGGATCGCGGGCGAGGTTGGAAGAAATGGCGCAGGGTGTGCAGATTGGCCGACCAGCGGCTGAGGCCGGTCCCATCCACCCCCTGCCAAACTCTACGCTCAGACCAGCTGGCCTGGCCTGGGTCACAGGCTAACTCCAGGAGCTGCTCGCACTCAGGCTGGGATCCACCTGTCTTGCCGCAGGACACTGGCTAACGCCGCCCCGCACTCGCCCTGGTGCGCCCAGGGCACCGAGCTCCCCGCCGCTGCCCGCAGCCCCTGGTGCCCAGGCACACACTGGGCTCGCCGGCGCCTCCCGTCTGGGTGGGGCTGCCCCAAGTGCCAGACATCCTGAGCCATCATGGGCCAGCTGCATCCATGCGATTCCCGCGCCCTGGGAGGACGAATAACAGGCAGTTCAAACTAGGGCTTTAATTCCAACTACCGGGTCCCTGCCGCATGTAGACGCGGGTAGTTAGTCCGGACTTGTACATTTCAAAAAATGGCAACCAGCCAGGAAGATATTTAAATCCTGGGCTTCATTTGCAACTTCGAATGCCTCCATTAGCCTCCCTCGTTCGAACTAGGGGGCTAGTGAAGACATATCCCCAGGGACCAGGTCACGGTCCTAATCCCCGTGCGGAAGAACAAGCTGCAAGCAGCCTGGGACGGCCCCTTCAAGGTGGTTAAGCAGCTGAACAAGGTGACTACGTGGTGGAGCTGACGGGCCGGACGCGCGGCCAGCGGGTGTATCACGTGAACATGATGAAGCCGTACTGGGGCAAAGAGAACTTGGTGCTGGCCGTGTGCAGGCCCTGGGAAGAGCAGGGGGAGGATCCCCTGGTGGGGCTGTTCCCTGCGATGGGAGCAGACTCTTCGCTGGAGTCAATTTCCCACCCAGACCAGCTCACCCCACCCAGCCGGCCGAGATCCGAGAGGTGCTGCGCTCCCGCCAGCAGCTGTTCTCCGACAATCCTGGTCTCACTAACCTGGCCGTCCACCGGGTAGCAACGGGCACCCGCCCTCCTGTGCGCTGCTCCCCATTCAGTCACGGGAAAGACGGCCCAGGACTGTGAGGTCCGGGACATGCTGGCGTTAGGGGTGATCCAACCGTCCTCCAGCCCCTGGGCCTCTCCGGTAGCTCTGATCCCAAGAAGGACGGGTCAATCCGGTTCTGTATGGATTACTGGAAGCTCAACGCCATCACGGTGCCCGACGCCTACCCCATGCCTAGGCCCAACGAGCTCCTGGACAAGCTGGGGGGAGCTTGCTTCCTCACCACCCTGGACCTCACCAAGGGCTACTGGCAGGTGCCGCTAGACCCTGAGGCCAGGCTGAAATCTGCTGTCATCACCCCAGGGGGCTCTATGAGTTCCTGGTCCTGCCCTTCAGCCTCAAGGTGGCACCAGCCACCTTCCAGCGCCTGGGGACCAGCTGCTGCGGGGAATGGAGAACTGTGCCCTAGCGTACATAGATGACATCTGCATCTTCAGCCAGTCCTGGGAGGACCACATGGCCCAGGTCAGCCAGGTACTGGATTGGCTGAGGGAGGCCGGGCTGACCGTAAAGGCTGGGAAGTGCAAGGTGGGGCTGGCCGAAGTGTCCTACCTGGGCCATAAGGTGGGGAGCGGCTGCTTGAAGCCAGAGCCGGCCAAAGTGGAGGCCATCCGGGACTGGCCTGTGCCCCAGCCCAAGAAGCAGGTCCAGGCTTTCATTGGGATGGCCGGGTACTACCGGAGGTTTGTGCCCAACTTCAGCTCCATCGCTGCCCCGATCACAGAGCTGTGCAGGAAGGGGAGGCCCGACAGGGTGGTCTGGATGGAGCAGTGCCGGGGGCTCTCTGTGCCCTGAAGGAGGCCCTGGCCAAGGCCCCAGTGCCAGTGAATCCAGACTTCGACAAGCCCTTTATGGTGTTTACTGACGCCTCGGACACCGGGCTGGGGGCGGTGCTGATGCAGGTGGACGAGAAGGGGGGGCGACACCCCACCATGTACCTGAGCAGGAAGCTGCTGCCCCGGGAGCGGAGCTACGCGGCCACAGGGAAGGACGCTTGGCGATGGGGTGGGCCCTTCAACAGCTGCAGCCGTACCTGTCTGGCCGGCGTTTCACGGTGACACCGACCACTGCCCCCCGACCTGGCTGCTCCAGATGAAGGGGCCAAGGCCAAGCTGCTGAGGTGGAGCCTGCTCCTGCAGGACTACGCCATGGAAGTGACCCACGTCAAGGGGAGGCCAACGTCATCGCCGCCGCGCTGTCCCGTAGCGGGGCCGGAACCTCCCCAGGCCACAAGCACAGTGACCCCGCTCGGTCGCTCTCGGAAGGGGGAGAGATGGGCTGTAGTGGGCAGACCGTGCCCTCTGGGCCTCCACTGGTGGCTGTGTGGGCTGGGGTGACCCCTACTGGCCGCACTGCCCAGCAGGACAGCTGCCTTACGTCTCGCAGGCAAAGACCCAACCTATCCGACCGGTTGAGGGCAGGCAGGGAACAAAGGAAAGGCGGTTTCGGGGGAAGGGGCAGTTGCTGGCTGGGAAACTTGATGGAGGCAGCCTGGGCTGAGGGCTGAGGGTCTAGTGATGGCAATGGACCCCCTAACCGCAGGGGACTGAGGCATCCTGGCCCTCACTCCTGTAACCACCTCACGTCTGTGCCGTGCTGTATCCCGGAGGAGCAATAACCCTCCCGTTCTACTGGCTGGTGGAGTCTCATCTTGCTGCAGACGGGGTGCAGGATCGCGGGGGGGTTCCCAACGTGCCACCACATACTTGTGTCCAGTAGTTTTGTTGAAACCATCTGGCACCCCAATGGGGGTGACTTGGAGCTGGCACACAACAGCACAGCCAGCATCTGCAGCCAGCCCTCGGCTCCGGACACCCCATTCTCACGTGGCTTTGAAATTCCCAGCCCCAAGGGGCAGCTGCGGCTCTCTTGCAGCACCCAGCCAGGGTGGGGCCCAGCCAGGGGCATACACGCTGCCGCGTTTCGTTAGCTCCACTGGTTTTAAAACAGCTTCCCATGGCTCCTGCCTCCTCCCCGTACCCTTCGGGCTCTTCTCTCCGCTCCTCCTGCCAGACGCCCCCAGCTCCCTGTCTCCCTCTTCACCCCGCGTGAGGGCGTCTGCCTGCACTGGCCCTTGCAGGGTTCAGCCCCAGCCCCGGGGAGGACTGGAGCAGCCAGCCGCTGTGGCAGGAATTAGCCAGGCAGGGCCCAGCTGGGGCAGTTTGAACAGAGGCTCCTGCAGGGCGACTCAGACTCACTCTTGCTCCCGCTGTGGCAGGAGGGGCCCGGCTGCCGGGGACGCGGGAGGGCTCCTGGCTCAGAGCAGGGCTGGGTGCGGGGAGCTCCGGCCAGGCAAGCTCCCAGGCTGAGGCCTGGCTCTCAGGGCCTGAGGTACGAGGCTGCAGGGAGGCAGCAGGTCCGCCCCCTTGGCCACACCAGACTGCAGTGTGCCCGGGGCAGGGCACCATTGCACGTTTTGGTTGGGGGGGGCCTGTGCACGCTGCGGGAGGGGAGCAGGAGCAATGGGGGTGGACTGAGGACAGAGCCTTCAGCAGTGTTACTGAGCATGCCCAGTACAAGCCAAGCACCAAATGAGGCAGGGGGAACGAGCCCCCCCCATCATCCCCATCCAGGCTACCAAGGCCCGGCAAAGCTCTGCTTTTTTGGCAGACAACTGAGCGGCGAGCGGCAGGAGCCCTGGATCTGACTCCTATCGAAAAGCGAATTGGCTGTCGGACCCACTGTGCCGTGACGCTCCCGTATCAGGGCCAGTCGCTGCGGGGACACTGGCTGGTAACGTCTGGGGAGGGAGACGGACCCCGACTCCGCTCCTGGGCGCGCTCAGCTCTGGGGGGGGGTCTAGTCGTTACAGCAGCGGACAGATCATTTCAGCTCTACACAGGAGCAGCAGAACGGCCAGACTGGGTCAGCCCCACGGTCCTAGCCCAGCGTCCTCTCCGCCGACGGGCCAATGCCGGGTGTGTCAGGAGGAATAAACAGAAGAGGCATCATCACGATCCAGCCCGTCGCCCATTCCCAGCTTCCGGCAAACACCCTCCCTGCCCACTCTGGCTAGTAGCCATTGCTGGACCTGTCCTCCCTGGACTTATCTTGCACTTACTGGAACCCTGTTCTAGTCTGGGCCTTTCCACCATCTCCTGGCAGAGTCCCCCGGGCTGATTGTGAAGGAATACTGTATTCTGTTTGTTTTAAATCTGCTGCCTATACATTCCATTGGGTCAGCTTCTTGCATTATGTTAGTGAAGGAATAAACAACATTGCCTTATTCTATTTTCCCACACCATTCCTGATTTTCTAGATCTCTAGTATCCCCCATCCTGTAGTCATTTTGTTTCCAAGAGGAAAAGTCCCAGTCTTGTAAATTTCTCCTCCTATGGAATAATTAAAAAAGGGATAGAAAATAAGCCAGAGAATATCTTATTGCCTTTATATAAATCCATGGTACGCCCACATCTGGAATACTGCGTACAGATGTGGTCTCCTCATCTCAAAAAAGATATACTGGCATTAGAAAAGGTTCAGAGAAGGGCAACTGAAATGCTGAGGGGTTTGGAACGGGTCCCATATGAGGGGAGATTAAAGAGATTGGGACTTTTCAGCTTGGAAAAGAGGACACTAAGGGGGGATATGATAGAGGTCTATAAAATCACGAGTGGTGTGGAGAAAGTGAATAAGGAAAAGTTATTTACTTGTTCCCATAATATAAGAACTAGGGGTCACCAAATGAAACTAATGGGCCTCAGGTTTAAGACAAATAAAAGGAAGTTCTTCACACAGCACATAGTCAATCTGTGGAACTCCTTGCCTGAGGAGGTTGTGAAGGCTAGGACTATAACAGGGTTTAAACGAGAACTAGATAAATTCATGGAGGTTAAGTCCATTAATGGCTGTTAGTCAGTCTGGGTGAGGAATGGTGTCCCCAGCCTCTGTTTGTCAGAGGGTGGAGATGGATGGCAGGAGAGCGATCGCATGATCATTACCTGTTCGATTCACTCTCTCTGGTACACCTGGCGTTGGCCACTGTCTGTAGACAGGACACTGGGCTGGATGGACCTTTGGATGGACCAGTCTGGCCGTTCTCATGTTCTTATGTTATTTCTTATGTTCCTCACCCCTCATCATTTCTGTTGCCCTGTCTGTACCTTTTCCAAATCCGATAGATCTTTTTTTTAGATGGGGTGACCAGACCTGCACACAGTATTCAAGATGAGTGTGCAGTGGCTCTGTGTAGAGGTGTGACGGGGCGGACAGGCCCCGCACTGCAGGGCTGGGAGTAGCCCAGGCCCAGCTGGCTGAGAGGGCCCCGCCCTCCCGGCCCTGCTGGGCATGCTCCCAGCAGAGGCCAGGTATAAAGGCAGAGGGAGCCCAGCAGGCAGGAGAACAGCTGGGGGAGGGAGGAGACCAAGCCAGGCCAGTGTCTGTGCAGCCGCTGGGACCAGCGCCGCGGCCTGGGCTGGACCCTGACTCCGGGAGACCGGAACGTCCCCACAGCCCCAGCAGGTCCTGCCTCCGAGGCCAAGGGGCCCCCGGGGAGCCGGGGCGCGGCAGGGAGCAGCCCAGGGCAGGGGAGACAAAGTCTGGCTCGGCCTGTATCGGCCGGATCCCCCGCCGAGCCGGCAGGAGCCACAGACCCTGCCTGAAGGGCCCTGGGCTGGGACCCGGTGGAGAGGGAGGGCCCGGGTCCCCCACCACGCAGGCCCCCCCGGATAACCAGGCCTGGGGCCGGGAGAGGCTCTTCAGAGGGACTGGGCCTATGATACCGTATATCCCCTGACAGAGGGGCCTGGACTTTGTGTTGAGACATTGATACCGTATATCCCCTGACAGAGGGGCCTGGACTTTGTGTTGAGACATTGATACCGTATATCCCCTGACAGAGGGGCCTGGACTTTGTGTTAAGACATTGATACCGTATATCCCCTGACAGAGGGGCCTGGACTTTGTGTTGAGACATTGATACCGTATATCCCCTGACAGAGGGGCCTGGACTTTGTGTTGAGACATTGATACCGTATATCCCCTGACAGAGGGGCCTGGACTTTGTGTTAAGACATTGATACCGTATATCCCCTGACAGAGGGGCCCGAACTTCTGGGGACTTTGGGGGACGGTACGGGCCCGGACTGAGACGCGGGTCAGTATAAGGGGGTCAGCAGCCCCCGTCAGGGGCGTGCCCCCTGACAAGAGGCAATATGGCGTTTTGTCTTATTAGCTTGTCCTTTCCTAAGCATTCCCAATGGTCTGTCGGCTTTTTAGTTTTCTGATGGCCACTGCACATTGAGCAGATGTTTTCAGGGAACTATCCACAAGGATTCCAAGATCTTCCTTGAGTGGTAACCGCTAGTTTTGTATGTGTAGCCGGGATTATATTTTCCCATGTACATTACTTTGCACTTATCAGAACTGAATTCCATCTGCCTCTGTGTTGCCCAGTCACCCAGTTTTGTAAAATCTCTTTGTAGCTCTTTGCAGCCAGCTTTGGATTAGTCCCTGTTCACTCCTTTTCAAGAACACTCATGAGTTTAACAGAGCGAGCCAAATGCAAATTCCAGCAGCACAACACTCATTCCTACTCTCCCGCCCAGCTTTTAAGTGGAGCACCGAGCAATGTTTTCCTGATGATCTAATGATCCTTCAATGACTGGAATGCCCGGCCTTTTGCTATTCTTAATCACCCGCCTCCCTCTGTTTATAACCAGCTCCCTGCCCCAAAGGCAAAGCTGCAAGCAGCTCAAACTCTGTTGCATTTAAGACCTGCCCCTGGAGCCAGGGCCGCAGCTTTGTGCAGGCCTCAAACATGAAATCCGGGGGTCCAAGCCAGTGTTCCCTCTAATCTGGCAGCAGCACAGCTTCACAGCTGGTTAATCAGCCCCGCCCAGCCAGCAGCTCAGAGCTCCTTGCAGGCAGCTGACAGACTGGGCAGGACAGATTCATCACGCGTGAAGCTGGAGCTGTGCTACCGCACCAGTTAGAGGGAACACTGGTTCCAGCCTCGGGAGGAGGGTACTGCCCCCAGCCTCCCATAACTGGTGCCCTTGCCCTGGGGAGGGGCTAGATGAGGACTGGCAGAGGGTCACTGAGGCAAGGTGGGTGTAGGGATTTGGTTTCCCTGAGGCGGAGGGCCCCAGAGTGTGGGGCCCTGTGGCGGGTCGGTACCCAGTGGGGAGGGGGACGCTGGTGGTGGTGGGGAATAACAGGTGAGACGCCAGCTGGAAGGGGGGGGGGCTCCTTGGCTGAAGAGCTGATTCCGCGAGTGTCCAGCAGGAGGCGCTGCGGCGGTGACACGGTGTTTCTTTGCAACTGCTTCCCCCCTATGGATCAGATGCCCTCTGTGAGCCGCTATAACCCCAAGAGCCTCTCCTGCTCCCTGCCAGCCAGGGAGCCCCCTTCGGAGCTGTGCTCTGAGCCCTTCCTAAGAGCAGCCCTGGGCACGGGCCTGCCCTGAATTCCAGCCTGCTGGTTTCGTTCGGGGGGGGGGGGGGGCTGACGAGCAGCGTTTCCGTTAGTCGCCCAGGCTCGCCCCTCCCAACAGGATGGCGTTAGAGGGAAACCCGGCGTCCCCCCCGATCCCGAACCATTCAGACTTGCCCCAGAGATGCGGCCGCCCGGCCAGTCCCAATTTGCAGCCCCCACCTGAGGCACTTCCCCGGGTTCTTACTGGCCCTGTCATGGTCCCTGCGCCCCTCCCGGCTCAGCTGCTTTTCAGTCTCCATCCTTCTCCCGGCAGCCAATGCTGGGCCCCTCCAGCTGGCTCCTGGGGTGCGAGGCCTCGTAATGGCCCCTGGAACGTCGCTCCGGCGGCTCCCTGGCCCAGCAGGGGCAGCAGCCTGCGAAGGAGATAGCAACCCCGGGTGTGACTCCGCTGCGGGTCGACCCTCACCCCTGGCTCCGGCTCAGGGCTGTTTCCCTGCAGTGGACACATCCTGGGGCTCAGGCTGGAGCCAAGCCTCGGGGATCCTCCCCCCTGCAGCCCCGGCTCCTGCCCCAGCCCAAAGAGAACCAGGCAGTGGGCGGGGGCTGGCTGTGGTTTGGAGACGCCCCCATTGACTGCAAGGGGCAATTCCTTAGAGTGATTCCCTCGCTTCCCCGAGTGCCCGTGTGCCCCTGGGGCGCCGGTAGCTGCTGCTGCTTGGGACAGAGCCTTCAGAGCCTGCAGCAGCACCCGCAAGGCTCGTCACTGCGCCTCCGGCCTGGGCCTGTGCCTTGAGGCTCTGCTGGGGGGCTCATGTCAGGGAGCAAAGGTCATGGTGCAAGCTGCCCCCTCAGGCTGCAGGATCCTAACTCCCCACGGTTCTGGGTTCCCTGCCCCCGCCAGCGAGTGCGCAGCTGAGACCGGCCCCGGAGGTTACACCCCGCAAGGCGCAGGGTTGGCCCCACCCCACGGAAGTCGGGGGGGGGAGCGTTCAGCACCTTGCAGGGCTGGGCCTAGGGCCCGGCCTCTGTCAGTTCTCTAGAGGGGTGTGTCTAGACTACATGCCTCCTTCGACGGAGGCATGTAGATTAGCCAGATCGGAAGAGGGAAATGAAGCCGCGATTAAAATAATCGCGGCTTCATTTAAATTTAAATGGCTGCCCCGATCTGCCGATCAGCTGTTTGTCGGCAGATCGGGGGAGTCTGGACGCGATGCGCCGACAAAGAAGCCTTTCTTCATCGGCACAGGTAAGCCTCGTGAAACCAGGTTTACCTGTGTCGATGAAGAAAGGCTTCTTTGTCGGGGCATCGCGTCCAGACTCCCCCGATCTGCCGACAAACAGCTGATCGGCAGATCGGGGCACCCATTTAAATTTAAATGAAGCCGCGATTATTTTAATCGCGGCTTCATTTCCCTCTTCCGATCTGGCTAATCTACATGCCTCCGTCGAAGGAGGCATGTAGTCTAGACACACCCTAGAGCTCTGGGGAAGCCCAGGCTCCACCTCAGCATCACTCTCAGCGGTTCGTGCTGGCTCTAAATCCACGACTCTACGGCCTTCCAGCAATGCGGGAGGGAGACAAGATGGGACAAGAGATTTCTGCCCCCCCCCCCCGAGAATCCCTTAGCCATTCCCTGATGTGCCTGCCTCCGATGCCTTTCCCCAGCTCTCCGCTAGTCCCCCTCGCTCAGCGCAGGGGAGACGGAGCAGCGCGTCGCTCGGCGCAGGGCGTGTGAGACGGAGCAGCGTGTCGCTCGGCGCAGGGGAGATGGGGCAGCGCGTTGCTCAGCGCAGGATGGGAGAGACGGAGCAGTGCGTCACTTGGTGCAGGGCGTATGAGACGGAGCAGCGCGTCGCTCGGCGCAGGGCGTGTCAGACGGAGCAGCGTGTCGCTCGGCGCAGGGCGTGTGAGACGGAGCAGCGCGTCACATGGCGCAGGGCGTGTGAGACGGAGCAGCGTGTCGCTCGGCGCAGGGCGTGTGAGACGGAGCAGCGCGTCACTTGGCGCAGGGCGTGTGAGACGGAGCAGCGCGTCACTTGGTGCAGGGCGTGTGAGACGGAGCAGCGCGTCACTTGGCGCAGGGCGTGTGAGACGGAGCAGCGCGTCACTTGGCGCAGGGCGTGTGAGACGGAGCAGCGCGTCACTTGGTGCAGGGCGTGTGAGACGGAGCAGCGCGTCGCTCGGCACAGGGCGTGTGAGACGGAGCAGCGCGTCACTCGGCGCAGGGCGTGTCAGACGGAGCAGCGTGTTGCTCGGCGCAGGGCGTGTCAGACGGAGCAGCGCGTCACTTGGCGCAGGGCGTGTCAGATGGAGCAGCGCGTCACTTGGCGCAAGGCGTGTGAGACGGAGCAGCGCGTCACTTGGCACAGGGCGTGTGAGACGGAGCAGCGCGTCACTTGGTGCAGGGCGTGTGAGACGGAGCAGCGCGTCGCTCGGCACAGGGCGTGTGAGACGGAGCAGCGCGTCACTCGGCGCAGGGCGTGTCAGACGGAGCAGCGTGTTGCTCGGCGCAGGGCGTGTCAGACGGAGCAGCGCGTCACTTGGTGCAGGGCGTGTCAGACGGAGCAGCGCGTCGCTCGGCGCAGGGCGTGTGAGACGGAGCAGCGCGTCACTCGGCGCAGGGCGTGTCAGACGGAGCAGCGTGTTGCTCGGCGCAGGGCGTGTCAGACGGAGCAGCGCATCACTTGGTGCAGGGCGTGTGAGACGGAGCAGCGTGTCGCTTGGCGCAGGGCGTGTGAGACGGAGCAGCGTGTCGCTCGGCGCAGGGCGTGTGAGACGGAGCAGCGTGTCGCTCGGCGCAGGGCGTGTGAGACGGAGCAGCGTGTCGCTCGGCGCAGGGCGTGTGAGACGGAGCAGCGTGTCGCTCGGCGCAGGGCGTGTGAGACGGAGCAGCGCGTCGCTCGGCGCAGGGCGTGTGAGACGGAGCAGCGTGTCGCTTGGCGCAGGGCATGTGAGACGGAGCAGCGCGTCGCTCGGCGCAGGGCGTGTCAGACGGAGCAGCGCGTCGCTCGGCGCAGGGCGTGTGAGACGGAGCAGCGCGTCGCTCGGCGCAGGGCGTGTCAGACGGAGCAGTGCGTCACTTGGTGCAGGGCGTATGAGACGGAGCAGCGCGTCACTTGGCGCAGGGCGTGTGAGACGGAGCAGCGCGTCACTTGGTGCAGGGCGTATGAGACGGAGCAGCGTGTTGCTCGGCGCAGGGTGGGAGAGACGGAGCAGCGTGTCGCTCGGCGCAGGGCGTGTGAGACGGAGCAGCGCGTCGCTCGGCGCAGGGCGTGTGAGACGGAGCAGCGCGTCGCTCGGCGCAGGGCGTGTGAGACGGAGCAGCGTGTCGCTCGGCGTAGGGCGTGTGAGACGGAGCAGCGCGTCGCTCGGCGCAGGGCGTGTGAGACGGAGCAGCGCGTCGCTCGGCGCAGGGCGTGTGAGACGGAGCAGCGCGTCGCTCGGCGCAGGGCGTGTGAGACGGAGCAGCGCGTCGCTCGGCGCAGGGCGTGTCAGACGGAGCAGCGCGTCGCTCGGCGCAGGGCGTGTCAGACGGAGCAGCGCGTCGCTCGGCGCAGGGCGTGTCAGACGGAGCAGCGCGTCGCTCGGCGCAGGGCGTGTGAGACGGAGCAGCGCGTCGCTCGGCGCAGGGCGTGTGAGACGGAGCAGCGTGTTGCTCGGCGCAGGGCGGGAGAGACGGAGCAGCGCGTCGCTCGGCGCAGGGTGGGAGAGACGGAGCAGCGCGTCGCTCGGCGCAGGGCGTGTCAGACGGAGCAGCGTGTCGCTCGGCGCAGGGCGTCAGACGGAGCAGCGCGTCGCTCGGCGCAGGGCGTGTCAGACGGAGCAGCGCGTCGCTCGGCGCAGGGCGTGTGAGACGGAGCAGCGTGTTGCTCGGCGCAGGGTGGGAGAGACGGAGCAGCGTGTTGCTCGGCGCAGGGTGGGAGAGACGGAGCAGCGCGTCGCTCGGCGCAGGGCGTGTCAGACGGAGCAGCGCGTCGCTCGGCGCAGGGCGTGTCAGACGGAGCAGCGCGTCGCTCGGCGCAGGGCGTGTCAGACGGAGCAGCGCGTCGCTCGGCGCAGGGCGTGTGAGACGGAGCAGCGCGTCGCTCGGCGCAGGGCGTGTGAGACGGAGCAGCGTGTCGCTTGGCGCAGGGCGTGTGAGACGGAGCAGCGTGTCGCTCGGCGCAGGGCGTGTGAGACGGAGCAGCGCGTCGCTCGGCGCAGGGCGTGTCAGACGGAGCAGCGTGTCGCTCGGCGCAGGGCGTGTCAGACGGAGCAGCGCGTCGCTTGGCGCAGGGCGTGTGAGACGGAGCAGCGTGTCGCTCGGCGCAGGGCGTGTGAGACGGAGCAGCGTGTCGCTCGGCGCAGGGCGTGTGAGACGGAGCAGCGAGTCGCTCGGCGCAGGGCGTGTGAGACGGAGCACCGCGTCGCTCGGCGCAGGGCGTGTCAGACGGAGCAGCGCGTCGCTTGGCGCAGGGCGTGTCAGACGGAGCAGCGCGTCGCTTGGCGCAGGGCGTGTCAGACGGAGCAGCGCGTCGCTCGGCGCAGGGCGTGTGAGACGGAGCAGCGCGTCGCTTGGCGCAGGGCGTGTCAGACGGAGCAGCGCGTCGCTTGGCGCAGGGCGTGTGAGACGGAGCAGCGCGTCGCTCGGCGCAGGGCGTGTCAGACGGAGCAGCGTGTCGCTCGGCGCAGGGCGTGTGAGACGGAGCAGCGTGTCGCTCGGCGCAGGGCGTGTGAGACGGAGCAGCGAGTCGCTCGGCGCAGGGCGTGTGAGACGGAGCAGCGCGTCGCTCGGCGCAGGGCGTGTCAGACGGAGCAGCGCGTCGCTCGGCGCAGGGCGTGTCAGACGGAGCAGCGCGTCGCTCGGCGCAGGGCGTGTGAGACGGAGCAGCGCGTCGCTCGGCGCAGGGCGTGTCAGACGGAGCAGCGCGTCGCTCGGCGCAGGGCGTGTGAGACGGAGCAGCGCGTCGCTCGGCGCAGGGCGTGTGAGACGGAGCAGCGCGTCGCTCGGCGCAGGGCGTGTGAGACGGAGCAGCGTGTCGCTCGGCGCAGGGCGTGTGAGACGGAGCAGCGTGTCGCTCGGCGCAGGGCTTGTGAGACGGAGCAGCGCGTCGCTCGGCGCAGGGCGTGTGAGACGGAGCAGCGCGTCGCTCGGCGCAGGGCGTGTCAGACGGAGCAGCGTGTCGCTCGGCGCAGGGCGTGTCAGACGGAGCAGCGCGTCACCTGGCACAGGGCACAATTAACAAGAACTAAAATAGCAGTGAGCCCTGAAAATCACCTGGAAGAGAATAACGAGAAGACGAGTCTCTGGGGTTGGATAACTCCTTGCAGCTCTGTGGATTTATTGTCCCCTTTCCAAAGCATAACAGCGTGCGAGGCCGATGTGCTGGCTTCCACTACAGGGAACGTTTCGCTTTTTATTCCTGGATCCGAAGCAGCAGCGGAGCTAAATCACCAGGCAGTGAAAGGTTTGCGACCTGCCGGAGCGACGGTGCAAGCAAATGGGTTTCACCTGCCAGGCGGCCTCGCCCTTGGCGGGCACTGCGGTCCCAGGGCCGTTCCTTTCCCAGGTTTTCCCCATGTTCGGGGGCGTACGGAGGGGACTGGCGGGGACACACGTGCCATAGAGGTTCCTTCGCGCTGTTCTGAGAGGCGCGTTTCCGGGTTTGAAAGCCGGCGGAAGGCCGAGAGGCGCTGGGCCCTGGGGAGGGAGGGATGGGGCAGAGGGAGGGATGGTAAAAAAGCCCTAATTGGATTGGAGTCCTGAGCTGAGCGACTGGAGGCTCCACCTCCCACTCTGGTACCCCAGGCCACACGGGTGGGTGGGGCTTAGCACCGCGGGAACCCAGGACTCTGCGCTCTGCCCTGCCCTGGCTGGCAGACGTGGGGCAAGTCTTGGCTCCGGAGCTGGGTTATCGCTCCCAGTCACAAGGCCAGCAGGCTCAGGGCAGGCGGGGGAGACAGGCATCGCCCACAGCAGCTGGGCTCTCTCCCGCTAGGGCACCGGGAAGTGGATTTCGGTGTGCGAGTCCCTGCACCCCTGCCATCCCGGCTCCTGGCTGCCTGGGGGCTTTGACACTGGCCCCTGGTCCCCGTCAGCTGCTGACCCCAGAGCTTGGCCATTGGCCTTGCCAGCAGAGCTGCCCAGCCGCTGGCCCGGGGTCCTGACCCCCACCCTGGCCCCGCACACAGGATCCCAGCTGCCAGTCTTGGCTCCAGTTGGCAGAGGGGGCGCAGCAGAGGCAGGTGGGTGCCGTGCAGCACCCCCAGTCCAACAATGTTCCTGAGCCACTGGCTTGGGCCCTGTCAGCGGCTCTGCTGCGTGTGCTCCCTCGGGCCCTGCAGGGCTCCCAGCTCTCTGGGCAGCGAGACGGGTTCACTCTGCCCTTGGCTGGGACGCTGGGGCAGGCTGGCTCGTGCGCCACTCCCTGGCCGTGGCAGAGAAACATGCGCTCCAGCCCCTCAGCAGTTTGGTTGCCCTCCGCTGGACCCTCTCCAGCGCGTCCACGTCCTTCCTGCAGTGGGAGGCCCAGAGCTGGACACAGCGCTCCAGACGTGGCCTCCCCAGTGCTCAGTGAAGGGAAATGGTCACGTCTCTGGATGTTCTGGCCATGCTCCTAATGCAGCCTGACATGCCATGAGCCCTCTGTGACAGGGCGCCTGCCCGGCACTGGCCCTTTAAGACCAGGACTCAGGCCCTGAGCCCGGGCTGGAAACAGAGGCCAGCTGAAGCCGTTAGGGCGAGTGAGAGCCCAGCTGGCAGCTATATAAAGAAGCACAGTTCCCTTAGAGAGGGGCAGTGAAGGGCTGACTGCAGAGGAAGCAGGGACTCCCAGGAGAGAGACCAGCTGGGGATAGCCGGCTGGGAGAGGGCCAGCCAAGACTCCCCCTGGACTAGGGGCCGGAGGCAAGGCCCAGGGTTCGGAGGCGGATCACAAGGCAGCCTAGGTACGCAGGGCACTTGAGACAACCCTGATGCCAATGCTGAGCAACCCGTCCAGACTGTAACTGGCCCTGAGAGGGGCTAGATGAGGACAGTCAGGGGGCACTGAGGCACGGTGGGGGACCTGCACCCTGACACCCTCTTGGCTACAAGGGCGCCCTGTGACTCATCTCCATGTTCTATGAGGGGAGGCTGTGAGATTTGGGCTGATTTGGTTGACAAAAGAGAAGCGTGAGGGGGATTTGAGAGCAGCCTGCAACATACCCTCAGGGTCCTGATTCAGCAAAGCACGTCAGTGTGTCAGGCCTTTCCTGCTCAGCCCACAAGCACATGGCTGACTCCAAGGGCCTGTCTTCACTACCCTCTTGACTGGCGGGCAGCGATCTATTCAGAGGCAGTAGGTTTAACGTGTCTAGTACAGATGGAATAAATTGACTGCCAAGCGTTCTCCCATCGACTCCACCAAAACGAGAAGAGTTGGCGGAATCGGCAGGGGAGCATCAACTGCCAACGTAGCGCTCGAAAGATGCTCTGATGAGCAGGCGTGAGTGTGCCATCGTCAGCCTCGTACACTGGGGTGTGTGCTCCCTGCCAGCCCGCACTGCGAGACTCGGTCCTGTGGGCTGCACAGAGATGCCCGTGAGACAGCGCTCACCCTTCAGCACGTGCTTACGTATTCTGCCGAATAGGGAAGCACCTCTGAAACAGGGTCTGACGGAATTGCTAGGATCTCTCATAACTTTTCTGGGAAAAGGCCTGAAGCAAAAAGGAGCATAAAGCTACCAACTCAGCCCTGACCAAAACACATTTTTTTCGGCACCTAATTTGAATTTGTTTCTTATGTGGACTGTATAATTTTTCTTTGTGGAGCCCCTGTATTGTGATAGAGGCAACTGAAAACTGCAGTTAACGTCTACGCTGCACTGATTAGCCTCAGTTGGAGTACAGCCGCTCCCCGAGTTGCGAACGGTCAAGCTACGACCGTTCGCACTTACGACCAAAGCTCCCATGGAGCGGTCGTAAAGGTGGTCCCCGAGTTACGAACGCGACCTGTGCTTACGAACAGCGCGGTCAAGTTTAACTCAATGGGGTCCGAGTTACAAACAGATCGAGTCACGGCCAAGTGTTCGGTCCGTAACTCGGAGAGAGGCTGTATTATGTTCAGTTCTGGGCACCACATTTCAAGAAAAATGTAGAGAAATCAGAGAAGGTCCAGAGAAGAGCAACAAGAATGATTAAAGGTCCAGAGAACATGAAAACTGAACGAACTGAGCTTGGTTAGTTTAGAAAAGAGAAGACTGAGTGGGGACAGAACAGCAGTTTTCAAGTATCTAAAAGGGTGTCACAAGGAGGAGGGAGAAAAATTGTTCTTCTTGGCTTCTGAGGACAGGACAAGAAGCAATGGGCTTACATTGCAGAGGAGGAGGTGTGACGGACCGGGCCGTGTCTGGACACAGCTGAGGGCGTCCACTCAGGGCGAATTGCTCAAATCCGGGGCTACTTACAGCCCCCGACTGGCGACCTCTCCAAACAGGCCACAAACCAGTCCCACAGAGCGCTTCAGCTGCCTGCCTGAAGCCTCCCGAGCAAAACCCCTCCGACACCCCAGCAATATTCGTGTCCCAGATGGCCCCGGGCCTCATACACAGGTGGGGGGTCCTAACACCCAATCCCACCTACCCCGAACAAGTCCTGTCCGGTTCCAAGAAACCAGCCACAGATCCCTGGTCAATTTACCCTTTGGACCTTACCCAGTCCTTTAGCATCTAACATCTACAGGTTTATTATTACAGTAAAGAAAAGCACGAGAGTGAGGTTGTTACAGGATAGTAGGTTACATGCACCGAATCTCCCAGTTCTCGATGCAGGCTCTAGCAGAGATATTACAGCTGCTGGTTTAAAAGTTCTTGTTGTGCATCCTAGGATCAGGATGGGTCCACAGGTCTTCCGGGCTCTTCGATCCCTGCACTGCTGCCTCGGGGATGAAGTGCTGAGCTGAGAACAAGATGGAGACCACCACATGGCCTATTTATCCCTCCTTCCTGGTCTCTTCTTGGCTACAGCAGGTCACCTGGCCCACAGCTTATTCCTGTGTTGCCTGCTGGTAGCCCTTAGGTATGAGTCACCCTCATTCTTTAGGTGTGTCCTTGGCCCATTGAGTGCCACTGTCCCACAGGGCCTCGCTGATTAGCATGTCCATAGGCCGGGCTCTGCCCACTGCTCACCCACATGCAGAGAAATATTCAGTATCCACACAGATTACAGACTCCTAACTACACACACAGACATTATACACTCACATGACTAGTGTACACAGGATCAGCAGACAGCAAGCCTCTATTCAACACCCCACATGGCGCCCTTTTATACCATTTTCTGGGGCCATCACCCCCACCTATGGGTTCAGCAGTGATCTGGCTGCTCCCCTCAAAATCCAGTAACGTGACAGGAGGTTTAGTTGGACATTAGGAAAAACTTCCTGCCTGTCCGGGAGGTGAAACACTGGGATAAGTTGCCCAGGGAAGTTGTGGAATCTCTGGCGATACTGAAGAGCAGGTTGGACAGACATCATTCAGGGATGATCTAGACGGTGCTTGGTCCTGCCGTGAGGGCAGGGGACTGGACTTGATGACCCTTCGAGGTTCCTTCCAGTTCTAGTGTTCTAGGATTCTATGACTCCCTGCAGGGGGTTCCAAAGAGGATGGAGAGAGGCTGTTCTCAGTGGTGGCAGATGGCAGAATGAGGAAAATGGTCTCTAGTTGCAGTGGGGAAGGTCTAAGCTGGAGATTAGGAAAAACTATTTCCTTAGGGAGGGGATGGAGCACTGGGATGCGTTCCCTAGGCTGGGATGATCGATTTGGGGCTGGTCCCGCTGGGGGGAGGTGTGGGGGGGGGGGCTGGACTCGATGCCTCCTGAGGCCTCTGCCAGGCCCAGGGCTCTCGGGTTCTGTGACGTCTGTAGATTGTTCCTCCGAAGGCAGAAGCCACAGAGCAAACTCTGCAGATGGAAACTCCAGGGTTCAAACGGCTCGTAGCCTCTGGGGCAGGCTTCGGGCAGCCCGGTGAGCGAGTTCTTACATGTCCAGGTTGTGTAACTTGAAAAGCAGCTTGGCTCAGGGCACTTACCGGCCTGGCCCAGGCGCAGCCGGGGGACAGTGAGGCCGCAAGCGGTGGGCGTGGGACTGAGCAGGGCGTGGCAGGGGATGCTGAGTGTGTCGCCACTCGGTGTCGCTGAGTGTAAAATCCCTGAGTTCCATGGGCCAACCCCACCCCAGCTGGCTCTCAGGGTCGCAGGACGGAGGGGCCGGCGTGGTGCAGAGAGGCAGGGTGGGAAGCAAGTGCCCCGGGACAGGGCAAACCTGAGGAGCCCAGCACTGAGGCCAACCCACAGGGCCAGCGCGTTTTCTCACCCTGGCTGCTCACTCACCGGGCTTCTCGAGCCTGGCCTGGCGCATGGAGCCGGCGCCCTGCAGGGGAGACACTGAGGCCCACCCGGGGGCCCAGACCCGTACCAGGGCCGGTCAGAGCCTGTGCAATGGGCCTGGCAGGGCAGGAGGACCCTGAAGCCAGCGGCAGCTTTACGGATGCAGAGCTAACCCTGCCGGCCTGGCTCAGCCAATGCTCAGGCCAAACTCGACTTCTTCCTCCATCTCCTGCACTCCCCCGCCATGCCAGTGCAAGCCCATGGACCTGGTCCCCTGCTGTACCGTGAGCCCCTCCCATCCCTGTGTGGGACCAGCTCTCCCGGCCACTGGCCAGGGCCTGGCCGAGCGGTGCCCTGACCCACGTCACTCTCGGTGCCAGGCCCCAGGTGCACAGCAGCAGAGATTTGACCCATTGGCATTAATGGGGATTTTGCACCATTGCTTTGTAACACGTGCTCCTCGTTGAAAGGGCCAGAGCCCTGGTTGGCTACGCCCTGACGTCAAGGGCCCCACGCTACTGCCTGGGCGAGGGTCACACGGGACGAGGGTCCAGCGATCAGGGCCCCACCCCCACATGCCGGAGGTGGGGGCTTGATTCCCAGGCTAGGCAAGTCACCAAGCTGGCGCTCAGAGTACTGAGGTGTCTAGCGCCCACTGAAACCAATGGGAGTTAGGCACCTAAACACCTTCCAGAATCCAGGCCTCAGTTCCTCACCCGCACGAAGACAGTCTGGGAGCAGAATTCAAACGCCAGGAGCCCAGGGCTGCGGCAGCGGCTCCTCCGGATGAACTCACAACCCTCTCACAACCGTTCACACTGGCTCCCGCCGGGACGTGTCTCGGCTCCAGCTGGCATTTACACTTTTCCCGGGGGGCGCTTTAGCAAACGTCTCCCTTCCGCTTCCCTGCAGCCTTGGGCCTGCACACACGCCCCAGCGCCCCGCACGGAGCCGTCTGCTCAGCCTGGCGCTGTCCTCCCAACCGAACAGTGAGAATCTCAGCTGGCGGGACAGTGTCCGTGCGCTGCCCCGTTTACACCCGGCGTCCGGGCGCTGCCCCGTTTACACCCGGCGTCCGTGCGCTGCCCCGTTTACACCCGGTGTCCGTGCGCTGCCCCGTTTACACCCGGCGTCCGGGCGCTGCCCCGTTTACACCCGGAGTCCGGGCGCTGCCCCGTTTACACCCGGCGTCCGGGCGCTGCCCCGTTTACACCCGGCGTCCGGGCGCTGCCCCGTTTACACCCGGCGTCCGGGCGCTGCCCCGTTTACACCCGGAGTCCGGGCGCTGCCCCGTTTACACCCGGCGTCCGGGCGCTGCCCCGTTTACACCCGGAGTCCGGGCGCTGCCCCGTTTACACCCGGCGTCCGGGCGCTGCCCCGGTTACACCCGGCGTCCGGGCGCTGCCCCGTTTACACCCGGCGTCCGGGCGCTGCCCCGGTTACACCCGGCGTCCGGGCGCTGCCCCGTTTACACCCGGCGTCCGTGCGCTGCCCCGTTTACACCCGGCGTCCGGGCGCTGCCCCGGTTACACCCGGCGTCCGGGCGCTGCCCCGTTTACACCCGGCATCCGGGCGCTGCCCCGTTTACCCCCGGCGTCCGTGCGCTGGCCCGTTTACACCCGGCGTCCGGGCGCTGCCCCGTTTACACCTGGCGTCCGGGCGCTGCCCCGTTTACACCCGGCGTCCGGGCGCTGCCCCGTTTACACCCGGCGTCCGGGCGCTGCCCCGTTTACACCCGGCGTCCGGGCGCTGCCCCGTTTACACCCGGCGTCCTGGCGCTGCCCCGTTTACACCCGGCGTCCGGGCGCTGCCCCGTTTACACCTGGCGTCCGGGCGCTGCCCCGTTTACACCCGGCGTCCGGGCACTGCCCCGTTTACACCCGGCGTCCGGGCGGAGGCATCTCAGAAGATTCGTGTCACATGCAGGGGGGCTCCAGGCCTCAACTATAGGAGTGAAAATACCTGCCCCAGCAATTGCTCCCCGGGGGAAAAGTGGGAGCAGCCTTGAGCCTGGCGTGGCCAGGGCTCTCCAGAAGTCACCAGGAAAATCCCCCCGGCCCCAGGCTTGCTGTCGCTGCGAGAGCCGGCCGGCTCCATCTTTGCCAGGCGGTGCCGGCTGGTTCTCGGTGCCTCGGTCGCAACACAGCAAGTCTGTGGCCAGGAGCCAGCTCCGAGCGCGTCGCTCTGGCCGGGCTACAGAGAGTTCGCTCTGAGTGAGTCTGAAACCGGGGCCCTGCCTGGGAATAGGGCCGGCCTTCCCATGGGGCGAGCTGAGGCAGCCGCCTCAAGTGCCAGCCTGGGGGGGGGGCACTTGGACCCAGAGTGTAGGAAATTGTGTCTGTGCTCAGGGCTGCATTATGACTTTCGTGGCCCGAGGCACTGTGCCTGCGCTGTGTGCTGGTGTCTGTGTATTCGCTCTGCAGTCCCATGAGAGGAGAGCAGGAAGGAAGCAGAATTGAGACGTTCAAAGTTCTGGCCCAAGCGAGGGGCCTGGGGGCGTCATTCGAGCGCCCCGCCTCAGGTGCAAAATGTTGTGGGCCGGCCCTGCCGGGGAACATCAGCACCAGGGTTGGGGAGCGGGCCTGGCCCTTCCCGCCGCCACAGGAGCGAGGCAAGATTCACCCCTCGAGAGGGGGCCCTGGCCCATTGGCCTAGAGACCCCGAAGCATCGAGCAAGCGCCGCCCTGCCCATGTCCCCACTGTGATCCCAGTACCAGCCTCTCGGCCTTGCTCCGGGCTCCCTGGGTGGGGAGGAGGCGGCTCAGGGGAGCACTGCAGGGTTGTGTAACCACTGGAGTTACTCATGGGCACAAGCCGAGCCAAGGAACCGGCTTGTCGGGAGGAACTCGACTTGCTAAGAAGCCAGGAAACTGGGTCAGGCATCTCCTGCTTTGCAAAGTGCTTGGAGATCTCCGAAGGCGCAGGGAGGGGCCCGGCGTTCTGTGCTCTGCGCAGTTTCCAGGCGGCAGGAGGTGGCACCGGTGTGTGTGGCAGGGTGGCAGGGAACGCCGGGGGCAGGCATCACCCACACCAGCCAAGGCACCGGGACGTGGACTCAGTGCGTGAGTCCCAGCCGAACGCAGACCGGTGGGAGCGTGTGCATGTCCGCTGCGTGTCCGTGGAGCAGGCGTGGCCCCCGGATCCGTGGAAGCTGCAGCACCGCTCTGGCTGCTGGAGAATCCGGCCCAGTGGCCAAGGCAGGTGCCAGCTCAGGGACAGGTCTGCAGCAGCCTGGCGTGGCGCGGGGTTAGCTGGCTTGCCCTGCACGGCCGCCCTCCCCGTTGCTGCTGCGGCTGCGGCTGCGGCTGCTGCCCAGGGGCATTGCAGCCACAGGCTGGCTGAGCCACGTCGCTCCTTTGCGGCTGGTTATTTCCCTGGATCTAAAATGCAAGTGACTCTGCAGGAATCCCTGCGCTTTGGGCACCGACACTGAACACGGAGGCCGTGCTGCCAGCGAGGCCTGGGCCCTGGGGCAACGGGAGCTCCCTCTGGCTGGAGCCGGGGTTGCCCAAAGGCTTCCAGCCCCCGCTGCCCGCGTTGCCCCAGGTCCCTGCAGGCTGCACCAGCTGAGCTACAATTGCCTCCCCACTCGGGCCAATTGACATCAGCGGGAACTTCCCCCTGGCAGGCTCCAGCCCCAGAGCGTCCCCGTCCCAGTGCCCTGCCACGTTCCCACGCTCCCGGCCCTCGCCCCTTGGTGTCAGACTCCAGGGTGCAGGCAGAGCCGCAGGTGCACGAGTCCCGCGAGGGGCCCGACAGCGCCCGTTGGACGGAGCCGGCCCACCCGCAGCAAGGCGCCCGGCTCTGGGGCGGAGGCCACGGCCTGACGGGCATTTCGCTCTCGTGTTGCTTTTCCGTGGGCATCGCAGTGAACTGCCGCTGGGCGCGGGGGGCGGGATGAAAGGAGCGAGGCCGCCAGGGGGCTCGGTCGGTTTGCCCAGCGGCGCTCGCGGGCTGCAGCTGCAATTGCCACAACGGCTGCACAAGCGGCAAATGGGATGTTTCCGGAGGCAGTCTGTGATTTGTGCGCACGCCCCCCCGCTCCAAGAGCAGCTTCGTGCAGCTCTGCCGTGCCCCGGGCGTGCAGTGGGGCGTGCACGTGATGTGCACGTGCGTGGGGTTCGCTTTTCGGGCAGCGCAGGCCTGGGTGCGAGGCCGAGCGGAGCCGCAACCCCCCCCGGCTGTGCTCATGTCATTGCTGGATCCAGACCCGTGTCCAGTAATGATCCACGTGAACAGGCCTTGGCTGGCTTCTGCCGCTTGCCCCCAGCGCGGCTCGAGTCCAGTGGCCCCAAACCTCCGCTCAGCTCTCACAGCGGCTGCAGCGTCCGCTGGAGGACTCCGGGCACTGCCGGTTCCATGGTGACTGGTGGGTTTCCCGCCCTCTGAACACGGCCTCTTGGCTGCCACACTCCTGCCATCTGCTCGAGGCCTGCCTGGGCGCTCGGCCTGCTTGGCCCTTTGCCCGGGGCAGAAGTGCCAGGAAGCGACGGTGTAAGCGGGTGGCTGGAGCAGCCCCGCGAGCTCCCCCCGGCGGACGCTGGCAGGCCCCAGTGCCACGCGCAGCCGGCAAGCAAAAGGGAGGCACATGTCTGCAAGCCCCAGGGGTCCCGCAGGAGTCCCCGGGCTCAGGCGAGCCGGTGGGGGATGCAGCCCTCGCGGGACTACAGGAGCGACGCCTGGAGCAGGGCGGGCAGAGACCTCAGGAGGATCCGGTCCAGCCCCCGCACAAGGCAGGACCAGCCCCAGCTCCACCACCCCAGCCTGGGCTTTGACTGAGACACCCTGGGGCTGGAGATTCCTCGGGAGCCCGTCCCGGCTCCCCCCCCGAGGGGTGGACGGCGCCTGCGCAGCCCACGCGGGAACGGGCCGTGTCCTTGCTGAGGCAACTGGCTGATCGTGCAGTCAAGTCGCGGTTCGTCCTGCGGGGCCGCCGCGGCTCTGCAGGGTAAATGCAGGAGCTGAGTGCGCAGGCAGCCCGGCTCTGCTACATTTAAAGTGCAGGGCCACAGCGGGGCAGGGCCCGGACCCGGCTCGCCCAGGCCCCGGACTGCTGCGCCTCTGCCTCCCCCGCCCCACCCCCGCACTGCGAGACGGTGCTGGGGGGGACCGGCTGGTGCAGAGGCAGCCCGGGGGAAGCCATAGTCCACTTCCCAACAAGCCTAGAGCCACTGGGGAGTGTCGCTTCCACCTAGTCCCCCCGGGGCGGGGTCTGGTGACCCGCTCTGGCTCTGGAGCCACCAGGATCAATCTGGGGGTCTCACCCAGGCCCATCTCCCAGCCAGGCCCATCAGACAGGGTCCGGGCACGCGGCCCCCTCGCTGGCAAGCCAGAGACAGGGCAAACGGGGTTGGTGGCAGCGGGGTTGGCAGGTGGAGATCGGGGGGGGGGCAGCCGGTGGGAAGCAGGGCTGGTCAGGGGGGAGGTCAGGGCAGCGGGGCTGGCAGGGGAGATCGGGGGGGGCAGCTGGTGGGAAGCAGGGCTGGTCGGGGGTGAGGTCGGGGCAGCGGGGCTGGCAGGGTAGATGGGGGGGGGCAGCCGGTGGGAAGCAGGGCTGGTCGGGGGGGAGGTCGGGGCAGCGGGGCTGGCAGGGGAGATCGGGGGGGGGCAGCCAGTGGGAAGCAGGGCTGGTCGGGGGGGAGGTCGGGGCAGCGGGACTGGCAGGGGAGATCGGGGGGGGCAGCCGGTGGGAAGCAGGGCTGGTCGGGGGGGAGGTCGGGGCAGCGGGACTGGCAGGGGAGATTGGGGGGGGCAGCCGGTGGGAAGCAGGGCTGGTCGGGGGGGGAGGTCGGGGCAGCGGGGCTGGCAGGGGAGATCGGGGGGGGGGCAGCCGGTGGGAAGCAGGGCTGGTCGGGGGGGAGGTCGGGGCAGCGGGACTGGCAGGGGAGATTGGGGGGGGCAGCCGGTGGGAAGCAGGGCTGGTCGGGGGGGAGGTCGGGGCAGCGGGGCTGGCAGGGGAGATTGGGGGGGGGCAGCCGGTGGGAAGCAGGGCTGGTCGGGGGGGAGGTCGGGGCAGCGGGGCTGGCAGGGGAGATTGGGGGGGGCAGCCGGTGGGAAGCAGGGCTGGTCAGGGGGGAGGTCGGGGCAGCGGGGCTGGCAGGGGAGATTGGGGGGGGCAGCCGGTGGGAAGCAGGGCTGGTCCGGGGGGAGGTCGGGGCAGCGGGGCTGGCAGGGGAGATTGGGGGGGCAGCCTGTGGGAAGCAGGGCTGGTCAGGGGGGAGGTCGGGGCAGCGGGGCTGGCAGGGGAGATTGGGGGGGGCAGCCGGTGGGAAGCAGGGCTGGTCGGGGGGGAGGTCGGGGCAGCGGGGCTGGCAGGGGAGATTGGGGGGGGCAGCCGGTGGGAAGCAGGGCTGGTCAGGGGGGAGGTCGGGGCAGCGGGGCTGGCAGGGGAGATTGGGGGGGGCAGCCGGTGGGAAGCAGGGCTGGTCGGGGGGGAGGTCGGGGCAGCGGGGCTGGCAGGGGAGATGGGGGGGGGCAGCCGGTGGGAAGCAGGGCTGGTCGGGGGGGAGGTCGGGGCAGCGGGGTTGGCAGGTGGAGATCGGGGGGGCAGCCTGTGGGAAGCAGGGCTGGTTGGGGGGGAGGTCGGGGCAGCGGGATTGGCAGGGGAGATCGGGGGGGGGGGCAGCCGGTGGGAAGCAGGGCTGGTTGGGGGGGAGGTCGGGGCAGCGGGATTGGCAGGGGAGATCGGGGGGGGCAGCCGGTGGGAAGCAGGGCTGGTCGGGGGGGAGGTCGGGGCAGCGGGGCTGGCAGGGGAGATTGGGGGGGGGCAGCCGGTGGGAAGCAGGGCTGGTTGGGGGGGGAGGTCAGGGCAGCGGGACTGGCAGGGGAGACTGGGGGGGGCAGCCGGTGGGAAGCAGGGCTGGTCGGGGGGAGGTCGGGGCAGCGGGACTGGCAGGGGAGATCGGGGGGGGCAGCCGGTGGGAAGCAGGGCTGGTCGGGGGGGAGGTCGGGGCAGCGGGACTGGCAGGGGAGACTGGGGGGGGGCAGCCGGTGGGAAGCAGGGCTGGTCCGGGGGGAGGTCGGGGCAGCGGGACTGGCAGGGGAGATTGGGGGGGGCAGCCGGTGGGAAGCAGGGCTGGTCGGGGGGGAGGTCGGGGCAGCGGGACTGGCAGGGGAGATTGGGGGGGGGCAGCCGGTGGGAAGCAGGGCTGGTCGGGGGGGAGGTCGGGGCAGCGGGGCTGGCAGGGGAGATCGGGGGGGGCAGCCGGTGGGAAGCAGGGCTGGTCGGGGGGGAGGTCGGGGCAGCGGGGCTGGCAGGGGAGATCGGGGGGGGGGCAGCCGGTGGGAAGCAGGGCTGGTCGGGGGGGAGGTCGGGGCAGCGGGGCTGGCAGGGGAGATTGGGGGGGGCAGCCGGTGGGAAGCAGGGCTGGTCGGGGGGAGGTCGGGGCAGCGGGGCTGGCAGGGGAGATCGGGGGGGGGCAGCCGGTGGGAAGCAGGGCTGGTCGGGGGGGAGGTCGGGGCAGCGGGGCTGGCAGGGGAGATTGGGGGGGGCAGCCAGTGAAGCGCGAGCGAGTCCGGCTGCGGCTCCACAACGCGTTGGACCAGCGCTCAGGGGCACGCACGGGGCTTCTCCTTTCCCCAGGGCACCACTCCCCGTCAGACACAACCAGAGGCTCCCAGCGCCGATCACGCCCCCTCCCAGCCACGCCCCCGCCCCCTCCAGGCTTCCGCCGGGCGCCCAGCTGGAGAACCAGAAAACACCGGACATTGCACGTGTTGGGTATTTTCTGGATTTTTTTACCAGACAGAGGGTGCAAAAACCGTACTGTCCGGTTGAATCCCGGACACCTGGCTGCCCTAGCAGGGGTGGTTGCACCTGGATTTCTGCACAATGGACGTGCTCCGCTTCGCACGGACCGTGCCGCACACGGCCCTGCCTGCTGTGTCCGTGAAGCACGACGCTCGCTAACCTCTCCCAGCCCCCGCTGGCGTTTCCTTGGGGTGAGCGCCCAGGGCCGGTCCCAAGGCCCCTTCCCCAGCAGAATGCCCTGGCCTAGCCCCGGACAGGAGAGGGCGAGGGGCTCCGCGACGCACGAAGCACTGCTGGCTACACGCGCGTCTGCCTGTGCGCCAGGGGGCAGGGAGGGGCCGGGCCTGGCGCTGCTGGGCAGGGGAAGCAGGGGGCCGTTGGGGGCCGGGCAGGGCCAGGGCCCAGCTACGACAATCTGCCTCCAGGCCTGAGGGACTCCGAGTGGCTTCCGCGCCCTTCTCAGTCACGTGGGGAAGTCACTCCTCATGGCAGCCCCTGGCCCCGCCCCCGGCCCCGCCCCCGGCCCACGTGCACGTTCCTGGCACGACGGTTCGGCTCGTCAGTCGCGAGTCTCCGGGCTTTGTCGCGACGGGAACATTTCAGCAGAGATTTGCTGACCCAGCGACGGGATTTACTCCCGATTCCCAGACGAGGCGGGACTTCCGCACCCCCCGCCGGAGCGCTCGCCTGGCCGGACGTAGCGTGAAGTGTCGTGTGTGGAGCGATGGCTCCAGGGCTGGGAATTCACCCTTAGTGGGGGGTGGGGGGCTGTGACGTGACTGGAGGGGGGGCTCTTGTGGGGCCAGGGACGTGCTCTGCTCATGTCTCTCCCGGAGCCTCTTCCCAAAAGCAAAAGTCACCGGGATGGACTCTGCAAGGGGCTGGTTTGCCCCTCGCACACGCACATGGAGCCCAGCACGGGAATGACCCGGCCTCCTCCTTTGTCCCGTTCTGCGCTGCACGTTGGGGGGTCGCTTCCAGCCGCAGATTGCCCCCGGCGAGTGAGCAAGCCAGGGATTTGCGACATCCCCAGCGAGTTCGGCATCTAGCCCTGGGCATGTGCAAATCCCTGACGTGCAGACACGTGCAGCAGTGAGCACACAACACGGGCGTGCGACCTGCGTGTGCTCACAGCCCAGTCCCCGTGTAACGGCAGGGGGTTTGCAGCCCTGACTCTACCAGTGACTTTGCTTTTTAACAATTGAATTGATGGCAAAACATTTTCCACCAATATTTTCTTTAAAATTCACATTTTTTTACCCATTTTCAACCAGCTCTAATATTGAATAATGCCTCTCCGCAGGAAAAGCCTCAGACGCAAGCGTGTGGCGGGGAGCGGTGTGTTTTAACGGCCTGCTGTGCTTTGGCGCTGGAGAGGAAGGGCTGAATACCTCCACGTTGTTGTAGACAAAGGGAACGTGTTTTGCTTCACGTGTCAAATCTTCACTTAAATCTGTAGGTGAAACATTGTGTATAATTATTATTGTACATTTGTCCTCCTTTGCAGGCCGGCCTCCGTCACTCGCGTGCGTTTGCCAACACGTCCACTGCTCCTCCTGCTTGCAGGGATGCTCCGTGTAGAGTCCAAAGCTGCCTCGTGGCACCTTCTAGACTAACAGATTTATGGGCGTGTGAGCTTTCGTGGGCAAAGACCTGCTTCGTCAGATGCACCCAAGACGAAGTGGGTCTTTGCCCACAAACGCTCGTGTGCCAATAAATCTGTTAGTCTAGAAGGTGCCACAGGATGCCTTGTTGTTCTTGCAGATTCAGACTAACACGGCTGCCCCTCTGATACAAAGCTGCCTCCTCGCTCCCGTCACACCCCTGCCTGGAGCTGCGATGCCGCGATGCCCTGGATTGTGCCACCACAGGAGAATCTGAGCACGTATGTAAAAGGACAGGGACTGGCTAGCTCGGCGCGGCCGGGAGGCCCAGAAAGTGGCTTCCAAGGGCAGCTGTGAGAGCCCTGTCCCTGGCGGTCCCTAGGAGCAGGTTGGACACACGCTTGTCTGGGACGATCTAGGAGGGTTGTGTAAGTGTCAAACTGCGACGTGTAAATGCTGCTGGGGACACGCCGCACGGAACTCGTTTCCACGGCTTTAACTCACGCCACCAGGCAGAATTCGCTCCGGCTTTTCAGCTCCTCTGCTCAGACCACGCCTCAGGGTTTGCATTTAGGCCAAAACCAAGGGTCTTGTTTGTTCAGCAGTCAGGTGAGGGCGAACGTGGGCCTCTCATTCCCACTGCAGCCTCAGCTCCGCCCTTGGCCCTATTCTGGCGAACGAGGAGGAAATTCTCGTCATGAGAACCTAAGGCTACGTCACATTGGCAAGATTTTGTGCAAATACTCTTTAATGCAAGAGTTTTTGTGTTAGAGTATTTGTGCAAGAGAGCGTCTACACTGGCATGTGCTTTTGCACAAGAGCATCCATGCCAGTGTAGACGCTCTCTTGCACAAGAAAGCTGTGATGGCCATTTTAACCATCGGGCTTTCTTGTGCAAGAAATTCACGTTGCCTGTCTACACTGGCCTCTTGTGCAAGAACAGTTGCACAAAAGGGCTTATTCCTGAGCGGGAGCATCATAGTTCTTGTGCAAGAAGCCCTGATTTCACACATTCGAACGTCAGGGTTCTTGCACAAGAACTCGCGGCCAGAGTAAACAGGCAGCCAGTTTTTGTGCAAAATCTTGCCAATGTAGACACAGCCGAAGAGCGGCCAGACGGAGTCAGACCAACGGTCCATCCAGCCCAGTGTCCTGTCTGCCCACAGTGGCTGATACACGATGCCCCAGAGGGAGGGAACACAACAGGCAATCCTCATGTGATCCCTCCAGTCACCCATTTCCAGACAAACAGGCTGGGACACACATCCTGGCTAATAGCCACTGATGGACCTAACCTCCATGAATCAATCTAACTCTTTTTTGAATCCTGTTAAAGTCCTGGTCTTCATAACATCCTCTGGCAAGGAGTTCCACAGGTTGGCTGTGCGCTGAGTGAAGAAAAAATGGCAAAATCCTCCCTGACTTCAGTGTGCCCAGGATTTCACCCATTCTCTTGCCTCAGGCTCCATCAGTAGGTGGGTTACAAGCAGGGAGTGATCTCCAACTCCTGCCCCCCTTGTGCACAGTCTCAGCCAAGAGACCAGCCCCACGAGCACTTCCTCTCTGGGTGTAAATCCCCTCCAGCCACATGCCTCTGGGACAGCGCGGCTGCACGCTGCAGTGTAGACAGGGCTCAGGCACGGCGGCCTCGGCTCGCACTCCTGTCTCTGGAGAGAGAGGGGCCAGCCAATGGAACGGGAGCGGCGACGTGGGTTCCATGACGAGTCGGTTCAGTTCCCCGCCCTTAAGATGGGGGCGACGCTCCTGACCCCTCGCTAAGGGGCTCTGAGATTGCAGCTGACACAGGCGGGAGCAGAGCTGGTGTTACTGTCACAGGCTCCCGGAGAGCATCCCGTGTGCGTCTCCTGGACGCCCTCCCCCGCTCCGCACACACGGCGCACGGTGCTGCTGGTGGCTGTGGGCTGGGGGCGCTGCGGAGGCAGCTGCATCCACACCCACACGTGGCCACGGCCCAGGAGGAAGGTGCTGGGGGGAGATTTCTAGGGAATCCTGTAAGCTCAGCTCCCTGCCACGGAGGGCTGCCGCTGGCCCGCCCAGTGCAGGGGGGAGGGGGGCTGCCGTCTCCCCGCCTGACCCCTGCACAGCTCGCCTTCTGTGCCTTAGTGGGGGGCTGTCTGCTCTGTCACCAGGGCTCCCTGCGCTGGGCTGCACGACCCCACTGACTCACCCACCTAGGCCGGCCTGGGCAGAGAACCAGGCTCTTCCCGGGGGGAGACAAAGGGAGGGGGGCGGAGACGGCACCCGGCTGGGGGGCAGGCCCGGGAGCGGGGCAGTTTCCAGTTTCTGGCTCGAAAACATGAAGGGAACAGACTCAGCTGGGTGCTGAGGGTGGGGGGGCGATGGACCCTTAGCCCCAGGGGTCTGAGGCATCCGGGCCCTGGATCCTGTAGCCACCTCACGTCTGTGCTGGGCTGTGTCCTCTCTAGTCCACTGGCTGGCGGAGCCTGTTCTTCCTGCTACGGGGCTGCAGGATCGGGGGGACCCCGACGCGCCGTCACACCTTCCCCCCGCAAGGCAGCAGCCCCTCAGTGTGTGTGTTTGTGTGTGCAGCATTGCATGGCTCTCTGCATGCCGTATGTGTGCCAGTTTTTGTGTGGCTGCACGTGCCCATGTTAGTGTGTGTGGGAGGGTGTATTTGTTAGTGTGCGCGTTTGTGTCAGTGTGAGCGTGTGTCTGTGTGTGTGTGTCAGTCAGTGTAAGTGTGTGCGTTTGTATCTGTGGGTGTGTGTCAGTGTGTGTTTGTGGTAATGTGTGTGTGTGTCATTGTGAGTGTGTGTGTGTCTCAGTGTGAGTGTGTGTGTGTGTGTCAGTCAGTGTAAGTGTGTGCGTTTGTATCTGTGGGTGTGTGTCAGTGTGTGTTTGTGGTAATGTGTGTGTGTGTCATTGTGAGTGTGTGTGTGTCTCAGTGTGAGTGTGTGTGTGTGTGTGTGTCAGTCAGTGTAAGTGTGTGCGTTTGTATCTGTGGGTGTGTGTCAGTGTGTGTTTGTGGTAATGTGTGTGTGTGTCATTGTGACTGTGTGTGGGTCTCAGTGTGTGTGTGTGTGTGTGTGTGTGACTGTGTGTGGGTCTCAGTGTGAGTGTGTGTGTGTGTGTGACTGTGTGTGGGTGAGTTTGCCGGGCCGGGCGGAGCAGCGTGCTCTGTAGGAGGCTGCGGGCAGGGCGCCGGGCTGGGCCGGACGAGCGCCGGGAAGCGCTGAAGCGGTGGCTTTGCCCAGGCCAGCGGCGTCCGCGGGCAGCTGGGCCCAGGTTCCTCCGGCGCTTCGGGAGCCTTGCGGCTCCTTGGCCAGCACAGGGAACGGCGCGTCCTCGGAGCCGCCCGCCAGGCCACGTGGCCGCGCCGCAGGAATGTGGGACCACAGGCGTGTCGGGCTCCTTTCCCACAGCCCCCGCGGGGCCGGCCCCCTGTGCTCGGGGCAGCCCTCCGGTTCTCACCATTGAAACTCCCCCGGCCTCGGCCCTGACATTCTGCCAGTCTGGTCCTCGATGGCTTTAGTAAATAGTAATACAGCACCCCTCTGCCCCCCACAGCACCCCTCTTTCCCCCACAGCACCCCTCTGCCCCCCACAGCACCCCCTCTGCCCCCCACAGCACCCCTCTGCCCCCCAAGGCATGCCCTCTTTCCCCCACAGCACGCCCTCTGCCCCCCAGAGCACCCCTCTGCCTCCCCACAGTAACTCCTCTGTCCCCTCATACCCTCTGCCCCCCACAGCACGCTTCTGCCTCCCCAGCATCCCCTGTGCCCCCCACACTCCTCTGCCCCCCACAGCAACCCTCTTTCTCCCTACGGCCCCACAGCACCCCTCTGCCCCCCACACCCCGCAGCACCTCCTGTCCCCTGCAGCACCCCTCTGTCCCCCTGCCTGGCCCTGCTAGAAACATTCCCTGCCCCTTGGTGCCGGTGCCGCGGCCCTGAACACCCCTCTGGTCCCACCAGCTCCACGTGTTGCGCAGCCCTGCCTTTCTGCAGCGTGGACAAGTGGCCAGCCTGGCCCTGGGGGCAGCTTCCTGCCTGGCAGGTCCCAGAGCAGCCAGTCCATGGAGCCCAGGGTGCAAATAGCACAGCATGGACCTGCGAGGGCCACGCAGGAAGGGGCGGCGCGGACGGGAGCCAGGCCCCTGCCTTGCTGGAACCTCAGAAAACCCACAAAACCGGAGCCTTGCTCCAACTTTGCACTCAGTGGGCCGGGCCTCCTGCAGCAGCCAGGCCGAACCGTGTATGGAGCCCTGCCCCGGCTCCCTCCCATCCTGGCCTGGCGTGTGAGCCCCGTGTGACAGGCGTGCGAGCTCCGTGTGACAGGCGTGCGAGCTCCGTGTGACAGGCGTGCGAGCCCCGTGTGACAGGCGTGCGAGCTCCGTGTGACAGGCGTGCGAGCCCCGTGTGACAGGCGTGCGAGCTCCATGTGACAGGCGTGCGAGCCCCGTGTGACAGGCGTGCGAGCTCCGTGTGACAGGCGTGCGAGCTCCGTGTGACAGGCGTGCGAGCCCCGTGTGACAGGCGTGCGAGCTCCGTGTGACAGGCGTGCGAGCCCCGTGTGACAGGCGTGCGAGCTCCGTGTGACAGCGTGCCTGGCTGCGGCGAGCAGCGCGGGCGGCTGAGGAAGGGCTGTGGAGCCGGTACCCGGGGAGGCTGCGGCGGGAGGGCTGCTGCCTGCAGGGCCGGGACGGCCCAAGCGCGCTCTGCATTCCCCGAGCCTTTTGGAGTCTCTCCAGCAGGCCCGTGCTGCACGAGAGCCAGGCCTCTCGCACGGGCCCCACCTCCGGCCGGGCGCTGCCCAGCTCCTCCCACCGGCCCCAGGGCAACCCAGGGCTCAGGCTGTACCAGAGCCCACCCGCTCTAGAGCCTCCACAGCCCGGAGCTGGCACCGTTCTGGCTGTGGGACCCAGGCTCCCGAGTCCCTTCCACACTGGGCCAAAGAGCTTCTGCAGGAGTCCTGTGTGTGTGTGTGTGTGTGTGTGTGTGTGTGTGTGTGTGTGTGTGTGTTCCTTCTCACACTGTTTGGAGTGTGTGTGTGTGTGTGTGTGTGTGTGTGTGTGTTCCTTCTCACACTGTTTGGAGTGTGTGTGTGTGTGTGTGTGTGTGTGTGTGTGTTCCTTCTCACACTGTTTGGAGTGTGTGTGTGTGTGTGTGTGTGTGTGTGTGTGTTCCTTCTCACACTGTTTGGAGTGTGTGTGTGTGTGTTCCTACTCACACTGCTTGGATTGTGAGTGAGTGAGTGTGTGTGTGTGTGTGTGTGTGTTCCTACTCACACTGCTTGGATTGTGAGCGTGTGTGCATGTGCTGCAAGGCGTGTGTGTTCTTAGTCCTACTGCTTGGATTGTGAGTTAGTGTGTGTGTGTGCTGCAAGGCGTGTGTTTGTGTGTTCCTACTCACACTGCTTGGATTGTGAGTGTGTATGTGTGTGCTGCAAGGTGTGTGTGTGTGTTCCTACTCACACTGCTTGGATTGTGAGTGTGTGTGTGCTGCAAGGCGTGTGTGTGTGTGTTCCTACTCACACTGCTTGGATTGTGAGTGTGTGTGTGTGTGTGTGTGTGTGTGCTGCAAGGCGAGTGTGTGTGTGTGTGTTCCTACTGACGCTGCTTGGGTTGTGAGTGTGTGTGATTGTGTGTGTGTGTGTGCTGCAAGGCGTGTGTGTGTGTTCCTACTCACGCTGCTTGGGTTGTGAGTGTGTGTGTGTGTGCTGCAAGGTGTGTGTGTGTGTGTTCCTACTCACACTGCTTGGATTGTGAGTGAGTGAGTGTGTGTGTGTGTGTGTGTGTGTTCCTACTCACACTGCTTGGATTGTGAGCGTGTGTGCATGTGCTGCAAGGCGTGTGTGTTCTTAGTCCTACTGCTTGGATTGTGAGTGAGTGTGTGTGTGTGCTGCAAGGCGTGTGTTTGTGTGTTCCTACTCACACTGCTTGGATTGTGAGTGTGTATGTGTGTGCTGCAAGGCGTGTGTGTGTGTGTGTGTTCCTACTCACACTGCTTGGATTGTGAGTGTGTGTGTGTGTGTGCTGCAAGGTGTGTGTGTGTGTGTTCCTACTCACACTGCTTGGATTGTGAGTGTGTGTGTGTGTGTGTGCTGCAAGGCCTGTGTGTGTTCCTAGTCATACTGCTTGGCTTGTGAGTGTGTGTGTGTGCTGCATGTGTGTGTGTGTGCGTAGCCACACGTGCCTCTGCTAACTCCTGGGGAGTTTGTGTGTGAAAACACGGGCAGTCCCGTGACCTGCAGCGAGGTCCGGCCCCGGGGGCTGGCGCGGAGCCGGGCAGATGGCCCTGCCGGAGCACACTGGCCGTGCACGGGGGTTGCTCTCCATTCCTGAGCCCGCTCCAAGGCAGCTCACGGAACAGGACTCGGGCTGCGCTCCTGGGAAGGCCGCCACACGCCCAGCCTGAGGAAAGCTGCTGGGACGAGGCCAGGCCTGGGTGTGGAGCAGGGGGAGGCTGTAGAGAACATTCCAGCCGAGATTTGTTCCCCACTGTGAAATGTGAAGCATGGAGCCGGGGAGGAGGGGCCGGAGGGCAGCCAGCACAGAGCTCAGGCTGGAGAGGAGCGGGCGAGCTGGGGATCAGGGGTCGGAGGGGCCGGAGGGCAGCCAGCACAGAGCTCAGGCTGGAGAGGAGCGGGCGAGCTGGGGATCAGGGGTCGGAGGGGCCGGACGGCAGCCAGCACAGAGCTCAGGCTGGAGAGGAGCGGGCGAGCTGGGGATCAGGGGTCGGAGGGGCCGGAGGGCAGCCAGCACAGAGCTCAGGCTGGAGAGGAGCGGGCGAGCTGGGGATCAGGGGTCGGAGGGGCCGGACGGCAGCCAGCACAGAGCTCAGGCTGGAGAGGAGCGGGCGAGCTGGGGATCAGGGGTCGGAGGGGCCGGAGGGCAGCCAGCACAGAGCTCAGGCTGGAGAGGAGCGGGCGAGCTGGGGATCAGAGGTCGGAGGGGCTGGACGGCAGCCAGCACAGAGCTCAGGCTGGAGAGGAGCGGGCGAGCTGGGGATCAGGGCTCGGAGGGGCCGGACGGCAGCCAGCACAGAGCTCAGGCTGGAGAGGAGCGGGCGAGCTGGGGGATCAGGGGTCGGAGGGGCCGGAGGGCAGCCAGCAAGGAGCCGGCCAGGCTGTGACGGCGCTGCGCTGGCGCTGGCGCTGGAGGGCTCCGGGCAGGGCTGTGGCTAGTGCAGCCTGAGGCAGTGGGTGTCAGGAGAGCCAGGCGGGACGTGTTTTGCCAGTGCTGCGCTGTGACCGGAACAGGCAAGGCTGGTCCTGAGCCAGGGAGCTGCGCCCCCAGCCCTGTGTTGTAGGAGCTGCCTGTCGCGGGAAGCGAGCCAGCCCCACTGCCACTGCTGGGACCAGGGCAGGACCCAGCCACGCGGACACGGAGGCAATCGCAGTGGCTCCCCAAACACCCGCGGAGTCTGAGCTGCACAAAGCAGAGAATCAGGCCTTGCACTAACCTCTCTTCCCCTCCCCTCCATAGGGTCATGGAAGCCTGGGGCTGGAAGAGACCTCAAGAGTCATCCAGTCCAGCCCCCTGCTCAGCACAGGACCAACCTCGACTCAGTCGTCCCAGCCAGGGCTGTGTCAAGCCGGGACTTAAACACCTCTAGGGATGGAGACTCCCCCCTCCCCAGGGAACCCAGCCCAGTGCTTCCCCACCTGCCTGGGGAAATAGTTTTTCCTAATGTCCAACATAGACCTCCCCCACTGTAACTTGAGCCCATTGCTCCTTGTTCTGCCATCCGTCACCACTGAGAACAGCCTCTCTCCAGCCTCTTTGGAACCTCCCTTCAGGACGTTGAAGGCTGCTCTGAAATCCCCCCTCACTCTTCGCTTCTGCAGAATAAATAAGCCCAAATCCCTCAATCTATGCTCGTAGGTCATGTGCTCCAGCCCCCTAATCATTTTGGTCGCTGCTCAAGCTGGTCCTGATGGAGCAGTTCTATGAAGCGTGCCCACCCAAACTGAGGCTGTGGCTCAAGGACCGGAGACCAGAGAACCCCCAGGAGGCCGGGAGACTGGCGGATGAGTTCACGGAGAGCCGGTCTGGGTGTGAACGGGAGTCCCGGAGAGAAAGGGAACTGCACAGAGACCGGATCTCGGCTGAGCGACGGAGGGAGTCAACTACGGGGCGAGACCAAGGAACAGATCGTCTGTGCCCCAGAGAACCAGTCAGGGCCTGGACAGAGACAGCCCAAAGCCTAACTTGCCATCGCTGTGGGCAAAAAGGCCACAAGAGGGCTCAGTGCACCAGGTCCCAGGACCGGGGACTTTCCAGGGTTAACTGGCTGGGGCGGGAGGAAGGGCAGGCTGGCCCAAGGGCAAGGGCTGGCCAGCAAACCTCAGCTCAGAGTGGAGGGAAGGATGCTCAGTGCACCTCCCCTGGGAGGTCTGACCCTCGGGAAGCGGATTTCTCCGTGTACCGGGTGGGCGCAGGACGGCCCCTGCGGAGCGAGTGCCTCATACCCCTGGAGGTGGATGGTAGGAAAGTGACGGGCTTCTGGGACACGGGGGCGGAGGTGACTCTGGCCCGATCCGACATAGTGGCCCCAGAGCGGATACTACCCCATACCCAGCTGACCTTGTAGGGCATAGATGGGTCCCCATTTAAGGTGCCTGTAGCCAGGGTGCACCTGAAATGGGGGGCAAAGGAAGGCCTCAAGGAAGTGGGCATGCACCCGCACTTGCCCACCGAGGTGCTGATGGGGAATGACCTAGAGGAGTGGCCCCATGAATCCCAGCGGGCTCTAGTCACCACCCAGAGCCAGCGGGGGGCTGACAACGTGGGTCCAGGGAAGGACTCCTGGCAGCAGCCTCAGGGTCCCATCCCAGTGGACACGGGGTCCAGACAGGCTGGGACTCCAGGACCTAGGCAGAGGTGGGAGACAGGTCCCGATCCCTGCCTCAGCAGCTGAATTCCAGGCTGAGGTGCAGGCAGACCCCTCCTTGCAGAGGCTGAGGGACCAGGCTGGCCTCCGTGCAGCTCAGCCCCGGGGGAGAGGTGGCCAGGAGAGATTCCTGCGGGAGCGTGGACTCCTGTTCCGTGAATGGCTTCCCCCCAGGAAGGCGAGGGCATGGAGGGTACAGCGGCAGCTGGTCGTCCCCCGAAAGTATCGCCTCAAGCTGCTGTATTTGGCCCACGACGTCCCCATTGGGAGCCACCGGGGGATCCGGAGCACCCGGCTGAGGCTGCTCCAGCACTTCTATTGGCCGGGAATCTTTACAGCCGTGCAGCGGTACTGCCGGTCCTGTGACTCCTGCCAGAGGGGCGGGAAGGCCCAAGACAGGAGGAAAGCGGCTTGGGGGTCTCTACCCCGGATAGAGGACCCTCTGGGCTTGCTGAGAGAGTTATGGGAGGGGAAGACCTCCCTGGATGGAGCGTCGGGGGTGGAAGCCGCCCTGGCTGTCCAGAGAAGGCTCACTGGGCTCATGGCCCCGGCCCGAGAGACCCTGGCCAGGGATTAAGGCCAGTGGAAGGGTGGGTGTGACCCCCGAGGACAGGCCTGTGCCGGTCGCCCTGGAGTGGGGTGGCGAGTGGACAGAGGGAAGCCAGCTCATGTGGGGCCTCGCCACGGCCGGCCCGAGTCAAGGGGAGCACCCATGTCCCCAGGGCGGGTTCCCATGCAGAGGACCCGAACTTCCCTAGGTCACGAGCGGAGTGACCCTGCTCAGTTCGCTCTCGGAGGGGGGAGAACTGTGACGTAGTGGGGGTACTTGCTGGGCTGTGGTGACCCCTGCTGTCTGGAGCAAGACCCAGCAAGGGAAAGCCTCACTAGGCCAAGGTAATGCCAAACTTGTTGAACCAGTGGCCAGACACCCCCCATGGAGAGGAACAAAGGAAGGTGGATGCTGCCCTGGCTGGGGGGCAGGGCTGGAAGAGGGTTAGTTAGTTGCTGGCTGGAAGGCAGGGAATAAGGAGCTGGGGAGGGGGCTGGGACTCCCCTATCTCAAAGGGGGCACTGAGGCCTCTTAGCCCCAGTTCCTGTAACCAGATTACATCTGTGCTGCGCTGTGCTGGAGGAGCAATAAACCACCCTCAATTCCACTGGCTGGTGCAGTCTGTTTGTGCCATTTCGGGGTGCAGGAGACGGGGGACCCCCAACGCGCCGTCACAAACCCCCAGGTCCTTTTCTGCTGAACTGCTACTTACCCAGTCGGTCCCCAGCCTGTAACAATGCTTGGGATTCTTCCATTCCGAGTGCAGGACTCTCCACTTGTCCTTGTTGAACCTCATCCGATTTCTTGTGGCCCAATCCTCCAATTTGTCTGAGTCACTCTGGACCCTATCTCTGCCCTCCAGCATATCTACCTCTCCCCCTAGCTTGGGGTATGTCTACACGACAGCACTAATTCGAACTAAGCTAATTCGAACTAGTGCATCTAGACCTAAAAACTCATTCGAATTAGCGTTTTGCTAATTCGAACTAGCATGTCCACACTGAGTGGACCCTGAACCGAGGTTAAGGATGGCCGGAAGCAGTGCCGGCAGGGCATCAGATTAGGACTTAGGGTATGTCTACACTACTCTCCTAATTCGAACTAGGAGGGTAATGTAGGCATACCGCACTTGCAAATGAAGCCCGGGATTTGAATTTCCCGGGCTTCATTTGCATGAAGCCGGCCGGCGCCATTTTTAAATGCCGGCAGTTCGAACCCCTTGCTGTGCAGCTACACGCGGCATGGAGTAGCTAGTTCGGATTAGGCTTCCTCATTCCACGAGGAGTAACGGTAGTTCGGAATAGGAAGCCTAGTTCGAACTACCTAGTTCGTGCCACGTGTAGCCACGCGGCACGGGGTTCGAACGAGCGGGGATTTAAAAATGGCGGCTCCCCGCTTATGCAAATGAAGCCCGGGAAATTCAAATCCCAGGCTTCATTAGCAAGTGCGGTATGCCTACTTTACCCCACTAGTTTGAACTAGCGGGGTAGTGTAGACATACCCTCAGGGATCAGGGGTGGGGGTCTCGCCGGGCCAACCGCCTCCCAGCATGGTGAGGGAGGAGGCCTCGACGTCCCCGGGGGGATGGGGTGGAGGGTGCGGAGGTCGAGGTGGGGGGTGTGGACATTGAGGAGGAGGAGGGTGTGGAGGTTGAGGAGGAAGAGGTGGGAGGGGGGCAGGAGTAGGAGGAGGGACAGTGGTTAGGGGGGCAGCAGGTGCAGGACTGGCATGGTGCACCATGCCCTGCAGCAGGGCCTGCAGGTTTGAGTTCAGCCCTCGGACGTCAGCCAGCAGCTCATGGCGGAGCTGCAGGTCTGCCCGCATCCAGGCCTCAACGGTGCGGTTCAGGGCTTGCAGGGCCCCCAGGTACCGGTCCCAGTAATCCTGCTCCGTGGTGGCGGTCCGGAGCAGGCCGTGGGTGCGGGAGCATGTCCTGGGCGGGGTGGTGCGCCCTGCACGAGCAGCTGGTGCAGCTGTAGAGAAAGGAGAGAAGGGGTCAGTTCTCCCTGGGGACACAGCGGATGATGCCCAGCACCCCCCTGCGACGTGAGGGCAACCGTGCCCTGCACCGTCAGAGCCGTTGTGTTTGTACAGAGGCCATGGTCAGGATGTCTGGCTCTCCCTGGGCCTGGGAGCTGCCCCAAGACTTCACCCATGTCCCCGTGCCGTGTATAGTGTGGCTGGGGCGGGGAAGAGGTGTCCCCTGCCTCTGTGTAGGGGAGCATGTGAAGGGAGAGCGTCCTGCTGGGTCCTGCCCCGGGGTCGGGAGCGTGTCAGGTCTCTTCACACACACGTGTGTCTATTGGGCCACGGCCCCTGGGTGTCACACAGCTGGAGCCTCCTGCCCAAGGGTGGCATGGCACATGCGAGCATGTGCACAGGTGTCTGTATGATCCGTGGGAGGCATGGCCTACGCGCGGTCCCTGGTCTTCCTCCCCAGCTCCCCCCCCGGGCAGGGGACACTTACCCGGTATGGTCTCCGTGGCCGACCCTGCTGATTCCAGTGCCAGAACACTCGGTGGTGGCCCCTGTGGTGTGCCCAGGTCAGGGCCCTCCGGTCCCGGGCTGGTGCGGACCGCCCTGCCCCCCAGGAGTTGGTCAAGGGCGGGGAAGTAGGGGCAGGTGTCAGCCCCTGCTGTGGCGCCGCCCCTGGTGGCCCTGGCGTACGCCTGCCGCAGCTGCTTCCCTTTCAGGCGCACCTGCTCCTGTGTGCGCTGTGTCCCTTTTGGGCCATGGCAGTCGCTATGCGGCCATAGACGGTCTCGTTCCTCCTCCTAGTGCGGCGATCATGGAGGTTGGGGGCCTGCCCCCAAACCTCAGTGAGGTCCATGACCTCTGCACTAGTCCAGGAGGCCGCGCGCCGTCTACGGCCCCTGGCCTGCTCCTGGGTGCTGGGGGACTGGGCGGGGGACGGCTCGCTGGCACTGGCTGCCTGGCTCATCATGGGGCCACTCGGTCAGGGGCAGAGACTGCTGGTAGGGCTCTCTCTGGAAAGTGCTGTCTGGCCAGAGTCTACCCCTTTAAGGGCCCGGAGCTGGGGGAGAGGAGAGGAGTTTCCCTGGTAGTGCCCAGAGTGGCCACCGGGGCAAGCTGGGGAGGGCTAACCTCCCCCTAGTTCAAATTAAGTGGCTACACAGCCCTTAATTCGAACTAGTTAATTCGAACTAGGCTTAGTCCTCGTACAATGAGGTTTACCTAGTTCGAATTAAGCGCTCCGCTAGTTGGAATTAAGTTTGAACTAGCGGAGCGCTAGTGTAGCGCCTATCAAAGTTAATTCGAACTAATGGCTGTTAGTTCGAATTAATTTTGTAGTGTAGACAGACCCTCGGTGTCATCCACAAACTTGCTGAGGGTGCAATCCATCCCCTCAGCCAGGTCATTAATACAGATTGCTTCAGGGAGCAGCCGCGTTAGTCTGTACAGGATAAACTTAAAAACCAACAAATGGTCTGGTAGCACTTTAGAGACTAACAAAACGTGGAGATGGGATCATGAGCTTCCATGGGCACCGCCCACTTCTTCAGATGGCCGGAGGTTTGAGTTTAGGATGTGCAGACCCAAAAAACATTAATAAAGATGTTGACCAGAACCGGCCCTCGAACCAAGCCTTGGCACTCCACTTGAAACCAACCGCCAGCCAGACAGCGAGTCATTGACCCCGTTGGGCCTGACAGTCTAGCCAGCTGTCTGTCCATCTTACCGTCCATTTATCCAATTCACATTCCCTTAACTGGATGGCAGGAATATTGTGGGATCCCGTATCAAAGCCTTGCTAAAGTCAAGGTCTATCACATCCACTGGCTTTCCCACGTCCACAGAGCCAGTTACCTCATCATAGAAGCCAATCAGGTTGGTCAGGCACGACGTGCCCTCGGTGAATCCATGCTGACTATTGCTGATCACTTTCCCCTCTTCCAAGTGCTTCAACATGGATTCCTTGAAGATCCCCTCCATGGTTTCTGTCCCCAGAGGAGACCTCAGAAGCTGGGCTGACCCCCCCGCCCCAACCAATGTCCCAAGCTGCCCTGGGCTGTTCATTGGCAATACTTACCCCAGCTCTCTTTGTGAGCCCCATGGGATGGCATGCTGGGTATGTACAGCGCCTAGCACCTGGGGTCCTCATCTGTCCCTGGGGCCCCTAGGCACCCCCCAAAGAACTGGAATAAGCCCTGGATTTCCAGCAGACAGGGAAAGACCTGGCCTGGGTGGGTACCTACCTCCCCTGCCCCTGCCCCTAGGGGGCAGCTGGAGCCCACTGGGGCTCCAGGGAGAAGGGCAGTCCAGGGTCCATGCTCTGGAGAAGTTCCCAGCTCCTGGATCCTGCAGCAACCCGACCGCGGCAGCAGCAGCACCAGGCGCATTGCCCAAGGCAAGTCTAGGAGCCAGAGACGCAGCCGGGAACAGGCTCCGTGTCTAGGCGCCACTCAGCCCCCCGCGGCATTTAACGTTCGTGGTGGAAGGAGCCAAGGACCCAGCCCTGCCTGCTAGCTCATGAGCTGCTCCCTCCCTGGGCTGCCCCGCTCCCATTTCACCTGCTGCTCCCTGCCTGCCTAGCCACGACCCTACAGCCCTGGAGGGCAAGGGGCTGGCCGAGGGGGCCGCTCGCTGGCCTCCCCAGGGCGGGCCCCTCTCAGGGCAGGCATCTGAATTCAGCTCTGCCCGTCCCCAGGGCAGCCCAGCCCCCTGCCACTGTGGGTCTGCCTGGGGAGCTGCTCCCTCGGGCCCATTCTGAAATGCTCCTTGGCCGCCACGAGGGACGTGCTCTGCCGCGTGGCGGCCACATGGTCCTGGCTCTTGGGCGGAGGCAGCCTCACAGCTCTGGCTGCTGCTGCCTGGGAGAGCAGAGCAGCCCCCCCCGCCCCCGAGCCTGCAAGCCAGGCTGCCCCGGGGGATGTGCAGGTGCCTGCTCCAGTGCCGAGTCAAGTGTGCAGCTCCCAGGCCAGCTCGCCAGCCCCAGGGCTGAAGGACGCCCTCGCCCCATGGCCAGAGCATCGCCCAGGAGCCCATGGGCAGCCCAAGAGCCACCAGGCCCCTCCGGAGTCCTGGCTTGCCAGGTGTGACGGCGCGTCGGGGGCCCCGGAGCAGCCAGCCCAGACTCCGCCAGCCAGAGAGCAGGGGGGTTCTCGCTCCTCCAGGACACAGCCCAGCACAGACGGGACGTGGCTACAGGAGTCTGGGCCAGGATGCCTCAGCCCCCTTGGCCCTTAGACCCGCAGCCCCCCCTTCGTCTGTCCAGCCAGAAACTGCCCCTGCCCCTGCCCCCAGCACTCCCTTCCTTTGTTCCATCCCTTCCCGTAACTGGTAGAACCGGCTCGGTCAGTCATGGGGGCCCTCCAGGTGCCCCCCGCTGGGCCGTGTTTACACACAGAGGCCAGGAGGGGTCATCCACAGCCCACAGCCCACAGCCCAAGCACAGCGACCAGCAAGCACCTGACACTACATCACGGCAGGCGGGAGTCCTGGTGATGGGCTCTGCTCCCAGCCGCAGACCCTGACGTCTGGCTCTATCATTCAGGCCTCGCTGGAGAGCAGTGGCTCTCAAACGACAGGGGCAGGGAGCGGAGGATGAGCTCCCAGGCTGCGCCGTGGGCCAAGGGGCCAGTGCAGAGCCTTGGATGCACAGCCAGGAAGGGCCGACAGGGCTGCAGGGCTGGAAGTTGAAGCTGCCCAAGCTCAGGCTGGGAGAGGCACAATGCTGTCGAGCGAGGGGGGTTCCTTGTGCAAGCCACGTGCCCGGGTGGGCGCTCTGCGGCTTGGCCATGGAGAATTGAAGCCAGGATGTGTCTGGGCTCAGTGCGGGGAAGGGCTGGGGCGGTCTCGGTCTGTGCCGTGCGTGTGGGTCAGACATGGGGCCACAAGGGTGCCATCCGGCCTTGCATTCTCTGCAGAGGGGCTTGCAGGACGTGCTGGGGCAGGGCAGGGAGCGGCTGCAGCTCTAGGCACTGGCAATCACTCCAGGAAGCCCATCCACTGCCATGGAAAGGCAGCCCTCTGTCACCCCAGCCCCAGCAGTGCTGAGTCGCTGGAGGCCCGGTACCCCCGGTACCTCCTTCTCCCACAGGCAGGGCCTCCGACAGCAGAACCCCCCCTCGCCTTTCGACGCACAAGCTGCTCGGCCAGCACACCTGAGACTGGAGCCATTCTCCTCCGAGCTCTCAAAGGGGCCCCTGGCCTTCCCTCCAGCCGCCCTGCCCCGGCACAGAGCAGGCACCTTCCAGCCGCCCTGCCCCGGCACAGAGCAGGTACCTTCCAGCCGCCCTGCCCGGGCACAGAGCAGGCACCTTCCAGCCGCCCTGCCCCGGCACAGAGCAGGTACCTTCCAGCCGCCCTGCCCGGGCACAGAGCAGGTACCTTCCAGCCGCCCTGCCCCGGCACAGAGCAGGCACCTTCCAGCGGCCCTGCCCGGGCACAGAGCAGGCACCTTCCAGCCGCCCTGCCCCGGCACAGAGCAGGCACCTTCCAGCCGCCCTGCCCCGGCACAGAGCAGGTACCTTCCAGCCGCCCTGCCCGGGCACAGAGCAGGTACCTTCCAGCCGCCCTGCCCCGGCACAGAGCAGGCACCTTCCAGCCGCCCTGCCCGGGCACAGAGCAGGCACCTTCCAGCCGCCCTGCCCCGGCACAGAGCAGGCACCTTCCAGCCGCCCTGCCCGGGCACAGAGCAGGCACCTTCCAGCCGCCCTGCCCGGGCACAGAGCAGGCACCTTCCAGCCGCCCTGCCCCGGCACAGAGCAGGCACCTTCCAGCCGCCCTGCCCCGGCACAGAGCAGGCACCTTCCAGCCGCCCTGCCCGGGCACAGAGCAGGTACCTTCCAGCCGCCCAGCCCGGGCACAGAGCAGGCACCTTCCAGCCGCCCTGCCCGGGCACAGAGCAGGCACCTTCCAGCCGCCCTGCCCCGGCACAGAGCAGGCACCTTCCAGCCGCCCTGCCCCGGCACAGAGCAGGCACCTTCCAGCCGCCCTGCCCGGGCACAGAGCAGGCACCTTCCAGCCGCCCTGCCCGGGCACAGAGCAGGCACCTTCCAGCCGCCCTGCCCGGGCACAGAGCAGGCATCTTCCAGCCGCCCTGCCCCGGCACAGAGCAGGCACCTTCCAGCCGCCCTGCCCCAACACAGAGCAGGCACCTTCCAGCCGCCCTGCCCCGGCACAGAGCAGGCACCTTCCAGCCGCCCTGCCCCGGCACAGAGCAGGCACCTTCCAGCCGCCCTGCCCCGGCACAGAGCAGGCACCTTCCAGCCGCCCAGCCCGGGCACAGAGCAGGCACCTTCCAGCCGCCCTGCCCCGGCACAGAGCAGGCACCTTCCAGCCGCCCTGCCCCGGCACAGAGCAGGCACCTTCCAGCCGCCCTGCCCGGGCACAGAGCAGGCACCTTCCAGCCGCCCTGCCCCGGCACAGAGCAGGCACCTTCCAGCCGCCCAGCCCGGGCACAGAGCAGGCACCTTCCAGCCGCCCTGCCCGGGCACAGAGCAGGCACCTTCCAGCCGCCCTGCCCCGGCACAGAGCAGGCACCTTCCAGCCGCCCTGCCCCGGCACAGAGCAGGCACCTTCCAGCTGCCCTGCCCCAACACAGAGCAGGCACCTTCCAGCCGCCCTGCCCCGGCACAGAGCAGGCACCTTCCAGCCGCCCTGCCCCAACACAGAGCAGGCACCTTCCAGCCGCCCTGCCCCGGCACAGAGCAGGCACCTTCCAGCCGCCCTGCCCCGGCACAGAGCAGGCACCTTCCAGCCGCCCTGCCCCGGTACAGAGCAGGCACCTTCCAGCCGCCCTGCCCCGGCACAGAGCAGGCACCTTCCAGCCGCCCAGCCCGGGCACAGAGCAGGCACCTTCCAGCCGCCCAGCCCGGGCACAGAGCAGGCACCTTCCAGCCGCCCTGCCCCGGCACAGAGCAGGCACCTTCCAGCCGCCCTGCCCCGGCACAGAGCAGGCACCTTCCAGCCGCCCTGCCCCGGCACAGAGCAGGCACCTTCCAGCCGCCCTGCCCCGGCACAGAGCAGGCACCTTCCAGCCGCCCTGCCCCGGCACAGAGCAGGCACCTTCCAGCCGCCCTGCCCGGGCACAGAGCAGGCACCTTCCAGCCAGGACTGAGGTGGGGAGGAATGAGGATGAAGCCTCCATGGCTTTCAAAATACAGCTTGACGAAGATGACTGAAGTAGGCATGGCCATGGAGCTAGGAGACACCTGCCCCCCCAGCCTGCCCAGGGCCATAGGCAACAATCCTAAGGCTGCTCATCACCAATGGGGATGAGGATCATCATCCTCACTTCACAGATGGGGAAACTGAGGCACAAAGTGGGCAAGTTCTTTCATGGGTTTCAAGGATTACCACCTGTTACAATGAGTCTCCAGTGTAATATCCTCTGGTCTCTCCACAGAATTTACTACTCAACAGAACAAGCTCCTGGCAGCAGCAGGGACGTCCCACCAGTTCACAACCACCCAGCCAAGCCAAACGTGAGCAGTGTTGTGTTGTGTTTGATGATTGTATCACTAACTCCTGTGCCTGGAACTTGCTGTGTGTATGGTGGTTTTGTAAGAAATTCTACATCTCTGTTATTACTTATTAATTGTATTTTATCTACAGAGCACATTAGCTATGTCAGAAATCCGAGCACCCAAAAGCTAGGAGATTCCAGCTTCACAGTTGCTTGTGCAACCCTAATTCGACCCCCTCCCTCGTGCACTGAGCTCGGGGGCTGGGTCCAGTGGAAGAAGTGCTTTGCAAGTCACTACTGTCCCACTGCCCACAGGCAAGGGGCTAACGTCAGGTTACACGGACAAATGCAAGTCTGATCTGTAACTTCCACCTGCATGACTCGCCAGCTGGGCGGGACTGGACAGGCTCTCAGAGTGGCTACTCCGCGTCTTAACGAGCTGCCCGTTATTTCGAGATGGCGGGCGTGCTATTTCGGCCTCCCTGTAACCCTCATTCCACTATTTCGAAATAGAAATCGAATCTCATTTCGAGTTTAGGGTGCTGTGTAGATGGACCCCAGAGATCTAGTCCACTCTCCTGCAGATCTCTGGAGTATTATCTAGACCCTCCCTGTTTACCCAGCCTCCTCTTACGAACCTCCGGGGCTGGACGTCCCATCACTGCCCTAGGCAGGGTGCATGACTTTACCCGGTTAGGAAGTTTTCCATAAGGTCTAACCTGAGTCCCCTTTGCTGCGATTGGCCCCCCGATTCTTGCCCTGTGCCCGGGGGAAGGGGACCAGTTCATCACCGTCCTCTCTCTAACAGCCTTTGATGTACTTGCAGATTTTTCAGTCTCCTCTGCTCCGTGCCTGCTCTCGAGCGAAGAGCGAAGCAGCCGATCTCCAGGGTTGGAAGTTGCGGCTCGAGTGAAGACAGGCTCTTTGGAACGGAGAGGGCACCCAGCGATGCTGGTGTCGAAGGCAGGGGGTGCCCCAGTCACCCTCTCGCAGTGTGGACGGCGCCAGAAGTCGAATGAAGATATTTCGACGTAAGCTCCGCAGGTAACGCAGGGATCTCGGGGGAGCAGCTGGCCGTGGGCTGGTAGCAGGCATCTAAGGGGCTGGGGAAGGCATGGACCTGCAGGTGAGAGGGGAAGGGGTCTTGCATGGCAGCAGAGCAGGGAAGGGGCCCCCGTTTGCTGGGAGAGTGCTACTTCCTCTTCTTGCAGGAGTGGGCAGGTGGGGGGGTCAGTGGCCCCCCAGGGCCACGGCCGGGGCTTAAGCCTGGCTTCCCTGGGGATGAGCAAATGGAGGGCTACTGCAGAAGCATCCCTGCTTCGTCCATGCGGGTATCAGCCTCCCCCTGGCCACGCAGTGGCAGGGAGCAGCCACTGACCCAGTGTGGCCGGAAAGCTGGTTTGCGGCCAGTGGGGCTGCGATGCTGCGCAGGGCAGGGGCAGCGTGAGGAGCCTCCCTCGGGCCCCCACCTGGCCCCCGGCCCGCTCTCGGAGTGCCGTGGGGGCGGGGCGGGCTGGGAGCCTGGCTGAGGGACCTGCAGTGTTTGTTACGTGTGTGGCCAGGCCTAGATTTTCCTTGATCGCCGCCCGCAGCCCCGCTTGGTCTTCCTTTGTTTTCTCCTTGTGGATCTGGCTCCAGACCCTTCCCTGCTGCTTTTCATTCCTTTTGCAAGGTCCCAGGCAGCTCCTGCCTCTGCTCCTGCTTGCCTGGCTCTGCTGGGAGCTTGGCCCTTCTCCAGTGCAGGTGCTTAGCATTCAAAAGGGCCGCCCCTCCCGCCGCGTCCTTAGCCCACCCCTGCTTGGCAGCACAAAGGAGCGGGAGCTCAGTGGCTGGTTGCTTGTGCAGAGCACACACCTTTTGCACCTGGCTGGGATCGGCCCTCCAGCTGGGCTGGCAAGCGGCCAGCCTGCAGCAATGAGAGGCTGAGCAGAGCCTCCCTGCAGCTCAAACACCTGGGTGCCCAGCTGTGATCTGGGCCCTGGGCTCTGGCTGGAGCTGAATCCGGAGCAATGGGAAACAAATGTGCCCCCCCCCCCCCCCTCCCGAAACAAACCAGCCCGCGGATGTAAATGCAGAGAAACCCGCCTGGAGGGACGTGCGACTGAAATCGAGGCGCACAGGGCTTGCTGCAGCCTCACTGCCTGAGTGCAGGAGACTCTCAGCTCCCGGCTGATGGACAAGTCAGGTTCCAGCTCTCCCGGCTGCAGAGAGAGCTTGACAGCTGGGCCCAATGTGGCCCATGGCTCTAGCGCCAGAAAGCAAATTGATCCCAAATGTGTCCGCTTAAGCCAGTCTCAGCTGGGGGCCTGACTCACCATTCCGGAGCGCTTGGGGCTGCCTGCAGACTGACACGCCCCACTGGCAGCCCATGCTCTGGCTCTCGGCGGGGAGGGGCACGCTGGAGCGCCCCAGCCAGGAGCGGGGAGCAGTCGTGCAGAGAGCACTGTCAGCAGGCGGGGCCGGTCCTGGTTTGCAGAGAATAACGACACGGCCCCCGTGGTCCCTTCGCCTCTCGAGACAGCCGGACAAACGCTCTTCTGCGCAGCCTTGGGCAGCACGTGGGTGCCCGGGGCGCCAGCCTGTCCCAGGTGCCTTCGCAGCCTTGGGGTAGCCGGGTTAGGCCCAGGGGAGGGGGTTATTTTATCTGGGCTTATTGAAACGTGGAACGCTCCCACACAACAGCTGCGCAGCCACAGCACGCCAGCGTGGACACAACCGAGGCTGAGGGGAGGGGTAGCATGGGAACCCCACCTTCTGGGGCAGGGCAGGAGTTAGGGGGCAAGAATTCTTCCACTGACCGAGCGCTGCCTCGGCTGGGGCCAGTCGCTCTCCTTGCGCCGCTCGGGGTGCGGGTGCCAGCCGGCTGTGACCAGGCCTTACGGACACTTCTCATTTATGCAGCCAAAACAATGAGATGAAACGGGCCAGGAACTCCCTCGGAACTGAGATTCGCCTTTCGCCACGTTCGTGTGTCCGGGTCCTAGAACGTGATGTAGCCCGTCTACGAGGTGAAACAACGAGGAGTCCTGTGGCCCGTAGGCTCCGTCTACACTGCGGCACTATGTCAGGATACCAGAGGTATCCCGGAAGAGCTATTCTGCATCTTTTGAGCGCCTCCGTTATTTCGAAATATAAGGGGCTCGCTATTCCGACGTCCCTGTAAACCTCTGTGACGTAGTGGGGGTACCTGGCTGGTTTCTATGCTGCTGGCTCTGGGGTAACCCCCACTGGCTGCCGTGGGTACCACGACCCTGCAAAACAGGATGAGTCACTATGCAAACGAGTATGGCCAGACACCCCCCATGGAGAGGAACAAAGGAAGGTGGATGCTGCCCTGGCTGGGGGGCAGGGCTGGAAGAGGGTGAGTTTAGTGGCTGGCTGGGAGCATGGAGGAGACAGCCTAGGGAAAGGGGCTGGAGTTTAGGGGTCCAGTCTCCCCCATCTAGAGGGGGCCTGAGGCATCCTAGCCCAGCTCTGTGACCAGATTCCATCTGTGCTGTGCTGTATCCTGGAGAGGCAATAAACTTCCTCTATTCCACCGGCTGGTGCAGTCTGTTTGTGCCATTTCGGGGTGCAGGAGACGGGGGACCCCAACGCGCCGTCACAACCTCATTCCGTGAGGAGTAAGGGACCTTTCGGAACAGCGACCTATTTCAAAGTGAGTGCTGTGTGGACAGCGCCAAATTTCGAAATAAGCTATTTCAAAACTAACTTGAAATAAGCTCTGCAATTAGCGTAGCTCAAATCGCGTCGCCTATTTCGAGCTACAGCTCAGTGTGGATGCACCCCTAGACTCTGCATTGTCTTTACAGACTGACATGGCTAGTAGCCCTCTAAGACTTTACCCGGCCAGGCCCAGACGAGAGCGGGGCTAAGGCTGCACAGTTTGGATCCAGATGTAGATTCCACCATCCCAAAGCTTTGGGGACATTCAGGTCTGGGGGTTAGTTCAGCCCATGCCATAGACAGAGGGTCGTTTACACACTGGGACTGTGGGGGCAGGTTTCAGACATGCCCAAAGCTCAGGGCTGTTTCCCTTGGGCTGAGCTCTAACACAGATACATGGAGCATCGCCCCCAGGGCTGGGCAGGACTCTGCCCTGAGGTGCCACACGACAGCTCACAAGTCCCATTCGCTGCGGAGCATGTCTCTAGATCATGTCATGGAGGTTAGGTCCATAAAAGGCGATTAGCCAGGGGATAAAATGGTGTCCTTGGCCTCTGTCTGTCAGAGGCTGGAGAGGGATGGCAGGAGACAAATCGCTTGATCATTGTCTTCTGTCCACCCTCCCTGGGGCACCTGGTGCTGGCCACTGTCGGCAGACAGGCTCCAGGGCTAGATGGACCTTTGGTCTGACCCCACCTGGCTGCTCTGTTCTTATGTTCTAGCATTCCATCGGCAAGGCAGAGTGAAGGGGCAGAGATTGTGCAGGGGGCTTTGAAGGGCGGAAGCAGCTACAGGGACCGAAAGGGAACATTTATGCTGGATGTCAGGAAAGCTCCCTAGCACAGCACTGCACTAGGTGCAATGGTCTGCCCAAAGGGAGTGGTGGAAACGCCGTTGTTTGGGCCATTTAAAACTGGGTTGGACAGGGCCCTGAGGACTATGATCCAGAGGTCGGTCCTGCCCTGGCTGCTGGAGGCATGTGGGTCTTTGCAGAAAGCGCTTGGCAGTCTCCAGTTCTAGGCTGCGGAGAGAGAAAATGTTCAGTTGTACATTCCAGGCAACAAAAAGCATCACAGAGAATCGTTCCTGTCATACGAATTTACAAGGAGCATCTCGGTACCCATCATCTCTAGCTTCATCCCAGAAGATGCCACGGCACATTCCAAAGGACACTTGCTCAGCCGCCGTGAAATGCAGCCGCCTCTCAAGTGTGTGTTTGCACAAGGAGCTGCATGGCCAGGCCTCTTGGTGACGGGCGCGGAGCCAGGCTCATGGGCACTGGAAGGACAAACAGATGATTTGATGGATACAGTGGGGCAGGCAGAGCCCCCTTTGGAGCGCCGAAGGTTGGTCCTGGCAAGTACTGCCTTAAAACGACTGGACTTTTCAGTTTAGAAAAGAGGAGACTGAGGGGGGATAGGATAGAGGTCTATAAAAGCATGAGTGGGGTGGAGAGGGAGAATAAAGAAAAGTTCTTCATTCGTTCCCATAATAGAAGGACTAGAGGACACCAAATGAAATTAATGGGTAGCAGGTTTAAAACTAATAAAATAAAGTTCTTCACACAGCGTGTAGTCAACCTGTGGAACTCCTTGCCAGAGGAGGCTGTGAAGGCTGGGACTATAAGGGTACGTCTACACTACAGCGCTAATTCGAACTAACTTAGTTCGAATTAGTTAATTCGAACTAAGCTAATTCGAACTAGCGCGTCTAGAACTAAAAACTAGTTCGAATTAGCGTTTTGCTAATTCGAACTAGCGCATCCACACTGATTGGACGCAGGGGGGCATTTAAGGGCGGCTGAAACCGGTTCTGGCAGGGCATCAGGTCAGTAGTTGCTTTGTGTGGCTGCTGTCTGAGGCTATCTGAGGCTCGTGCTTAAAGGGACCCCCCCTGGACAGCCGGTTCTCAGCTTTTCCTGCTTGCTTGCCAACCTCGCCGAGGGACAGCAAAGCGTCGGTCTTCGTGCCCGTCTGTGTCGGTGCTTCCCTTCGGGGGGGCCGCCGCAGGTGGCAACATGGAGCCAGAGCTCGCCCTGCACCTTCTGGTGCACGTTCTGGACTTGCTGCTGCAAGCCTGCCACCAATGGCTCGAGACTGCCTGGCACCACCTGGTGAACGTCAGCCTCCTGCCTCTCCTCCTGGCCGCCCTGGGGGCCGTGGAGGAGCCGCGGCAGCGCCCCAGCACCGGCGTGCCCCGCCGCGTCTGGCGTCTGGACACGAGCAGCGACTGGTGGGACTGCATCGTCCTGGAGCGCTGGGACGACCAACAGTGGACCCAGAACTTCAGGATGAGGAGGGACACCTTCCTGGAGCTCTGCGAGTGGCTCGCCCCTGCCCTGCAAAGAAGGGACACTCGCATGAGACCCGCCATCCCCCTCCAGAAGCAGGTGGCCATTGCCCTCTGGAAGGTCTCCACGCCGGACAGCTACCGATCCGTCGGGAACCAGTTCGGCATGGGGAGATCCACCTTCGGAGCGGTGCTCATGCAGGTACGGCACTCGTCGGCCACCAAGCTGGGGGGGGGGCTGCGAGGAGGGGATGGGCCGCCCCAGGGACAATGGGGGGGCGGGAGGAGGCGAACGTGCCCCGCACCGGAGGGGTCGGGCTGTCCCGGCCGTACTACACGCCGCCAGGGGGGTTGCTTCTGGGAGTGGGGCGCGGGGCACTGCCAGGGCACGCACGCTCCCAGCCACCCGGGCGCCCCACTGATTGGCACTTTGCTGTGTCTCTCTCTGCAGGTGGTCAAGGCCATCAACCGGGTGCTGCTCCGCAGGGTGGTCCGCCTCGCCGACCCGGACGCCGTCATCCGGGGCTTCGGCGCCCTCGGCTTCCCCAGCTGCGGGGGGGCCATCGACGGGACACACATCCCCATCCATGCCCCGGAACACCAGGCGTCCCGGTACGTCAACCGAAAGGGGTACTTCTCCATCCTCCTGCAGGCCATGTGTGACCACCGGGGCCAGTTCACGGACATTAATGTGGGCTGGTCCGGCAAAGCACACGACGCCCGGGTGTACCGGAACTCCTCCGTGTGCCAGCGGCTGCAGGCCGGGACCTTCTTCCTCGACCGCCACATCAGGGTCGGGGACGTGGACATGCCCGTGTGCCTGGTGGGGGATGCCGCCTACCCACTGCAGCCGTGGCTCATGAAGCCCTACACGGGGCACCTCAATCCCTCCTGCCAGGCCTTCAATGCCAGGCTGACCAGGGCCCGCATCGTGGTGGAGGGGGCCTTCGGGCGACTGAAAGCCCGCTTTCGATGCCTCCTCACCCGTCTGGACCTGGCCGAGCACAACATCCCTCCCGTGGTGGCGGCATGTTGTGTGCTCCACAATTTGTGTGAGCGGAAGGGGGAGGCTTTCCTGCCAGCCTGGATGGCTGAGGCTGACCGCATGGCTGGACACTACGGTCAGCCCCGCACCGCTGCCATCCAGGAAGCCCAGCGGGGGGCCATCCGGATCCGGGAAGCCCTACGGGAGAGCTTCCTGGTGGAAGAGGAGGAGGACTGACCTCTCCCTGCATGCCCCACTGGGGCCTTCTTCCACCCTACCCCCCTTCCCCTTTCCCCTCCCTATCTACTGTAAAATAAAGACACCTGTTTTTGAAACAAAAACGTCTGATTAATTAACATAACTGGGTGCGGGAAGGGAGGAATGAGGGTTGGAGAGGGGAGGGGGAAACCTGGGACGAGGGAGCTGGAAGGGAGGGGAGGGAAGGGAGGAAGGGAAAGGAAAGCTCAGGGGTGGGAGTCCGGCTGCCTCTCCCATCTCGCCACACTGCGGGTCCGGGGGCGTCGGTGGGAAATGATTGTGGAAGGGGGGGCAGGAGGGACGGGGGGTGTGGAGGAAGCAGGAGCGGAAGCAGGAGGGGCAGGAGCGGGAGGGGGAGGGGGAGCAGAGGGAGCAGGAAATGGGAAGCGGTCGAGCAGGCTCTGGAGGTGGCCTCGCAGGGCACGGCCCTGCTCCTCCAGGGCCTCCAGACTCCTTCGGCGCAGCCTCAGGTCTTCTTGGACCCAGTGGTCCTGGAGACGGAGCTGTTGATCCAGGAACCGGAGGTGCCGCCGCTGGTACTCCTCCTGGTTCCTGGCTCTCCTGCTTGCCCGGGCACGGGCAGCTGCTGCAGGCGGTGTGGTGCGCCCTGCAGGCCCAGGTGCTGCGGCTGTGGTGCAACAAGACCAGCGGTCAATTACCCCAGGGGCCAGGTGTGTGAAACCCAGCTCCCCTCTGCAAGGCCAGGGCCCCTGCAGGATCCCCAGCTGCTGCTCCGTGGTGGGCAAGGCCCAGGCGCACGGTCCCGGGGCTCCCTCTCGCCCCAGCCCCCCGTACACATAAGGGGAACACGAGGGTACTCACAGGTGGACGCCTCCCCGGCCTCAGACGACACAGGCGAGCGGCTCTGTGGCGTGCCTCGGGGGTCCCGGGTCCTGGGCAGGCTGGCGGCAGGCTCCTGGCTCTCAGAGCCCTCCTCCTCCTCCTCCGTCTCCAGGAGCGGTCCCTCTGCCCCGGGGTCAATCACGTCCCGGGGGGCAGGGACGGCATGAGCCCCCAGGAAGCGGTCCAGGGCATGGAAGTGGGGGCAGGCCTCCGGGTCGGCCCCTGGCAGGCAGGCCCGGGAGTAGGACTGCCGCAAGTCCTTAATTTTGCAGCGCACCTGCTCCCGGCTGCGCTGGTGGCCCCTGGTGGCCAGGCTGGCAGCCATGCGTCCGTAGACGGCCGCGTTCCGGTGGCTAGTGCGGAGATCGTGGACATTGGAGGCTTCCCCCCAAACCTCGATGAGGTCCACGATCTCCGCACTTGACCAGGCGGGCGCCCGCCTTTTGCGCCCCCGGGCAGGCTCCTGGGAGCCGCCAGGCTGGTCCTGGGGAGCAGTGGAGGGCTGGGAGCCCTCGGATGGCTGGCTCATCCTGTGGCAGGTGCAGGGTCTGCTGGCACGGGTGCTGGCAGCCTTGCAACTGGCACAAACTGTGTAGCCAGCCCGTGCCCCTTTAAGGGCTCCGGGGCCGGGAGGGGGGCAATAGAGTTTCCCTGGTGTTGGCCAGAGTGGCCACCAGGGAAACCTGGGAAGCCTTAGCCTCCCACTAGTTCGAATTAAGGGTCTACACAGCCCTTAATTCGAACTAGCTAGTTCGAACTAGGCTTAATCCTCGTAAAATGAGGTTTACCTAGTTCGAACTAAGCGCTTCGTTAGTTCGAATTAAGTTCGAACAAACGGAGCGCTAGTGTAGTGCCTAGGAAAGTTAGTTCGAACTAACTCTGTAGTGTAGACATACCCTAACAGAGTTTAAAGAGAAGCTAGATAATTTCATGGAGGTTAGATCCATAAAAGGCTATTAGCCAGGGGATAAAATGGTGTCCTTGGCCTCTGTTTGTCAGAGGCCGGAGAAGGATGGCAGGAGACAAATCGCTTGATCATTGTCTTTGGTCCACCCCCTCTGGGGCACCTGGTGCTGGCCACTGTCAGCAGACAGGCTACTGGGCTAGATGGACCTTTGGTCTGACCCAGTACGGCCGTTCTTATGTTCTTATGTAATATGATGGGGGAGACTAGTTGGATCCCGAATGGGGGGGGTCTCCATTCCTTGCACACACCCCCCAGCACATACTCAGCAGCAGGGATGTAACAGTGCAGTCGATTAATTGATTAACTGAGAAGCAAAAGCGTATCGGTTAATGCTACAGACCACATGCATTTCTCTCCTCCCCCCCCCCCCCCCCCCCGTTGCCAGTACATTTTTAGCAGGATGGGCAGCAGCCTGGCTCAGCTCTGGCTCGCGATGGGTCTGGGACCTACCCCTCCTGCAGCTCTGCATTTAAAGTGTATTAGGAGCCATGTGGGCAGGCAGCCTGGCTCAGTTCCAGCTCGTACCAGGTCCCATGGTTTGGTTTTTACAGTGGCTCTCCTCGTGGACCAGTGGCAGCAGAGTGGAGAGGCAGGGGGCTCCTTGGGAGCGGGGCCAGAGCGCACTGGCTGCCGGCCCTGCCCCCGGGGACCACAGACTAGTCGACCAACCGCTAAGAATTCATGAGGTCACTCGACTATTCGATTACCCGATATTGAACATCCCTGCTCAGCAGGTGAAGGCAGCTTTGTTGCCCACCTCTAGGGCCTTTCTTGAGCGGGTCCTGCAGGGGAGCACTTCCTGCCTGCTCCTCACTCTGGCCCTCCAGGCCTTGTCTTCTGCCCCTGCCCCACAATTCCCACCCCAGCTGCTCCCTCTACATAACGACTTGCAGCCAGTCCATCTTTAGCCCATGCCTAGGAAACCCGTGTGTGTGCTCCTGCTCCACACCAGCGGTGTAGCTAGGACAGGACAAGTGGGCGGGCCCCAGCTTACAGGTGGGCGAGTGAGACGAGGGATGGAGGGCCTGGGAGGGGAGGAGGGATCGGGGCAGGAGTGGCTTGTGGAGGTGGGGGGAGGGCAGGAGGGATCCAGTGTCATGGGGAGAGGGAGGGATGCGATGCTCTGGAGAGGCAGGATGGGAAGGTTGCAGGGGGGTTGGGGGGCCTGCTTCCCGCATCGGCCTTACTGCTCAGCAGGCACCTGGCGCTCACGGGCCGTGGGGCACAGCAATGGGGCAGAATGGGATCCCTCCCTGGTGTTTGCCAGCCCGGCTGTAGCCCCTTTCTGAGGGCGCCAAGTGCTGCTGCCCAATTCCGATCCCAGCACAAGGCCCGCCCAGACCTGCCCCATGAGGCCCGGCCATCTGTGGAGGTGAGGATCCCTGGTGGGCCAGTGTGCGCCCCGCCTCCATCCCACGGCTGCTGGCCAGCTCACATGCCAAGGAGCTGTGAGCGTGGCATGCACGTGGCAGTTGCCAAGGGGGCTCGGGGCTCCCAGACACCACGGCTGCTACTGCGGCAGCAGCCCACAGCCCAGCCTGGTTACATTGCTGCCGGCCTGGCAGGGTCCAGCACCTTGGTCCAAGTGGCTGCCTGGCCCTCCCCTTTCTGCCCACGGTCCCAGCTTCCGGGGCACAGAGCTGCCCATCCCCCACCTGAAGCTGTGGGGCCGGGCGAACCAGGAATTCAACAGGTACAATGCAGCAGGTCCTGTGTAGCTCATGGGCCAATCCCATGGGGTTTGGCCAGTTTAACCTGTCTGGTGACTGGCACTGTGCCTGTCACGTGCCCCATTCATAAATACGGACTCCAGACATCCGACTGACTCCTTCTCCCCTGACCCTGACCGCCACTGGGTAATTGCACAAAACTGAACCCCCTTCCCCCGGGGCATGCCCTCAGCCTCGCCCCTTCTTTGAAACGCCACCCCCAGCTCATTCCATCCCCCTGCCCTCTGGCCCCAGCCTTTCCCTTCCCATTTTCACTGGGCTGAGGCAGGGGCTTGGGGTGTGGGAGGGGCTGAGGACTCCATCTGGGGGTGGGGGCTCTGAAGTGGGGCTGAGGTGAGGGGTTTGAGTGCGCGAAGCGGCTGCAGGGTGGGGCCTGAGGTGTGCAAAGTGTGGGCGGGGGCTCCAGGCTGCCGCAGGGCGTTGGGGTGTCGGAGAGGTTTCGGGGCGTAGGCTCTGAGTGGCTCCCAGGGAATGGGGCCATGCCCCTCGGCTCCTAGGGGGAGGCATGGCCAGGAGGCTCTGTGAGCTGCCTCCGCCCCGCAGCTCCCTCTGGCCCTGGCTCCTGACCAATGGGAACTGCAGAGCTGGCGCGTGGGGCGGGCCGTGCGGCTGCCAGGGCCAGGCGGGGAGCGTGTGCAAACTGACATGACGGACCGGCGGCGGTGCTGACGGGAGCCCCCAGGAGCGCCTCGGGCCACCTGGGGACACCGCTGCCCTGCGGGGCCACACGCCCAGGCTGGCTGGGCAGGGGCAGGGCTCTGGGCACCCGAGAGGCAGGGCTCTCGCCTGTGGGCGGGGCTGTGTGTGGCAAAGGAGGCGGGGCTCCCGCCTGTGGGCGGGGCTGTGTGTGGCAAAGGAGGCGGGGCTCCTGCCTGTGGGCGGGGCTGTGTGTGGCAAAGGAGGCGGGGCTCCCACCTGTGGCCGGGTCTGTGTGCGGCAAAGGAGGCGGGGCTCTCGCCTGTGGGCAGGGCTGTGTGGGGCGAAGGAGGCGCGGCTCCCACCTGTGGGCGGGGCTGTGTGGGGCAAAGGAGGCGGGGCTCTCGCCTGTGGGCGGGGCTGTGTGGGGCAAAGGAGGCGGGGCTCTCGCCTGTGGGCGGGGCTGTGTGGGGCAAAGGAGGCGGGGCTCTCGCCTGTGGGCGGGGCTGTGTGGGGCAAAGGAGGCGGGGCTCTCGCCTGTGGGCGGGGCTGTGTGGGGCGAAGGAGGCGGGGCTCTCGCCTGTGGGCGGGGCTGTGTGGGGCGAAGGAGGCGGGGCTCTCGCCTGTGGGCGGGGCTGTGTGGGGCGAAGGAGGCGGGGCTCTCGCCTGTGGGCGGGGCTCTGTGTGACGGGGGGGGCGCTATGCGCAGTGTCGGCGCTAAGCACAGGACAGGCTTTGTCTGGGAGAAGGCGGGGCTTGTGATTGCGCGGGGCTTTGACTGGTGGGCGGGGCTTCTGGCTGTAGGGCTCGGGTTGTGCGAGGGGCGGGGCACTGGGCGGGGCCGCCGCGGAAGGCCGTGGCGGCTGGAGCCTCGCTCTGACTGGCTCCGAAGCTCCGTTGCCCTGGGTTACTCACCGACACAGCTGGTGTCCTGACGTCACAGGTGGGAGGGAACGCTTGGCGCGCGAGGCTTCTCTGGCCCCGCCTGTTTAGGACGCTGCCGCTGGGGCCAATAGGAATGGGCTGTGGGCGGGCCCCGTGTCGCGTCCGTCCAATGAGAAGGGAGCAGTGGGTTCGGACCGCTGCAAGGTGGGGGAGGAGGGAGCGCGCGCCCCCCCCTCCCCGGCCCGGGGAGTCCAGGCAGCAGGGGGAGGGGGCAGGAAGCTGGCACTGGTGACAGGAGAGAGGGAAATGTGAAAGGGGAGGGGCAACGGTGGGGGAGGCGCCTAGCGAGGGGCACTGGGAGGGGCAGTTGTGGGGGCACGTGATGGGGAAGAGTACTTGTGGGGGAGGGGCAGTTGTGGGGCACGTGATGGGGAAGGGTACTTGTGGGGGAGGGGCAGTTGTGGGGGTACGGGATGAGGACGGGTACTTGTGGGGGAGGGGCAGTTGTGGGGCACGTGATGGGGAAGAGTACTTGTGGGGGAGGGGCAGTTGTGGGGCACGTGATGGGGAAGGGTACTTGTGGGGGAGGGGCAGTTGTGGGGGTACGGGATGAGGACGGGTACTTGTGGGGGAGGGGCAGTTGTGGGGCACGTGATGGGGAAGGGTACTTGTGGGGGAGGGGTAGTTGTGGGGGTACGGGATGAGGACGGGTACTTGTGGGGGAGGGGCAGTTGTGGGGGCACGGGATGAGGACGGGTACTTGTGGGGGAGGGGCAGTTGTGGGGGCACGGGATGGGGAAGGGTACTTGTGGGGGAGGGGCAGTTGTGGGGGCACGGGATGAGGACGGGTACTTGTGGGGGAGGGGCAGTTGTGGGGGCACGGGATGAGGACGGGTACTTGTGGGGGAGGGGTAGTTGGGGGCACGGGATGAGGACGGGTACTTGTGGGGGAGGGGTAGTTGTGGGGGTACGGGATGAGGACGGGTACTTGTGGGGGAGGGGCAGTTGTGGGGGTACGGGATGAGGACGGGTACTTGTGGGGGAGGGGTAGTTGTGGGGGTACGGGATGAGGACGGGTACTTGTGGGGGAGGGGCAGTTGTGGGGGCACGTGATGGGGAAGAGTACTTGTGGGGGAGGGGCAGTTGTGGGGCACGTGATGGGGAAGGGTACTTGTGGGGGAGGGGCAGTTGTGGGGCACGTGATGGGGAAGGGTACTTGTGGGGGAGGGGCAGTTGTGGGGGCACGGGATGAGGACGGGTACTTGTGGGGGAGGGGTAGTTGTGGGGGTACGGGATGAGGACGGGTACTTGTGGGGGAGGGGTAGTTGTGGGGGTACGGGATGAGGACGGGTACTTGTGGGGGAGGGGTAGTTGTGGGGGTACGGGATGAGGACGGGTACTTGTGGGGGGGAGGGGTAGTTGTGGGGGTACGGGATGAGGACGGGTACTTGTGGGGGAGGGGCAGTTGTGGGGGTATGGGATGAGGACGGGTACTTGTGGGGAGGGGCAGTTGTGGGGCACGTGATGGGGGAGGGGCAGTTGTGGGGGCACGGGATGAGGACGGGTACTTGTGGGGGAGGGGCAGTTGTGGGGGCAGGGGATGAGGACGGGTACTTGTGGGGGAGGGGTAGTTGTGGGGGCACGGGATGAGGACGGGTACTTGTGGGGGAGGGGTAGTTGTGGGGGTACGGGATGAGGACGGGTACTTGTGGGGGAGGGGCAGTTGTGGGGGTACGGGATGAGGACGGGTACTTGTGGGGGAGGGGTAGTTGTGGGGGTACGGGATGAGGACGGGTACTTGTGGGGGAAGGGTAGTTGTGGGGGCATGGGATGAGGAAGGGTACTTGTGGGGGAGGGGCAGTTGTGGGGGCACGGGATGAGGACGGGTACTTGTGGGGGAGGGGTAGTTGTGGGGGCACGTGATGGGGAAGGGTACTTGTGGGGGAGGGGTAGTTGTGGGGGCACGTGATGGGGAAGGGTACTTGTGGGGGAGGGGTAGTTGTGGGGGTACGTAATGAGGACGGGTACTTGTGGGGGAGGGGTAGTTGTGGTGGGGGAGGGGTAGTTGTGGGGGTACGGGATGAGGACGGGTACTTGTGGGGGGAGGGGTAGTTGTGGGGGTACGGGATGAGGACGGGTACTTGTGGGGGGGGGAGGGGTAGTTGTGGGGGCAGGGGATGAGGACGGGTACTTGTGGGGGGAGGGGTAGTTGTGGGGGCAGGGGATGAGGAAGGGTACTGGTGGGGGAGGGGTAGTTGTGGTGGGGGAGGGGTAGTTGTGGGGGTACGGGATGAGGAGGGGTAGTTGTGGTGGGGGAGGGGTAGTTGTGGGGGTACGGGATGAGGACGGGTCCTTGTGGGGGAGAGGTACTTGTGGGGGCAGGGGATGAGGACGGGTACTTGTGGGGGGAGGGGTAGTTGTGGGGGCAGGGGATGAGGAAGGGTAGGTGGGGGGAGGGGAGGAGTGGGGATGGGGTAATCGTGGGGGCACGGGATGAGGAAGGGTAGGTGGGGGGAGGGGAGGAGTGAGGATGGGGTAATCGTGGGGACACGGGATGAGGATGGGGAGGTGGGGGGAGGGGAGGAGTGAGGATGGGGTAATCGTGGGGGCACGGGATGAGGAAGGGTAGGTGGGGGGAGGGGAGGAGTGAGGATGGGGTAATCGTGGGGGCACGGGATGAGGAAGGGGAGGTGGGGGGAGGGGAGGAGTGGGGATGGGGTAATCGTGGGGACACGGGATGAGGAAGGGGAGGTGGGGGGAGGGGAGGAGTGAGGATGGGGTAATCGTGGGGACACGGGATGAGGATGGGGAGGTGGGGGGAGGGGAGGAGTGGGGATGGGGTAATCGTGGGGGCACGGGATGAGGATGGGGAGGTGGGGGGAGGGGAGGAGTGGGGATGGGGTAATCGTGGGGGCACGGGATGAGGATGGGGAGGTGGGGGGAGGGGAGGAGTGGGGATGGGGTAATCGTGGGGGCACGGGATGAGGAAGGGGAGGTGGGGGGAGGGGAGGAGTGGGGATGGGGTAATCGTGGGGGCACGGGATGAGGATGGGGAGGTGGGGGGAGGGGAGGAGTGGGGATGGGGTAATCGTGGGGGCACGGGATGAGGATGGGGAGGTGGGGGGAGGGGAGGAGTGGGGATGGGGTAATCGTGGGGGCACGGGATGAGGAAGGGGAGGTGGGGGGAGGGGAGGAGTGGGGATGGGGTAATCGTGGGGGCACGGGATGAGGAAGGGGAGGTGGGGGGAGGGGAGGAGTGGGGATGGGGTAATCGTGGGGGCACGGGATGAGGATGGGGAGGTGGGGGGAGGCAGGAGTGGGGGCGGGGCAGGTGTTGGGCACGTGATGAGGAGCGGTAGTTGTGGGGTGGGGAGGGGAGAAGTGGGGGCAGGGAACGGGGAGCACCTGGGGGGACTCCCCGCCCCGCCCCCGCGCTAGCCCTGGGGACTGGCCGCGCGGTGGCCCCGCCCCTCGGCCCGCCCCTCCCCTCCCGGAGGTGCCGGCTGCGGGCGCTGCTGGCGCGGGGCCGGGCGCGGAGCGCAGGGGCAGCCGCCGCTCAGCATGGTGCCGTCCAGCCCCGTCCCGGGAGAGAGGCGGCGTCAGCCCAGGGCGGCGGCAGCGGGGGCGGCGCAGCGCGGAGCGGGGGCCCGCGGCGCCGGCAGGTGCTAGGTGCGGGCTGCTGCGGCGGGGCCAGTCTTGCAGCGCGCGGCGAAGCAGGCGGCGGGATCCGCCAGTCCCGGGCCGGGACCGGGCGCGGGCAGGTGCGTGCAGCCGTGAGCATGCCCGCCTCGGCTCGGCCGCCCAGCCACGCACCTGCCGGCCAGCGGGCAGCCCAGCCCTGAGCCAGGGCAGCCTCCTGCCGCGGAGCCTGCGCCGGGAGGGGCCGCTGCCCCCGCCCCCGATGACCTGATTTCGCCTCCTGGCTCTGCGTCCCCGGGGGGCCAGGCGGGAGAGCGCCGCTCCTCGCCCAGGTGGCCAGCTGGGATTCCGGCTCCGGAGCATCTGTTGCTGCCTGAACCGCCTCCCGCCGCTCCGCAGCCGGCCCCGATGGATGCAGCCGCCCTCGCCAGCCGCCGCACGCCATGCCAGTCTGGCTGAGCCCCGCGGCGCCGGGGCCGCTCCGCGCCCGTCACTGCCTCGGCACCCCGCATCGGGCAGCCTACCGGAGCTCTCGCGTGACGCCGCCGCTGGCTGCCATGGGGCTGGGGCCAGCTGCCGCCTAGGTGCCGGCGCTCGGCTTCGGACCGCCGTGCACCCTTGGTTCCCCGCCCCGCTGCACTCCCGGGGCCGGCCCGGCGGCTGCCGCCCTCCCCCGCCCCCTGCCTGTGCCGAGAGCGCTTGCCCCGGTCGGCTCCCTGCTCGCTCGCTCTCCGCGGCCGTGACTCCGCGGGGGAGGCGGAGCGCGGGGAACATGGAAGAGAAGCGGCAGGCGCATCAGGTTGAAATCGACCCGGATTTCGAACCCCAGAGCCGCCCCCGCTCCTGTACCTGGCCGCTGCCTCACCCCGACTTCCCCGGGGAGGAGGAGGACGGCGGCGCAGCGACAACCGGAGGCTCGCGAGCCCCAGCGCCCGGCGGGGCAGCCGAAGGCTCGGAGAACACGGGCGCCGTGGCGGATCGCAAAGCCGCTTCGGCGCTGCCTGCGCTGGGGGCGGATGTTGGACAGCTCCGCAAGGTGAAGAACTCGCGGCGCAATGCCTGGGGCAACCTGTCCTACGCGGATCTCATCACCAAGGCCATCGAGAGCTCCCCGGAGAAGCGGCTCACCCTGTCCCAGATCTACGACTGGATGGTCAGATACGTCCCCTACTTTAAGGATAAAGGCGACAGCAACAGCTCTGCCGGCTGGAAGGTAGGTGCAGCCCCGCGGGCCAGAGCCCTGCGCCCAGTGTCATTTGAATCCATGTGTGCGGCTCAATTAATCTGGGTGGCCGGGCGCTGCGCCTGCCGCTGCCCATCTCCAGGCGAGGAGCGGCAAGTTTCTCTCTGCTCAGGGTCCTGCGTGGACCAGTTTCCGTGCAAGCGGCCAGAGGCCAGGGCCGGCGTGGTCAGGGGTCTGGCAGCCCGAGCCGTCTGTGAGCGGAGCTCCCCTGTTCCCCGGGAGCTGGGACTGGCGAGGTTTCTCGTCTAATTGGGGAGCGAGTCTCCCGGTTTCTCGAGGGTGGGCAGAGGAAGATTCCTGTTGCTGCGTGTGTGTCAGCAGGGTTCACTGCAGGGCTCGCTCCTGTTCACCTGTTCACCCGCTGTGAGCGGCCCTCCCCCTTCCTGACAGCTGGCCCGGGGATTATTCTCTCCGGCAGTTCTTGCCGTCCCCGTGCTAGAACTGCCAGGCACCCACCCATCTGGAAGGGAGCCTGGGCAGCAGCAGCAGGGAGGTGCTCGTGTGTGCAGGACTCTGGCTCTTGCTGGTGCGAACTGAAACCCTGTTTGGATGCCTGACCCCAGAGGTTGCCCCTCCCCTCCCCTCCCCTCCCTTCCTTCTGTGCCTTGTTACAAATCGTTGTTCCAGGGCTGCATTTTAGAGCGAGGAGCCTGAGGACAAGGGGCTGGGGCGAGGAGAAATCCCTGTCTGCTTGATCACAGGAGAAGTGAATGGCTCACCTCTGTCACGGGCTGGCAGGACTAGTGGCTAGCAGAGCTGGAATCAAGCATGTGACAGCGGTCTTGGCTCCCGGTCTGTCAGGATAAAAATGGGTGCTGCTGTAAGCCGCCTTTGCCTGCCATATGTGAGCATTAGAGCATTATTAATGACAGCCCTGCCAATCCCAGCCCTGTGTGTGGAAAGGGCGACTGGGATTTGCCCTACAGCGTAACAGTGTGTGGTCCATGGGGCGAGATGAGGGGGGCCCTGTCCTGCGCTCCTAGAGCTAACTGCTTGCCTTGCCCAGCGTCGGTAGGTGCCCGCTGGCAGCGGAGCGGAGGGCTCTCCACGAACAGGTGTGCTCTGTGGCAACGGCTTTGTGAGGCGCCGTTCCGTGTGCATGTGAGTGCCCAGCAGAGCAGGGCTTAACTCTTGCAGCGCTGCGACTTTCCCCGCGCGTTTCCCTCCCCTCGTGCGCGCATGCAGCCCTCTGCTCGCTGGGTTTGGTTTCACTGGCAGCACTCCGGGCTGCTGCCTTCGGTTTGTTACATATTCCTGTCGGCAGCCATTGATCCCCACAGAGCGTGCTTTCCCGTGGGGCTGTGCTGCGCCCACACACCTGCAGCCAAGTGGCGAGGAGAGGCTGTGCTGAGTGTCGCACCTGCTGGCACTTGGACAGACGCCTCCTGTGAGCAATACTGGGCAGGGCGGCGAGATTGCCTGGTGTCGAGGTGCTGGTTCCGCTGAACCCCTCCTCTAAACCCTGCCACCTCCAGTGCGATTAGTGGACTGGTAAGAAGCAGGCTGTTCACTAAGGCGAAGGCTGTTGTGGGGTGTGGGCCAAACTCTGTCCCACATTAGCAAGCCCAGCTGCTGTGGGGGTCAGGAGGAGTTGTACTGCGTCTGGCCGTGCTGAGCCCACTTCCAGACTTACCGGCTGGGCTGCTCCAGCCCCAGGCGGCGTCCTCACTGCTCTGGAGACCTTTGTGCTGAGCTAACTCCAGATAACACGCTGGTCACTTGTATTAACATAGTCCCTGAGGCCCCAGCTGAGGGGACGCCCCGCTGTGCATGGCTGGACAGAGGGGCTCTCCTCCTGGGCTAGAGCTTATGCTTCACGGAGAAGACAGGCCGACAGATGGCGGGACAGAGGCGGTGGCTTGCTCAGGGTCACGCACGGCGTGATTCCTGGCTCTGCTGCGCACACCTAGCTCTCCCAAGCCCCAGCTCAGTGCTTTGCTCTCAAAGCCATGCTTGTAGCAAAGGAGCTGAAACAAACCAGAGGAGAGCGCGACCATTTTACACGTGAGCACTGTCAAGGGGGAATTGTAGGGAGTGAGCGTGCGGGGCGCGCTGACCTGAGCGCGCATGAAATCCGTGCGAGATGTGCGGTCTCCTGGCTAGGTCCATGGGTGTGTCTGCCACATGAGGTGGTCGGGGAAATGTCCTGCACTGGAAAGGCGTCTGAGTGACAGGCATTCAGAGCGTTCCACAACTCCCTCACCCAAGGGCGTGAGCACTGGGCTTCCATGAGGAACTGCAATATTATTAGATTCTCTTAGGCAGCTGCCACGTTCCAGCCCAGAGGTGGTTGCATTTCAGTGGTGGGTAAAGGGATTCCCTTCCTATCCCTTGGTCAGCTCCCTAGGATGTTACTTACTGAGCATGAGACGTGTGTTTTGATCTCCCGGTGTATGGGCTCTTGGAAGGATAAAGGATTCTACTGTGAGAGGGGAGAAGGGGGCTTGGGGAGGGTTGGCGGCAGCAGTGGGGCGGGGTTTGATGTCCTCTGTAGGAGACGGAGAGGGTTGAGGTTGTCTAGTGGCATGGTGCTGGCACTGAAATGGCATATGGGAGATGGAAATTGCCCATGAGCAGAAGCGGTTAACCCAGCGGGAAAGAGCGCTGGCCAAGGGAGGCGTGTGGGCTGAGAGCCAGGTTTGGAGTGGGGCTTGTAACACTAGCACATGGGTTAAGCTACCTGCAGCTTGCAAGCAGGAGGAGTGACCAAGTGGGGTCCCTCTGCAGGGCGGGAGAGCAGGGCGGAGCTGGGACAGGGCTGGGCTTGCAATCCCGCGAAGGCTGGGACGAGCAGAGACTCTGGCCTTGCAGCCGGAAGGGCTTGTTGCTTTTGCAGCCCAGCCTCGGACCGGGTTAGCGTTAATGGGCTTCCTGCCGGGAGAGTGGGTGTGTCTGAATCGGGGCCGTCCCCACCTTCCCTTGGGTGTGCTGCTGTCTGTACATCACAGGCTGCTGCAGCCCCGGCGAAGGGGCCAGCGACCTCGCAGCGTGCTGGGCTGGTGCTGCTCCGAAGAATCCACTAGGGAGCACTTGAGCACGATGCAGTTTGCAGGGCTGGTTCCGCTCCCCACCTAGCGACTACCTTCCTCCCAGCACCCGTGTGGAGCCAAGAGTCTGCTGAGGCTACCAGCTCCGATGGGGATCGCTGATTAAATCAAGGGCATCATGACAGTGGGAGTGACCCTGAGACAGGCACGCAAGCTGGGAAAGTGCAATTGGCCTGGCCCACCCCCGCTGAGGCCATTGGGATGTTGGGGGACTACCGGAGGCAAGGGCTCTGTGGACCCCAGCATGCTGCAGTGAAGCCAGGATGGGCTCTGGAGTCTCAGCACTGGCCCGGAGGGAAGAGCAGTTCTCTCAGCTGTGCTCTGAGGGAGTCCGACTCCTGCTCGGACCCTGCTGCTGCAGCTGGGGGAGGAGACAGGAACTGAGGGTCCCCCCAAGTGCTCAGCCAGCACTGGGCACTGGGTGTGGGCGTCCCGGGATTAGGGAGTGAGTGCAATCTGCTTCCAGAGCCTCGCCTCTCCCCCCACCCCTCCGGCCGGCAGGTGGTTCCTGTGCTGGCTTCTGTGCCTCTTGCTTGGGCTGAGAGCAGGCAGGTTTGTCTGCAGTGTGGTACAGCTGCAGTAAGTAGCCACTCCTCTCCCGCAGCCTCTTGGTGACTTTCAGAGCGTGTCTGACACCAGCTGTCAGCAGGCCGCCTGCCCAGCACACAGCTAGTGGGAAGGCCCCGTAGTGAGCTCCAGTGCAGCAGATCCTGACAGTAGCAGCATTCCCTAGGGCAGGGGCCCTTGTGACTCTGGGCAGAGCAGGGTTTCCGGGAGCCCGGAGCCCTGGGTGCTGCGTGACTCTCCCTCTCCGCATCCGGCACTCTGGAGCCACGTTCCCCACCTGTGCTGGAGCCTGTAGCCTCTCCTGTGCGCGGCACGGCCGTGTGCCCTTCGGTCTCTGGCCCTCCCGGTGGGGCTTGCTGAGCCTGTGGCCGGTGCTCCACAGGGGCCTGCTTTCTCCCGGTCTCCAGCAGCCGAAGGAGCGAGCTGCTGGGGCGCTGTGCCAAGCCAGGCCATTGGGTTTCTTGGCTGGAGCCAATGTGTCTGGCATGTCCAGCTACAGCCACAATGCCGCTGGGGGGGGGGCGGCTGTGCCATCCCTGTAAAGTGCCAGGCTTCAAAGCCAGAGTTGCTGTCTCGCATGCAGCCCCTGCGTCCTCCCTGAAACGAAGATGGTTGCTGCACCTGCAGCCGCGGGGGCAGGGAGGGAGTGTCTGAAGTGAAAGTCTCTGTCTGCACCCTGCTCCAAATGCCAGGCCTTGCCCCGGCCCCTACCCTCGGCCAGCACCAGAGCTGCCTTCCTCCCCCATCAGAGCCAAGCCTGGCTCCCCGGGAACACACAGCTCCTCCCCAGTGCTAATATCCCTACGCCCCTGCGGGCTCCCTCTCCTGGCCCCAGGCTGGCAGCGGGCACACCTGGCGCAGCAATCAGCTGCTTCGTACAGTGCCCACGGAGGCCCCTCCTGCCCCAGCCTAGGAGAGGCGTTCTGGCTTTCCAGCCTTTTGTCACTGACACGCTGGCGTGTTGGCGGGAGAACCGGGCTTTGCCTGTCAGCTCCTGAGCAAGTAGCATGATCCTAGGGCTTTGCCCGAGCGCTGCGGGGCTGCCCAGAGCACCCAGCACTGCGCAAAGGGGGCTCTGGCCTCACTGCAGGGGGAACGTGCCACAGGCAGAGTCAAACCCTGACTCCAACCGGCTCAGCCCACTGGACCCCACTCAGAACCAGAGCTCTGCTCACTAGACCGGGCTCCCTCTCCGAGCCCAGCACAGAGCCAGGCGCTCCTGCTTTCAGCCACTGCAGAGCTGGGCACAGAACCGCATCCCGCCCTGCCTGCGCCACTACACAGGCCACGCTCCCCCCCCCCCCCAGCTGTGCCTGGCACTCGGCAGAGCTGTCGTTCTGCTCCGTGGGGTGGGAATGCGCCTTCCAGGGCCAACCTGTGGCGGGGGTGGGGCTGACTACAGGAGGCATGGGTCTCTGGGAATCTCTCCTGCACGCACGCTTCTCCTTCCCAGCCCCTCAGGCCTTTGTTCTTGGCCCTCACAGCCGGTTCCTCCTGGCGCCTGCCTGTGCACAGCCTGTGCCTGCACGGGAGGGTCCTTTCGCTGTCCCGGGGCAGGGCTGAGCGGGCTTTGCCCCTGCAGTGGGAGCATGGGGAGCTGGGTTTGGCCGGATGGCACTGCTCAGAGCAGAGTTCTGCCCCGGCCCAAGCCCCTGTGCCCTTCCCAGCCACGGGGTGGGTTGCAGCAACCCTGCCTTGCGTCGGGGGAAACTGAGGCACAGTGTTTCAATGACTTGCCCACAGTCACAGTTCGGAATGGGACGAGGGAGTCTTGGCCGCTGGTCTCTGTTGTATTCAGACCTCTGGGTCATGCTGCTTCCAGCGTACTGCCTGGCTAACGGGGAGCGGTGCCCTGCAGGCATGTCCTGGGGTCCCCGCTGCGCTTCTGAGCGGCCGCATCCCACCGTGCTGTTATGCCAGGCACGTGCGCTGGAAACTGCTGCTTTCTCCCAGTGCAGGGCAGCCAGCGCCTGTGACTGACAGTTCTGCTTAATTAGGGAGTTGTTATTTTATCAATTCCTAAGCGCTTGAAGTTTTCTGCTCCAGCTCACGCTTTCCACTTGTTAATGGGAAGCCAGCACCCTCCGTCAAGAGGCAGCCGCTCCGTCGCATTCTCCGGCTCCGCTTTGACATCCCGAGCTGGCGGGTGGCTGCTTGCTGTAGCTCTGACAGGGCTGCGAGCCGGGCTCTCCCTGTCCCCGGCGCACTGGCCACAGAGCCTCAGCACGGCAGCTGTAGGCAGGCTGGGGCCTCGGGCTGGGGCAGGGCCGCAGGTGGAAGCCCCATTGCTTGGGCCAGTTTGCACAGCCCAGGCGGGAAGTGGGGCCCCTCCTCCCCTGAGCAGGAGCAAGGGGAGTAATGCAGTGGCTGTGCCGGAATCGCTCCTGGAGCGCAGCGCCCCTCGCAGGAGGGTGGGGGAATGGCAGGGGCAGCTGGGAGCGGCTCTCGGTGCCACCATGAGGGCAGAGGGCAGAGGGAGGGCACTGCTGGGGCTCTGGGCTCTTATTCCACCTGTCCCTGGCAGCCCCGTGTGCCAACATATTCCTCTGGCCCCGCCCTCGGGCCATGCCCGTGCCCCTCTTGGGCTGCCAGCTTGGGCCCCTGCTGCCCCACCCAGGCCTCCCACCAGACTCCAGGCTGCTGCACCTTCCCATTTGCTTCCATGGGCAGCAGCCACCCCGAGGGGGCCCCGGTGGAGTCGCCGTGCTGTGTAGTGCGCTCCCCCCGTCCAGGGCCCAGGGGGACTCGCAGGGCGATCCTTGCCGTGGGCAGTGGCTGCTCTGGGCCGTGGTTTGGAGGGGGTGGCTGGGGCGACCCCCACGAGAAGGTTTGGGCCGTGCCCCATGTGTGATCAGCAGGCTGCTCACTGCTCCTAGGCCAAGGCTGAGCAGAGGAGGTAACGCCCCTCTCCAGGGGTCCTCCTAGCCACCTGCTGGAATGGTGGCGGGCAGGGAACTGACAGGCCCAGAGCAGCCCCCCTTAGCACCCCACGAGACTGGTCCTGGAGCGGGGCCGGGAGGGACCAAGAAACCCCTCCCTGTTCCCTCCTCAAACGTGAGCTAACAAACTCCCCAAATGACCCCCTGGATCCAGCCCCCTCCCCCCCATGCCCTGGAGGTGAATGCGCGAATCCTTCTCTGGGCTTGGCCCTCTCCTGCCACCTCCTGGGCTTGCTGGCGCCCCGGTCCCTGTGGTGGCGAAGCGGCGCTGGGGGCTGCGGTTGCTGTGGTGAGGGCTCTGTTCCCCTCCCTGCAAGCTAAGGCCCAGTTGGGGGGCTGGTTCCCAGGCCTGGCGTGTGGGCTCTGGAGTAACGCTCCCGCTGCAGCCTGCGAGGATCCGGGCTGGGCAGATGCTGCTGCACAGAGCAGCCTTTGTCCTGTCTCCTCAGGGCAGTCACGTCCCCTGGCCTGTTCCCCTCGGAGCGGTGCGCGGTGACAATGCCGCGCGGCGCGCAGACCCTGGGGATTAGCTGTGTGGGAGCCGGGTGCGGTGCAGGGCAAGGCAGCTGGCGAGAGACGTGAGGAATCCTCGCTAGCCGGGCTCCCCTCCTCCCCGCCGCTTTTCTCTCTGCTGGCCGGGTGGGTTCCACCCTTCTCCGGCAGCGCTAACTGCTGAAGTAACACAAACCCGCTAAATGGTCCCGCTTTATGAGAACATAAAAGTGATACTACACGGTGAGTGGGGCTTTATGAGCCCCCAGGGAGCGGCTCTGAGTGAGCAGCCTGCTCTGCTCCCAGCTCCCTTCCTTCGTGTTTAATGGCCACTGGAATACGAACCGCACTTCAGCTGCCGGGGACGCCACGGAGCCCTGCCAGGCAGCTGCTCTCTGGCAGCGTCTCCCCAGCCGGCCCCGGGGAAGCCAGGGCCAGGTTCCTGGGCTGGCAAAGGGACGGCCTGGCCTTGGGGTTTTATGTCAAGGGCCTCGTCGGTATTTCGGCTGGCTCCCGTCACGCTGAGCTCCCAGGTGCAGGACTCGAGGTGCCAGGGTCGGACTGAAGAGCTGCTCTGTGCTGCTGCCCTGGGGGGAGATCTCTGCGCCCGGGCCCCGTTCCCAGCCCTTTGATGCTCATGGGGCTGGCTGGTTTCCTTCCCGCTGAGGCTTCCTTGGCGATATCTGCAGTGGGGGTGGGGAAGAGAGGGAGCTGCGAAAAGCGGAGTCCCCCAATCGCCCCCATGGGGTGTGGTGGGCGTGCTTAGACCTCTGCCCGGCATTCTGCTCCTGTGCTGGCCTGGAGCTTCATCCCGCAGCAGAGTGCCTGGTGCGGAGCCTCCCGTGCAGACAGCGTGGCCTCCGCCGCGGGGTCGCCGCCCTGGCACACAGGCAAGGAGCATGGATTCTCTCCGGCTATGCGGGGCACATGCCTTAGGGTGCACGGGGTCCGCCCTCCTGCCTGTGGAAGAGCGGGCTGCTGCTGCGCTCCTAGTGCCCATCAGGGGCCCGCTTCAGGAGCCACCCTGCTTTCTGCTAGCCCAGTGCTGGGGTTCGGCTCTAGGTGGAGCTGGTCCCACCAGCTACAATGGAGGTTGTAAGACCTGGCTTCCAGCATCCCCTTCCCACTCGGGGTGGTTGCCTCGGGCCGAATGGTCGGGGACGTTCCAACCAAATCACAGCTCTCCTGTTCCCAGAGCGAAAGGAGGGAAATGTGTTTGCTTCTAAGAAGTGCCAGCGCCTCGTGCTCCAGAGAGCAGGCTGGGCGTGTCAGCGGGCTGGGCGTCTCAGCGGGCACGGGCTGGGCGTGTCAGCGGGCTGGGCATGTCAGCGGGCTGGGCATGTCAGCGGGCACGGGCTGGGCGTCTCAGCGGGCACGGGCTGGGCGTGTCAGCGGGCTGGGCATGTCAGCGGGCTGGGCATGTCAGCGGGCACGGGCTGGGCGTGTCAGCGGGCTGGGCGCGTCAGCGGGCACGGGCTGGGCGTGTCAGCGGGCTGGGCATGTCAGCGGGCTGGGCATGTCAGCGGGCACAGGCTGGGCATGTCAGCGGGCTGGGTGTGTCAGCGGGCACGGGCTGGGCGTGTCAGCGGGCACGGGCTGGGCGTGTCAGCGGGCACAGGCTGGGCGTGTCAGCGGGCACAGGCTGGGCGTGTCAGCGGGCTGGGCATGTCAGTGGGCTGGGCGTGTCAGCGGGCACGGGCTGGGCGTGCCAGCGGGCTGGGCGTGTCAGCGGGCACGGGCTGGGCGTGTCAGCGGGCACGGGCTGGGCGTGTCAGCGGGCTGGGCGTGTCAGCGGGCTGGGCGTGTCAGCGGGCACGGGCTGGGCGTGTCAGCGGGCTGGGCGTGTCAGCGGGCACGGGCTGGGCGTGTCAGCGGGCTGGGCGTGTCAGCGGGCTGGGCGTGTCAGCGGGCACGGGCTGGGCGTGTCAGCGGGCTGGGCGTGTCAGCGGGCACGGGCTGGGCGTGTCAGTGGGTTGGGCGTGTCAGCGGGCACGGGCGTGTCAGCGGGCACGGGCTGGGCGTGTCAGCGGGCACGGGCTGGCAGCAGGGACACGTCTCTGCTGTTGTCATGAAAAACTCCCACGTTTGGCTAAGTCATAAGCTGCTGAAAAATCTCGGTGTGCATGTGCTCCGGGAAACTAGGAACTGGCAGCTGAACTCCTGTCGCCTCCCTGCACTGAGCAGGAGCAGGCCAGGCTGCCGGGGCAAACAGAAGTTTCCCTGTGGCCGGCTCTTGGGGACTGCTGTGACTGGGCACCAGCAGCGGGGCAGGGAGAGGGCTGCTCTGTGCAGGGTGCTGTCCGGCAGCGTCTCAGCCCGGGGCGGAGGAGGAGGTTAGGCTGCGGGGGCAGAGGGAGCAGTGGGGTTGATGGCTGGAGGCAGGGGCCGGGTGCTGCGGGGGAGGCTTGCCCCCTCTGCTGGCGAGGGTGGAAGGGTCCGGCTGGGAGCAGAGGTCTGTGCGGGGGATGCCCCGCAGATGAGCCGTGGCGTCGTGTGATGGAATTTCAGGGGCACCTGGGAACCACACGCCCGCGATGACCAGAGAGCGTGAAGGTGGCAAGTGAGGCCCCGCAGGCAGGGCTGGCTGGGTGGGGCTGCTCACCCCCCGGTTTGCTCGTCACAGAGCCCGGCAGGTGGATTTCTTCTGGGCAGAGACTCCCCGAATACCTTGCAGCTGCCCGGGGGCTGTTGGGGCGGCTGAGCTGGCCTCCTCGTGCCCCCCGTCCTCAAGGCAGCTCATTCCCCAGGCCCCTCAGACAGACCGGGGAGCCTGCAGGGAAGCGGGTTCCCCCTCCACCCCCCATCCTGCCCTGCCCCCGCCCCCTCTGCTTGGAATCAGCCAGACGCCTGCTGCCCCAGGTGGAAGGCGCGGCGGGTCACGCGAGGACTCTGGCGCAGGCCAGCCGCTTGCTGCTGCTGCTCCTTTTGGACGGCATCTGTTCCTGACTCTGCTTGGCCAGGCTGCTCGCCAGCAAGGCCAGCTGCCAGCCCGGCCCAGGCCCAGGCCCGCGGGGAGAGAGGAGCTCTCCTGCCGCTGCCTCGCTCCAGGAAGGGGGACGCAGGCCAGGGTCCGTCCCAGAAGGCCTGGGCCCCTCCCCTTGCAGGCAGGGAAAGCCCGGGTTTCCGGAGCAGGGAACGGCAGCAGCTACCGTCTCCCTTCTCTGCATGCTGCTCTTTAACCACCTACGCGCCTCGCGGAGGTAGGGAAGCTGAGGCACGGAGCAGTTAGCTGAGGGGGGAGGCGAGCCCAGGAGTGGCGCGCTAGCTCCCCACGGGCGCTAACGTCTGGCAGGGAGAGCGGAGCTCTTGCGAGCTGCTGTTTCACAGGCTCCATGCCACGCCAGCCTCTCTTCCCAGCGCCGGCTTCTGCCTCTCTCTAGCTCTGGAGAGCTGCACCCTGTGCTGCTGGCTGGGACCCTGTCGTACCCTTGCCCCTCCCCCCCAGCAGCTCTCCGGGTTCCCACGAGCCTCCTGAAGAGCCTGCGGAGTGGCAGGACCAGCCCTGCTCTGCCCTGGTCCCTAGCTCTGCCTCTGCGGCTTGCTGTCTCCAGGGCAGCGTCAGAGCAGAGCAGGGGCTGGAGCAGGCCAGACTCCGGATACGGCTCCTTGCGCTGCCACCGGCAGCCAGGCGCGGGCTGGTTGGAGTGTAGCCCACAGGCATGGGGGCGACCGTAGGGTCCCTGGTCTCCTTGGGCGTGGGGAGGAGGCCGGGGAGTCGCTACCTGTTGGCCCCAGGTGCCCCGGGCTGGGAACTCCAAGGCCTGGGGTTGGCCCATGGCCCCTGTGAATCAGAGCGGGGAAAGGCTGCAGCCAGGCTGAGTGGCAAGGCTAGGGAGGGCGAGAGGCCTGTGCAGTGCCAGACCCTGGCCCGGCCATAGCAGCAAGAGCAGGCCCCCTCCCCTGGGATGGACCCAGACACAAGGGGGAGACCCTCCCTTGGCAAGGCCTTTTCCCGCCTGTCGCTGGGCACTCAGCACAGAGCTGGTTAAAACACGTGGCAGCACAAAGTAAACACACCTCGCACGAGCAGGTTTCCCTCGTGCTCACTAGTGCAGCCACCCTGGTACAGGCTGCCGCACGTGCACATAGGGTTGCCAGGAGTCCGGCTTTGAACCGGACAGTCCAGTATTTGAGCCTTCTGTTCGGGAAACAAATTGAGCAAATGGAACTGTCCGGTATCCTCTAAATAAGCTGGAATGTAGATTGTGGTGGAATGTCAAGTGTGTCCGGTATTTTTGTTGAAACCATCTGGCTACCCGACTTGCACACTCACTCTGCCCTATACTCTAGCGCTCCCCTGTGCACGCACACCACCAATATCCTCATTGCACGCACATCACACGCTGAAAGACCCGTGAATACACATGCCACCGTACGCACTGCCACATACCTGCGTGCACACGCACACCCAGCATATTCAGCACCTGTGCACACGTGTCCTCTGACTGCCACACCCCCCCTGGCCTGCCTCTCCTTCTCTCACACTCACACTCACATGCACACACCCCGGCTGTATAATTGCCTAGTGGGAGTGCACAGGAGATGCTGGTAAATATTGTGACAATCCGATTGGGTGAACAGGCAGGAGCCTGGCCCTTCGTCCCCCCCCCGCCCCTGCCCTTTCTCTGGGGCCCGGAGGGGAGAGTGGCTCATCCCTGCAGGGGGCCGCGAGGGGCTGTGAGTATCAAGGGGCGGGCGCGCCGGGGTGCTTTTGAAGCACAGGCAGTGTCTGGGGAGCTCCGGGGAGGCCGAGACAGGGAAGCTGAGCAGACACCTTTGATTTGCTCAGAAAAAAGGGTTCTTAGCAGCCGCCTGCCACCTGGCGCGGTGCCAGCGATTGGGCCGCGCTGAAGCAGACATGCCAAGCGGTAATTGCAGACAGACTCGCTCAGAGACGAGACGTTTATTTGCCACTTGGGTGAAGGGAACGCGCTGAGCTCCAGACGGCAGGTTCAAAAGTTCACTGCCCTGGTCCCTACCCCACCTCAGCCCAGTGGGGCAGTGTCCCCACACCCTGGCGTGCGGAGCAGCTCGTCTGGCCCTGCTCTGCACGCCCTGGGCCTCTTCTGAGCAGCCTTCGTAGTCTCCGAGGGGGTCTGGCTCCTTTCATGGGGGCGGGAGGAGCAGGCCTCCGGGTCCTGAACTCCAGGGAGGAGCCTCGGGCCCCGGGGTCGGGAGGAGAGGGGAGCAGGTGGGGCTTGTCCAGCTCGGCTCCACTCAGCACTGTCGGGCCGCAGCATCCGCTGGAGCCAGTCGAGCCCAGGGAAGGCTCCGTGTTTGTTGGCAGAGGGATGGGGAGGGTCATCGGGGCTGGGCTGACGTGCAGGAGCCAGGAGCCAGGCTGGCTCCTAGGGACCTTACACAATCCCGTTCCCACTCTCCGCCTGGCTCTGCCGTCTGCAGCGCGGGCCGGGGCTCGCCCCACACCCCAGGGCGCTCAGCGGGGGACACGCCCCACCTCGGGCAGACTGTCTCTCTCGGGGGGTGCAGGGAGCTCCTCCGGCTGAGCTGGCTCTTACCCAGGGGCAGCCGGCCACTTCACCTCCTGCCCTCACCTGACGCTGGGGCTCGTCCCCAGCTGCCCTGCAGCGTGGTGCAGCCTTCGGCCGAGCCTGGCTTGGGAGGCACCGCTGCCCCGCTTACATGAGGAGAGAAGCTTTTGTAACACGGGCGGGCAGAACCGAACCTGGGCCCGGTGGGGCTTAGTGCCTCAGCTTCCAGCGCATGGGCTGAAAGCCAGCGGGCTCCCAGCGGCCGTGGGGCAGTGGGCACCAAGCAGTCGATCGGGAGCTACCGGTAGATCCCGGAGCCTCTGACAGATCATCCTGACTAGTCTGGCCAGGACGCTCTCAAGGCTGGCGCTGCAGTTGCCCCTCCCCCCACCGCCCTGCTCGCTGTGCAGGGTGTGGGAGGGAGAAAGGGGGGTTCATGTCAGGGGGACCCTCCCCTCCACCCCGTCCCGTCCCCACACAGAGAAGGGGATGGAGGGAGCTTGGCAATACCGATCTGTCACCGCCCCGCACTCACCTCCCAGCCCCGCGCGTGGGGTTGTTACCCCTTTACCGCTTGCAAAGTGGGTTCTTCATTTGCATTTCTCGCTTCCGCTTGCATTCTCTGAGCAGTGAGTCCTCAATGCCGACCCTGGCGCGGCTGGAGTCCGTATCCCTGTGGGAATTGTGCTCCTGGAAGTGGCTGGCGGGCCCCTCAGCCCCTGAGACGGGCAGCGCGGGGGGTCTCCACATGCTGTCTTGCCTGCAGACCCCTCTCCTGGTGGGGGGCAAAGCGATGCCAAAGCAAACAGAGCCCCTTCCGGCTGTGCCTCTGGGCGCTGCCACAGGGAAGTGCAGCCGCCCTGGGGTGGGCTGGCCTGTGGTCTGCCCCGGCAGCGCTCGTGCAACATGGAAGTGCGGGGGAGGGGAGAATCCCTGCTCCTATGAAAGTGCGCTCGCCCCTCAAAGGGCACATGGATGGGTGAAGCCCCGCCCCACCGAGCCCACGTGGCCAAGTGCACAGGCTCCTGCGCGTGGCCGTCCGAGCAGAAGGCCTGAGCCAGCCGTGCTGGGAGCGGCGCCCGAGGCATCGCAGGCCTGACGCTCACTGAGCCCCTGCGACGCTCGGCCGCTTTGCCTTGATGTGCTGAGCGCTCAGGTGCCTGCTGGGAGCTGTCGGCTCACACAGTGGCGCCAGGACTGTGCATTGTCCCGTTACAAAGGGCTCGCCCAGTGTGACGGCGCGTTGGGGTTCCCCCGTCTCCTGCACCCTGAAAGGGCACAAACAGACTCCACCAGCCAGTGGAATTGAGGGTGGTTTATTGCTTCTCCAGGACACAGCGCAGCACAGATGTAATCTGGTTACAGGAACTGGGGGCTAAGAGGCCTCAGTGCCCCCTTGAGATAGGGGAGTCCCAGCCCCCTCCCCAGTTCCTTCTCCCCTGCTTTCCCGACAGGAACTAACTCCCCTCTTCCAGCCCTGCCCCCAGCCAGGGCAGCATCCACCTCCCTTTGTTTCTCCCCATGGGGGGTTGGCTGGTTCAACTGGTATGGAGTCACCTTTGCATAATGAGGTTTTCCCTGATGGGTCTTGCTCCAGACAGCAGAGGTCACAACAGCCCAGCAAGTACCCCCACTACGTCACACCCAGGCAGTGCAAACCATGTGCACGCACAAGTGCAGCCATGTACACAGGGCCGGCAAGGCCCCGCGGGTGTGGAGGTGGCAGCTGGACAGCAGCCGGGTGCTCCCTTACCTAGTCGCATGTGGGACTGGCCTAGCTGCTCGTGCACATTCCGTGCATCCCACGGGCGTTCCGCTCCCAATACTTGGCTCCCAGCGCTTCCCCTTTCGTGTTCCCGGGTCAGTTACAGGCTACGCACGGCTGCCTAGACACGAGCGTATCCCGCTGCTGGGGCGGTTCCTTCGGTCACCCTCAAAGCGGCCACCTCGGTGCAGACGGAGCTGTGAGCACAGGGCTCGCGAAGTGGCTGAATAGTTGAGCTGGGAACAGGAATGTGAACGAGGCTCTGTCAGGTCTGCCTCCTGCCCACGACCATGCAGTGGAATAGTTTAAAGAAAGCTGGAGCAGGACTGCTCTCCGATGCATCGCTCTGAACTTGCCCCACTACCAATACATAAAGAACCCTTCCCTCTTCACTAGCCTCGGTGCAAGAGTCTCTAAACAGGAGATGTGGGGGCTCTGTCTGTCTGTCCTCTGTCAGCAGTATCCTGCATGTTCTCCAGACTCAGGATCCAGGGTTCTTCAAGGCTTGCTCATGTCCGTTCAACGTAGGTCTGGACCTCTGCGGCTTGACTTGCTACCTGGTGAGGCTCAAGTTCCATGTGGTTTCCCCTCCCTGGATCCGGGAGGCTGGCAAGCTGCCCTTGCTAGCAAGGTATTGCGATGTTCGAGGGACACAGACATTTCCCATGGTCCATGGCAGGTGCTGACCACTCCGGCTGCGTCTACATTGGCAAGATTTTGCACAAAAACTGGCTGCCTGTCTACACTGGCCGCGAGTTCTTGAGCGAGAACCCTGACGTTCTAATGTGTGAAATCAGGGCTTCTTGCGCAAGAACTATGATGCTCCCGCTCAGGAATAAGCCCTTTTGTGCAAGTGTTCTTGCACAAGAGGCCAGTGTAGACAGGCAACATGAATTTCTTGCACAAGAAAGCCCGATGGTTAAAATGGCCATGAGAGCTTTCTTGCGCAAGAGAGCATCTACACTGGCATGGATGCTCTTGTGCAAAAGCACATGCCAGTGTAGACGCTCTCTTGCACAAATACTCTAACACAAAAACTCCTGCGTTAAAGCGTATTTGCGCAAAATCTTGCCAATGTGACGTAGCCTCCGAGTTCACAGTTCTCCCGTTCAGCCTAGCCACGGCCCGTGGTGTTCACCGAATGCATGGCACAGGGAATGCAGATCTGCCCTTCTCAGGACAATTGGCTCATTAAGGGTGACTCCAGTTCCAATGTTCTCAGGGATGTGGATCTTCTGCTTAGGGTGTCGGTCTCTGCACCCTCCAGACACTCCCCCAGCGGGGTTGTGACCATTCGGCTCCAATCCTTCACTCTCGCCTGCTGGACCAACCGTGGGAATGGCTTGACGGGCCTGCCAGTCCAGCTCCTCCCTGCCGTGTCGAGCTGGCGTCGATCGGAGGCTGCAGGCCTGGGATGATCTCCAGGCCCGAGGCACCTGGTCCGTGCAGAAATGTCACAGGAGGTTCGCAGGGTGTGCAAGGGCTTCCCCCCTCACCTGGTGGGCAGAGTTGTCCAGGCCTTCATGGGCAGTACAGCCAGCGTATCCAAATGCCACCCAGCTGGTTAGCAGAGCGCCCACAGGGCCCATAGCCAGCAGCACATGTTTCTACTGGTGGTGCACAACTGCACATGCCTGGGTGCACACAATAACATTTATTCCACCCCGGATGGAAAAAATTAGCGAGAACGTGGAACCCAACCAGTGTTTTATGCTGAGCATCAAGGGGAAACTCGATCCAGGTCGCTCTGTCAGGAGGCCATCCATCTCTGGGACTCCTGCTCCCAGCATGGCCCGTCACCTCCCAGGAGCGACACTCTGAGCAGGCCGTTCCGAGCCACCGCCATGCTGCTCTGAAGTGGGGCTCTCGCCCCATGGCCGCCGCCGCCACCAGGCAGAACACCAGGTGCCCCAATTTCTGCGCCAGACGACGTGTGAGCGCAGACTCCCTGGCAGATGCCTTCCTGGGCCCTGTGGCCCCGTGACTTGTTTTGTGCCTTTCCCCAGGACCCCTCATCGCCAAGGGCCTGGTGAAAGTCAAGCAGGGCACAGCCATGGTCACTTTCATCGCACCAGCACGACCCCGCCAGCACTCAGCACTTTCTGATGAGCCTCACGGGGCTTCCTTCGTGGCCCTGGCCTCCGCCAGACCTGCTCTCTCAGGACCACGGCTGCACGCTCCACCCGCACCTGCCGTCGCTCCGCTCCTCGCGTGGCTGCATACAGAGGAACAGTCCTGCTCAGCGGTGGTCCAGCAGGTCCTCTTGGGAAGCTGCAAGCCATGGACCAGGCAAATGTGTGTGGCCAAGTGGACTAGGCCCCTGGCATGGCCGAGCAGAGAGGCCTCACCCAGTGGAGGCTCCTATTTCACCATCCTTGATCATCTTCTCTACGGAAAGGAGGAGGGCCTGGCGCTCGTGTCCCTCAGAGTGCACCTGGCAGCGATCTCACCCTTCCACCTGCCGATTCAACGCGAGTCGGTGTTTTCGCATGACGTGGCGGCCAGGCTCCAGAAGGGTCTCCAGTGGCTCTTCCCACGTGTATGGCTTCCCCTTCCCAATGGCAGCTCTCCAGACTTACCGGACCCCCCTTCGAGCCCCTGGCCGCGTGCTCCCGTCTGCCCTGTCTTGGAAGGCAGCCTTCCTGCTAAGAGGTCTCCGAGCTGTGTGCCTTGACTTCGGAGCCCCCATACGCTGTCTCTAAAGACTAGGTCCAGCTGCAACGAGACCCTGCCTTCCTACCCAAGGCCTCGGCCTTCCACATGGGCCAGGATATTCTCCTCCCTGAGACCTCACGCAGCCCATGAGGAGAGGTGACTGCAAGCCCTGGCCGTTTGCAGGGCCCTTGCTTTTCACGCCGGCAGAACGAAGCCGTTCCGAGAGTGCCCCAGCTCTTTGCTGCATAGGCAGAGAGGGTGACGGGGCTCTGGGTCTCCAATTGACTAAGCTGCTGCATTCGGACATGCTCCCAACTGGCGGGTATTCAGCTGCCTCTGCTAGGCAGGGCCCCTTCGACCAGAGCACAAGCCTCCTTGGCAGCCTTCCAGTGTTCCTGTGCAGGAGACTGGCAAGGCTGTGAGGTGGTCCTTGGTGCAATCCTTCGCTACGCACCATGTCCTGCTGCCACAAGCCTTTGCAAGAGCTGGGTTGCAGTCGGCATGCCAGTGAACTCCTCCCACTCCACAGTCCCCTACGCTGAATGGGCATGAGCAGCACCTCTCAGAGGACGTGGGATAAGTTGCCATGGGATAAGAGGGAAGGTCCTTTCGTGGACTGATAGCTGGTTAAAAGAGGAAACAAGGGGTAGGAATAAACAGTCCGTTTTCTGAGTGGAGAGAGGTAACTGGGGGTCCCCTAAGGGTCTGTCCTGGGACCAGTCCCATTCAACCTACTTATAAGTGATGTGGAGAAAGGGGCAAACAGTGAGGTGGCAAACTTTGCAGATGATCCCAAACTGCTCAAGATAGTTAAGACTAAAGCGGACTGTGAAGAGCTTCAAAAGGTCTCACCAAGCTAAGTGATTGGGCAACAAAACGGCAAATGAAATTTAATTTCATTTGGATAAATGTAAAGTAATGCCCATTGGAAAACATAACCCCAACTATCTATACAATATGATGGGGGCTAATTTAGCTACAACTACTCAAGAGAGATCTTGAATAGTTCTCTGAAAACATCCACGCAGTGAGCAGCGGCAGTGAAAAAAGCAAATAGAATGTGAGGAATCATTAGAACAGGGCTAGAGAATAAGACAGAGAATATCTTATTGCCTCCATATAAAACCATGGGACACGAACATCTGGAATACTGTGTACAGATGTGGTCGTGTCATCTCAAAAAAGATCTATTGGCATTGGAAAAGGTTCAGAAAAGGGCAACAAAAATGCTGAGGGGTTTGGAACAGGTCCCATATGAAGAGAGACTAAAAAGACTTGGACTTTTCAACTTAGAAAAGAGGAGACTAAGGGGGAATATGATAGAGGTCTATATAATCATCAGTGGTGTAGAAAAGGTGAATAAGGAAAAATTATTTACGTATTCCTGCAATATAAGGACTAGGGGTCACCAAATGAAATTAATAGGCAGCAGGTTTAAAACAAACAAAAGGAAGTTTTTCTTCACTCAGCGCACAGTCAACCTGTGGAACTCCTTGCCAGAGGATGTTGTGAAGGCTAGGACTGTAATAGCCATTGATGGACCTAACCTCCATGAATCTATCTAGCTCTGCTTTCAACCCTATCAGCCAGGATGGCTAGGAATGGTGTCCCTAGCCTGTTTGTCTGGAAATGGATGGCAGGAGAGGGATCACGTGAGGATTCCCTGTTGTGTTCCCTCCCTCTGGGGCCTCTGGCATTGGCCACTGTGGGCAGATAGGACACTGGGTTAGCTGGATCTTTGGTTTGACCCAGTATTGCCGTTCTTATGTTCTTCTTATGACACCAGTAATGGAAAGAAAGAACAGTCTTTTCTCCTTGGTTCTGTTCAGGTGTCTCTTCTTCTGGTGGCCCCGGCCCTCAGGGTATGATGGTGTGGCGGACATAGCTGGTTCACTTGGTGTGGGCAGTGTAGCTGTTCTCTTTGAAATTTGTGAGCCGCTCCCTGTTTGGATACAAAGTGCTCCACGTAGGGAGGAACAATCCGTTTCACACACACAGAATGGGAAGCGACTGTCTGGGAAGGAGCACGGCAGAAAGGGATCAGGGGTCAGAGTGGACCTCAAGTTAAATATGAGTCAACAGTGTGACGCTGTTGCAAAAAAAGCAAACGTGATTCTGGGCTGCACTAACAGGAGTGTTGTGAGCAAGACACGCGACGTCACTCTCCCGCTCTGCTCTGCGCTGATTAGCTCAGTTGGGGTCTGTCTACACTACAGCGCTAATTCAAACTAAGATAATTCAAATTAGTTAATTCAAACTAAGATAATTCGAATTAGTTAATTCAAACTAAGCTAATTCGAACTAGTGCATCTAGACCTAAAAACTAGTTCGAATTAGCATTTTGCTAATTCGAACTAGCATGTCCACATTGAGTGGACCATGAACCAGGGTTAAGGATGGCTGGAAGCAGTGCCGGCAGGGCATCAGGTTAGGACTCAGGAATGTCTCAGGCTAGCCGAGGGCTTTGCTTAAAGGGACCCAACCCCCACCCCGGACAGACAGTTCTCAGGGTTCCCCACTTGCTTGTCTACCTCGATGAGGGACAGCAAAGCAGTCCTGGCTTGGAGTGCCCTGAGTGCCCACACTCGGCACATCACAGCACTCGGCCATCAGCCCGGCTGCACTTGCCGCAGGCTGCCATCTGGGGAGGGGGGTCAATCGGGGGGGCTGCAGGAGAGCTTCCACCCCGAGGAGCCCGCAGAGCCACCCCAGTCCTCCCCATCGGGGCTCGTACCCCATTCCTCCCTCACCTCCTTCCACTTACCCCTCCTTAGCCCCCCTTCCTGATGTACAAAATAAAGGACACGTGTTCAAAAATAGAAACTCTCTTTATTGAACAAAACTTGGGGAGACTGGGAAAAGGAGGTGGGAGAGGGGAAGAGAGAGGGTGGGAGAGGGGAGGGCAACTAAAATGATCAGAGGTTTGGAACAGGTCTCATATGAAGAGAGGCTAAAGAGACTGGGACTTTTCAGCTTAGAAAAGAGGAGACTGAGGGGGGATATGATAGAGGTCTATAAAAGCATGAATGGTGTGGAGAGGGTGCATAAAGAAAAGTTCTTCATTCGTTCCCATAATAGAAGGATTAGAGGACACCAAATGAAATGAATGGGTAGCAGGCTTCAAACTAATAAGAGAAAGTTCTTCTTCACAAAGCAAATAGTCAACCTGTAGAACTCCTTGCTGCAGGAGGCTGTGAAGGCTAGAACTAGAACAGAATTTAAAGAGAAGTGAGATAAAGTCATGGTGACTGGGTCCATGGAGTGCTATTAGCCAGGGGGTAGGAGTGGTGTCCCTGGCCTCTGTTTGTGGAAGGCTGGAGATGGATGGCACGAGACAAATGGTTTGGTCATTGTTTCAGTCCATCCCCTCCAGAGTACCTAGTGTTGGCCACTGTCGGCAGACAGGCTACTGGGCTAGATGGACCTTTGGTCTGACCCAGTACGGCCATTCTAAGCTCAGGGCTCAGGGTCGGGGGTCTCACCGGACCACCTTGATTTTCATGCAAACCTGCTCCTGGGTAGCCAGGCTGGCATCTCTCCTGCCCTAGACGGCCACTTTCCTGTGCCTACGTGGATGAGGTCCACAATCTCCGCACTAGACCAGGTGGGCACCCGCCTCTTGCGGACCCGGGCAGGCTCCCAGGAGCTGCCAGCCTGGTCCCGGGAAGAGGGGGAGGGCTGGATGGCAGCGGGTGGCTGGCTCGTGTCGTGCCAGGTGCAGGGTCTGCTGGCTGGGTGCTGGCAGGCTTGCACCTGGCACGGGCACCGTAGCCAGCCCGTGCCCCTTTAAGGGCTCCGGGGCCAGGAGGGGGGCAGACGAGTTTCCCTGGTGGTGCCCAGAGTGGCCACCAGGGCAAGCTGGGGAGGGCTAGCCTCCCACTAGTTCGAATTAAGTGGCTATACAGCCCTTAATTCAAACTGCTTAATTCGAACTAGGCTTAGTCCTCGTGGAATGAGGTTTACCTAGTTCAAACTAAGCGCTCTGCTAGCTCGAATTAAGTTTGAACTAGCAGAGCGCTAGTGTAGCACCTATCAAAGTTAATTCGAACTAACGTCTGTTAGTTCGAATTAACTTTGTAGTGTAGACAGACCCTTGGAGTCTTGCATCCAGTTCTGGGCACCACATTTCAAGAAAGATGTGGAGAAACTGGAGAGAGTCCAGAGAAGAGCAATGATGAGAATGATTAAAGGTCTAGAGAACATGAGCTCTGAGGGAAGACCGAAAGAACTGGGCTTGTTTAGTTTGGAAAGGAGATGACTGAGAAGGGACATGGTAGCGTTTTTCAGGTATCTAAAAAGGTGTCACAAGGAGGAGGGAGAAAAATGTTCTCCTGGGCCCCTGAGGACAGGACAGGAAGCAATGGGCCTAAACTGCAGCAAGGGAGGTTTAGGTTGGACATTAGGAAAAACTTCCTGCCTGTCAGGGTGGTGAAACACTGGAATAAATTGCCTGGGGAGGTTGTGGAGTCACCATCTCTGGAGATATTGCAGAGCAGGTTGGACAGACACCTGGGTTACGTCTAAACTACATGGCTCCGTCGACGGAGCCATGTAGATTTGTTGTTTTGGCAAAGGCAAATGAAGCCGCAATTTAAATGATCGCGGCTTCATTTACATTTACATGGCTGCCGCGCTGAGCCGCCAACAGCTGATCAGTCTGGACGTTCCCCCTGCCGACATCAAAGCCCTTTGTCGGCAGCCCCGGTAAACCTCATTCCACGAGGAATAACGGGGCTGCCGACAAAGGGCTTTGATGTCGGCAGGGGAGCGTCCAGACTAGCGCGCTGATCAGCTGTTTGGCGGCTCAGCGCGGCAGCCATGTAAATGTAAATGAAGCCGCGATCATTTAAATCACCGCTTCATTTGCCTTTGCCTATGTGTCTAATCTACATGGCTCTGCCGACAGAGGCTTGTAGTCTAGACACAGCCCTACATGGGGCTTGGTCCTGCTGCGAGGGCAGGGGACTGGACTTGGTGCCTCTCTAGGATTCTCCCTTCTCTGCCCTCTGCAGGGCAGGGAGCCATTGGTACTCCTGCTGTGCCGTCCCCTTTTGTCGCCACTTCCTCGTGCATCACACCCGTGTAAGCACTTCGGGGCATGTTGCCTTCATGTCTGGAAGCTGCTTAGACATTAGCTCTAAGGACGGGGCCTTTCTGCATCCACCTCGCTGCGCCTGGTGACCCAAGAGGAGCCTTGGGGGCGTGGTGAGACGTTCCCGTCACGTTGAACCTGTCCCTTTCCTTGATCAGCTTCGTTGTGGTTGGCGTCGGCCGCCCTGCTGAGCCACTTGATCGTGTGCGGGAGGCCGTGGGGCGGAGTGCCGAGGGGCGATGCCGGGGTGAGGCGCTGGCCAGTGTGGGCCCTTGTCTGACTAGCTCACCCAGGTTCCCCTCCAGGAGGGCGGGGTTACATCATGGCGATTCTTTGTGTGCGGTAGCACCCGCAGCGGGCAAGGCGCTTTCAGGCTGGCAAGAATGCCAGGCCCCTGCCCAGGGAGCTCCCAGTCTGTTACTGCAGAGTGTCGCTCTGTGCTGTGCAGCACACACTGGGAACATGTCAGGGCGAGCCACGGAGGAGAAGTGCGTGTGCGTGCACGCGTGCGTGTGCGTGCGTGTGCCTGTATGTGTGTGCGTCATAGACACACGCTTTCGCTTACAGGTGTAACAGAACCTGAAATGCTGCTCTGGGCGTGGGAGACACACTGGCGCTGGATTTGACAAAGCCCTGGGTAGTTTTCACAGTAATCCCTGCAGTTCTGTATTTAGATAAGGAGAATCAACCTGCGCACTACAGTGCACAAACTGATCCCCCCGGGCAGGGGCAAGACCCCCGCCCACAGACAACGCTGCCCGAGGCTAGGTGACTTAGAGCAGGGACGTCTTGCGTGTGGCTGGACACCCTGCGTTGCGGGAAGCAGGCCTGGTTGCAGAGCAAATCCGAAGTTCCTAAACACCAAGTTTAACAACCAGGACTTGTGCCGACATCCCCTTGCTTAGGTTGGGGTCCCAGGGGAGAGGAGCAGCGTAGTTGTCCTGCCTCTGTAGGCCTCTGTACGCAGTCCCGGGGCTGTGGGCGGGGTGCACGGATCGCTGCACAGAGCAATGAACGAGCTTGATCTGGAGTGACAGACGGATAAGCCCCGGCCGCCCCTCCCTTGTTTCAGACTGTCAGACCGACTTCTGTCCCAGGGCTGTGAGACAGCCTTTTATTGCTGCATGCTGGACGGCTGCTCCCAGTTCTGCTGCTGCTGTGATTTATCTCTGCACTTTGCACTGATTGGATTAGAAGTTGAAATGCTACGAGTGCATAACAATATATTTTTCTTATTAATATTAAAAAATCATTATTGGATTTTTTATAGTTCTGTTTTGAATTGAATCCCCATGTTTGATTTATTCTCTCTCCTAGAGTAGAATTTAATGCTAATAAGAACAATCATTGCTTTGTTTTCAGGCTTTGACTGTTTGGAAAACTTTCACTGCAAAGGGAAATTGCAGCATTATTAAGAGTCCATTAAAAAGGGTTTGGCCATTGCTGGCTGGTACCTGCAAGCTGGAGAGAAAACAAAGGAGCCTGTTTTGCAAGGCTCTCTCCCCGCACCCTTCCCGGGGTGTCACGCAATTATCATGGCAATTATTATAATCAACTCTATTATGTTCCAGGTATTAATTGCAGGTCCCACTGGTAAGGTTTCCTGTGGGACGCCAGGCTAATAATGTGTGTAAATCACGGCGGGGCAGGGGTGTTGTTAACCAGTGAAAGGCGAGATGGTGTCTTTGTGGCTGGGTTTTGTTAAGGGAAGCCTTGTGCTCACTGGTGGGAAGGTGCATTGTCTAGTGTGCGTGAACGGTGGAGAGCAAAGCTCAGTGAAAGCTCTGTGCTCTGCGCCTGGCCTAGCCGCGGGCTCCGCTCTGCATGGTGGGTTCACCGTGTGTGTTAGCTGCAGGGCAGGAAATGCACTTTTCAGCAAGGAAGGCAAAGCTGAGACCCAGGGAAAGCGGCCTCAGGTGCAACCACAGATCTGCTGCTAAACTGCCGAACCCCCTGCCAACGGGTCCCGATGCAGCACCTAGAGCTGCTCTCCACAGAGCCCTCTGGGGCTGCCGGTGTCAGTCCGGTGGCAGGTGTGACGTAGTGGGGGTACCTTGCTGGTTGCTATGCTGGGGCTGTGGTAACCCCCACTGGCTGCTGGCTGCAGCACGGCCCAGCAGGACAAGGGATGAGTCATTGTGCAAAGAGGGTCTCAACCTGTCTGCCCAGCTACCCCCCATGGAGAGGAACAAAGGAAGGTGGAAGCCGCCCCTGGCTGGGGGCAGGGCTGGAGGAGAATGGGTTAGTCTCTGTCTGGTATCATGGAGGAAGCAGCCTAGGCAACAGGCTGGAAGTTAGGAGCCCAGTCTCCCCCATCTCAAGGGGGGCTGAGGCATCCTGGGCCTGCCCTGTAACCAGATTCCATCTGTGCTGGGCTGTATCCTGGAGAAGCAATAAACTCCCCTGTTCTACTGGCTGGGGGAGTCTGTCCGTGCCATTACAGGGGTGCAGGAGACGGGAAAACCCCAACGCGCCGTCACAGCAGGACAGAAACCAGCCCCCGGGTGGAGTCTCCAAAGGGCCAGTGTATTTCTTGCCTTTCCTTGTGGTGGCGCAGGGCTCCTGCTGCTGGGGTCGTACGCTGCCGGGGGGCCCGTGGCTGAGGCTGGGGTCTCTGGGCGGCGGGGGGGCTGCGGGCGGGCGGGCCTGGTTTCTGGCCATTTCTCCTTAGACTGCAGTGGGGTGAACTTTTTTGTGAAACAAATTCTGCAGTGGAAGCCTAGGCCCTGTGCTGGGCGGGGGCCTCTGTCCTATAGGACACCGCTGTGGGCGGGCGTGTGCCTGGCACAAACAGTCGGAGCTGGGCAGGATGTGCCCGTGGGGGGGCCTTTGGGGAGCTGGTGGAGTGAGCCCCCCGCCCGCTCGGTTGTTCCCTCGCTCTGCTCCCAAAGGCCACGGGCTTCCTCCAGCGCGCCTGGGGCCGGGCTCCATAATCACGTGGCTGAACTGGGGCTGAACCCCCTGGCTGACTCACTCCTCCAGCCCGGGCCCTGCTGGACCCCGGAGGGGCGGGACGGAGCCGGGGCTGGTGGCCTGGGCAAGAGGAGGCTGCGGGGCAGCAGTTTGTGACTTTTTCACTCCCTTGAGAGCTGAACCCGCCTGCCCACGGCCTGGTTCCCGCGCAGCCCGGCGGCCCCAGATCACGGCCTGCAGCCTTGGCAGCTTCCAGCATGTGGGCGCGGGGACTGAGCCGGGCTGCGTGCACGGCAGCCCTGGGAGCGGGCATGGAGGGGAGAGGATCGCTCCGGGCCCGTGCACAGTGCGGAGAGAGCAGGGCCTGCTCCGGCCACGCTACAGCAGAGTAACAGGGACCTGCCGCAGGGAAACAGCAGGGTCAGAAATTTCATGGGCAGCCCCCCAGCGCCTGGCGCCTGCTGCTCACCCAGCCCCTCCCCCGCCTGGCACCTGGCACCCCCTGCTCACCCAGCCCCTCCCCCGCCTGGCACCTGGCACCCCCTGCTCACCCGGCCCCTCCCCCGCCTGGCACCTGGCACCCCCTGCTCACCCGGCCCCTCCCCCGCCTGGCACCTGGCACCCCCTGCTCACCCAGCCCCTCCCCCGCCTGGCACCTGGCACCCCCTGCCCCTGCTCACCCAGCCCCTCCCCCGCCCAGTGCCCGCCACCCGCTGCTCACCCAGCCCCTCCCCCGCCCAGCGCCCGCCACCTTTTGCTCACCCAGCCCCTCCCCCGCCTGGCGCCTGGCACCCCCTGCTCACCCAGCCCCTCCCCCGCCTGGCGCCTGGAACCCCCTGCTCACCCAGCCCCTCCCCCGCCTGGCACCTGGCACCCCCTGCCCCTGCTCACCCAGCCCCTCCCCCGCCCAGTGCCCGCCACCCGCTGCTCACCCAGCCCCTCCCCCGCCTGGCACCTGGCACCCCCTGCCCCTGCTCACCCAGCCCCTCCCCCGCCCAGTGCCCGCCACCCGCTGCTCACCCAGCCCCTCCCCCGCCCAGCGCCCGCCACCTTTTGCTCACCCAGCCCCTCCCCCGCCTGGCGCCTGGCACCCCCTGCTCACCCAGCCCCTCCCCCGCCTGGCGCCTGGCACCCCCTGCTCACCCAGCCCCTCCCCCGCCTGGCGCCTGGAACCCCCTGCTCACCCAGCCCCTCCCCCGCCTGGCGCCTGGAACCCCCTGCTCACCCAGCCCCTCCCCTGCCCGCCACCCGCTGCTCACCCAGCCACCTCCGCCTGGCACCCGCTGCTCGCCCAGCCCCCCCCACCTGCGTGACACCTGCTTGCCCAGGGGAGAGGCTGCTGATGTTGAGGAAGCTGCTTGACCTGCTCCATGCTGCCTGCAGGGGAAGGCAGCAGCTCGGCCAATCCCAGCCTGCGCGTGCCCGGAGCCTGGCCCCTTTGCACACTCACGGCCCGGGGGCGTGGGCCGCACACGAGCCCCGGGCCAGAGCGCCAGGGAACGGCTTGCGCAAAGCCCTGCCGACCGGCGCCGTGTCCTCAGGCGCCCGCCCACCGCGGTGACCGACCACATGGCAGAGGGCTCCCAGCGCCCGGTTCGCAGCCAGCTCTGGAATCCCAGCCTGGGAGCCGCTCGCCCCTCCCTGCGCATTCCTTGGCCGGTCGCAGCGCTGGGGAGCGGCTGGCGGGGGAGCTCTGGGCCCTGTTAGACCTTGGGGCTTGTGGCAGGAGGAGGCCGCACTCGGGGAATGCGGGCGGCCTGGGGTTAATAGTGAAACCAGCCCCGTGTTTGGATGACGAGCGGATTCCTCTCCCGGCCCTGGGAGCTGCCAAAGGCTGCAGAGGTTCCACTCCCAGGCCCATACAATGCTCCGACTCCACTGCCCTCCCCTCCCCCGCCGGCGTCCTGGCCCCAGGCAGCCACAGCCCTTGCGCATTCAGTCTTGCAGCCCCCACCTCCCACTTGGGGAAGTTGAGGCACGGATCGGGGCTTGCGAGAGCACACGCTGCAGGTGTGCGCGGCTGCACCCCTGCCTGCATGCGACTTGCCTGGCACGGTGTGTGGGTGGGGGCCGTGATCTGTGTGGTCACTTGCACACTCAGCTGCCGGTTGTGTGCGCCAAGCACAGTCGTCTGCCCATGAGGCTGAGGCGCTGGTCTGACGTCATCCGAAACCTCAGGACGTGGCTGCAGCTGCCAGCCTGGGGAGTCACAGACTCCAGGGCCAGAAGGGACCACTGTGCTCTACAGTCTGCTCTGCGTAGCACAGACCAGAGACCTGCCCCCCCCCCAATAACGCCTGGCCCAGAGCTGTTAGAAACACCCGCCCCCGTAAGAAACTGTCAGGGATGGAGACTCCAGCCCTCAGCCTATGGGACCGTTCCACCCGTCAATCACTCTCTGCCTGTCAACCATGTGCATCACCCTTCCCAGCCAAGTGCCGTTCTCCTCCCTTTCCAGGCGTTGGCTTCGACCTTTCTCTGCCGCGCTGGGAGCCCTTAGGGCCTGTTTGCTGCCAGGGGCCAGTCCAGTCTCTCACCCCCTATCACTTGAGCTCTGGGAGTCTGTCCCAGGAGGCCGGGTTCTCTAGACCTCTGGGCTCGGCTAACCTGCTCCTGTTTACCAGCATGGGGCTTGCACGGCGGCCGAGGGAGCTGGGCCCCAGATGCCGGCGCCGCTCACAGCAGCGCCAGATACAGACGTAAACAGGCTCCCGCTGCAAGTCGAGAGTCTCCCGTTTATACGTCCCGGGACCACGTTCGCACCATTTCCACAGCGCTGCGCTGGCCGCATGGATGCTTTTCAGCGCCACTGCTCCCGGCGCAGCCCCCTCCATTTCAAGAATGATGAAAGGTCTCGAGAACATGAGCTAGGAGAGAAAACTGAAAGAGCTGGGCTTGTTTAGCTTGGAAAGGAGAAGACCGAGAGGGGACACGACAGCAGTTTTCAAGTATCTAAAAGGGTGTCACAGGGAGGAGGGAGAAAACTTGTTCCCCTGGGCCTCTGAGGACAGGACAAGCAGCAAGGGGCTTAAACTGCAGCCAGGGGGTTCAGGTTGGACATTAGGAAAAGCCTCCGGCCTGTCAGGGGGGTTAAACACTGGAATCAATTGCCTGGGGGAGTCTCCTTCGCTGGGGATATTTAAGAGCCAGTTGGACACACGCCTGCCAGGGATGATCCAGATCGGTCGGCAACCTACGGCAGGCGCCATAAGAGCAGGAAGGCGAGTGTGCCCTGGACTAGGACCTGCCCACCCCTGGCTTGCCCATTTCCCCGAGCTACCCCGTTCCCAGCCCCTGCTGGCGATCCAGCCTCAGGCCCCCTGCAAGGCTGGAGCTGGAGCCGGCGCCATCGTCCTGCGGGGGGAGCCGGAGGCTCCGCGCCACGCCCGGCTTGCGGGGAAGAACGCGATGCTCCTCCCCCCAGCCCATGGGAGAAGCCAGAGCGGAGCCCCAGGGGACATGTAGTCCAGCCAGGAGGGTTAAATCTGGGCCCAAAACTTGGGAGCGGCGGCCGCCCCTGGGCTAGAGGGTGCTCGGTCCTGCCGGGAGGGCCAGGGACTGGACTTGGTGACCCCTCGTGTTCTACGATTCTGTGATTCCCTCTGGCGGAAGCCGCGTCTGAATCCCCTAGACGCTCCCAAACACCCAGCCCTTGTCTCCCGCGGCCTGAGGCGTCCCATAGCGACCTGCTGGCGCACATGGTCCCTGAGCAGCAGCGAGGGCGACGAAGCCGGACTCGGAGCGAGCTCTCGGCGCGGCGCCCGCCCGGCTCCTGCTCTCCCCACCCAGCCAGGCTGGAGGCCGCCACCTGGATGGATTTGCCCCCCTGACCCCTTGCTATTGGAGCAGCCCCTGCAGAGGGAGGGCAGCCAGCGCAGGCGCCTGTCGTGACTGTTACGCCCTGAACAATTCGCAGCCTCAGGACTCCCAGGAAGCTCAGGGGGCCGGCTGCCCGGGAAGCACTAGCTGGGGCTCGGGGCAGCCAGAGGGCAGGAGTGGACTGGGAGGCTTCAGGGCAAACTGTGACCCCCCAAAGGCAGCTCCGGAGGCGGGACTGTCCCGGCCGGTCAGCGCCAGCGGGCAGCAGGGAAAGGCTGGAGCAGGCCGGGCACGACAGGGTGGGCAGGGTCCCCCCTGGAGCGCCCGGCGCTGGAGGCAGCGGCGTAGGGGAGCGAGACTCCTGCTCCTCGTCCTGCGACTGGCTCAGGGCAAGTCACCCCCGTTCTGGGCTCCGTGCCCCGTGCAGGGGCTGGGGTTGCTGCGTGGGAACCGATCCAAGTCTGGGACGTCTCTGGGAGGCCCCGGGAACGCCAGCAGTGAGAGGCACCGACCGGAGCCTGGGGCGGCTCTGGGCTCTTCCCCCGGGCTCTGGGCCTGCCTGGGTGCCCGCAGCTCTCCACGGGGCGGCCCAGGGAGAGAGGGCGGCTTTGGAGGGGGCACGTGCTGGGGCGGGCGCCTGCGGGCTGCCTGCCCCTCTCCCCGGCCGGGGGCTGGGAGGGGTTACCAGGAATAAAACCGCGTGAAACTCCAGCTTGGGAGCTGCAGGCAGAAAGTGCATTTGTGGCCTCAAGCGGCCGCCTCGAAGCCAGCCCAGGCCTGTCTGGGAGCCGGCTGCTGCTAAAACCCTTTGATCCACTTACCATCCCCGGGGGAGCTCCCGCGGTAATGGTACTAATGCCCCCGTGGCGACAGGGGCTTAGCTGCCAGACATGCAGCCCCCCCCAGCCATAACGCAGCAGCACAGAGCCAGCCACCCGCCCTCTCCTGTCAGGGCCAGGGGGCCACAAGGGCTGAGCCCAGCTGGGGGCCGGGGGGCGCTGCCTTTGGAGCAGGAGACGCCAGGCGGGGTCGTGGGAGGGGCCGTTTGGAGAGGGGGCTTCCTGAAACAGAAACAAACGATTTCCAGGTCGATCTACACCTGAAAACACAGTCACTGGGGGAGTGTAGTGCTGGGCAGACCTCTGTTGGGGGGCTCCGCTGGGGGGCCCTGGCAGGGGGGGCTCAGTTGGGCGGCCCAGGCAGGGGGGCTCCGCTGGGGGGCCCTGACGGGGGGCCCTGGCAGGGGGGGCTCAGTTGGGTGGCTCTGGCAGGGGGGCTCTGCTGGGGGACCCTGGCAGGGGGGGCTCAGTTGGGCGGCTCTGGCAGGGGGGCTCCGCTGGGGGGCCCAGGCAGGGGGGCTCTGTCTGGGCAGCCCTGGCGGGGGGGCTCTGCTGGGGGGCCCGGGTAGGGGGGCTCAGTTGGGTGGCTCTGGCAGGGGGGCTCTGCTGGGGGGCCCTGGCAGGGGGGGCTCAGTTGGGCGGCTCTGGCAGGGGGGCTCCGCTGGGGGGCCCAGGCAGGGGGGCTCTGTCTGGGCAGCCCTGGCGGGGGGGCTCTGCTGGGGGGCCCGGGTAGGGGGGCTCAGTTGCGTGGCTCTGGCAGGGGGGCTCTGTCTGGGCAGCCTTAGCGGGGGGACTCTGTCTGGGCAGCCCTGGCGGGGGGCTCCGCTGGAGGGCTCTGGTAGGGGGGCTCTGCTGGGGGGGGCCCTGATGGGGGGGCTCCGCTGGGCAGCCCTGGCAGGGGGGGCTCCGCTGGGGGGCTCTGGCAGGGGGGCTGTGCTGGGGGGCCCTGGCAAGGGGGGCTCAGTTGGGTGGCTCTGGCAGGGGAGCTCTGCTGGGGGGCCCTGGCAGGGGGGCTCCGCTGGGCAGCCTTAGCGGGGGGACTCTGTCTGGGCGGCCCTGGCGGGGGGCTCCGCTGGAGGGCTCTGGTAGGGGGGCTCTGCTGGGGGGGGCCCTGATGGGGGGGCTCCGCTGGGCAGCCCTGGCAGGGGGGGCTCCGCTGGGGGGCTCTGGCAGGGGGGCTGTGCTGGGCGGCCCTGGCAGGGGGGCTCTGCTGGGGGGCCCTGGCAAGGGGGGCTCAGTTGGGTGGCTCTGGCAGGGGAGCTCTGCTGGGGGGCCCTGGCAGGGGGGCTCCGCTGGGCAGCCTTAGCGGGGGGACTCTGTCTGGGCGGCCCTGGCGGGGGGCTCCGCTGGAGGGCTCTGGTAGGGGGGCTCTGCTGGGGGGGGCCCTGATGGGGGGGCTCCGCTGGGCAGCCCTGGCGGGGGGGGGGCTCCGCTGGGGGGCCCTGGCAGGGACTCTCTCGGGCAGGCACGGTGGGGAGCTCTGTAGGGGTCGCAATGGAGAGCTCTTGTGGCCAGGTTGTAGTTGGCAGCTGCACTGGGCGGTGGTAGCTGGTGTCCCCGTGGGAGCCCCCATTGAGCGGCTGTGGTCGTAGCTGCCATGATGGGGGCTCGTCTGAGCAGGCCCAGTGCTTGCATCGGGGAGCTCCGTGGGTCGCTCACCGTGGGGAATCAGAGCCGCGGGGGGCTCCGGGGCTCGTGGGGGAAGTGTCACTGGGTGTTCACGAGGGGTCGCTCTAGTGAACAGGGCTGTGCTGGGTGGGCGTGGCAGGGGACATGCCATGTCGATGGTCACAACAGAAGCTCTTGAGGGGTCTAGTTTCTTCCTTGGCAGTGTGGTAGGATCGCGTGTGCTCCCCTGCCCCTGCGGCGGGGGCCTGGGGCGGGAGTGCAGCTGGGTTCGCACAGGAGGGGGGTGAGCCGCGCCCCCTTTGGCGAGGCCTTGGAAGGGCCCTTTGGGTTGTTGCTTCTCATCGGTTGCACCTTGCCTCAGGAAGTGGGGGGGCTGGGCTGCGTGGGGTCCCCCTGAGACCAAGGACACGACCTGCTTGTGGGACAGGCCAGCGAAGAGGGAAAAGCCCGTTTGCTGTCAGGAGCGCGGAGTCCCAGGAGGTGCAAAGCATTTCTGTGGAGAAGGTTTTATTGGAGACGCAGGGAGGACACCGATCCCAAGCCATGGCCGGCTTGGGCTTCCCTTCGGAAGGTCCTGAGACAGGCAGAACCACACCTGGGACCTCTGGAGCTTCGTGCGTGAGCTCGACGGCTTGAGCTAGAAGCCAGCTGCCAGGTAGCTAAGGCTGTAGAGCAGACTCGTTCTCTCTGGGCGTGGTCTCGGTGCCACGGCGGGGACAGCCACGCCCAGCAGGTGTGGTGCTTACATCGCATCTCTGTAGGGGTGCAGTGCTGAGTTGGGCCCATCAGCAGATAAGCCTAATGCGCCTCTCCCAACGCCCTTCCCTGCCCGGTCCCGCCCAGTGTCTGGAAGATCTGGCGTGGCCCAAATCCACGGGATTTCCTTTGGGGAAGGAGGCCCCTGCCCTGGGGTGCTGGTGCGTTTCTGTGTGCAATGGGCCCGGACGCCCCTTTCCGCTTCCTCGGCCACCCCGCGCGGTGGCGGGCGAGACGAGGTCTCGGGGGCTCAGGAGCTCGGCGGTTACGTGGTCTCAGCAGTTCCCGGGCCGGGGAGGGAGGTGACTGTGCTTGGCCTGTGGGCAGGGCCATGCTGCCCTCGTCACCTGAGGGGCGTTCTGCCTTAGCCCCAGTGCCAGAGGCCTGTGGGGGCTGAGCTGAAGAGCAAGCGCCTTAGTCCTGGCCCCTGCGGGTGCGGGATGTGTCTGGTGGTCGACTGGTGCCGAGGCCCGTCTGTCAGTGGCAAGTGCCACCATTCTGGCCCCGCCTACAGGGCAGCTGGGATGGCCGATGCGTCTTTCCGCCAAAGTATTGCAAGCTAGCGGAGCAATGGCAATGGGTTAAAGGTCCCAGCCCCAGCCCCTGGGTTAGAGGTCCCAGCCCCCAGCCCCTGGGTTAGAGGTCCCAGCCCCCAGCCCCTGGGTTAAAGGTCCCAGCCCCCAGCCCCTGGGTTAAAGGTCCCAGCCCCCAGCCCCTGGGTTAGAGGTCCCAGCCCCCAGCCCCTGGGTTAGAGGTCCCAGCCCCTGGGTTAAAGGTCCCAGCCCCCAGCCCCTGGGTTAGAGGTCCCAGCCCCTGGGTTAGAGGTCCCAGCCCCTGGGTTAAAGGTCCCAGCCCCCAGCCTCTGGGTTAAAGGTCCCAGCCCCCAGCCCCTGGGTTAGAGGTCCCAGCCCCCAGCCCCTGGGTTAGAGGTCCCAGCCCCCAGCCTCTGTACACCATTACCTGCCCTTCCCCCTTGTGGTTCCCACAGTGGCTTGCCCCTTCCCTTCCCCAGCGCGGCCTCCCCCCTTCCCCTCCCCCCCCCCGTTTGCAATGCAGACTGGGTGCAATGCAGACTCCCCTGTGATTGCCATGGCCTGCCCCCGGCCCGGCGGGGTGAGTGCTGCAGAGGAAGCTGAGGCTGGAGGCTGGCGCCGGAGCCCCGTGCTGCGTCCACGCAGGGCCCCAGAGCGCGGGGGGCGGGTCCCCATGCGGGGCCTTGCCTGGCTGCCGGGACGGAGCCTGTGCCAGGCTCCCTCCGGCCTCTGCTCCCGCCTGCCACCCCACCAGCCGCCCGGGGCCTTGCCGGGACTCTGGGCCAGGCGGGGCGGGGGGAGGAGGCGTCCTAGGAGGTAACAGGTGCTTCCGGCAGCCCCCTGCCACTGCCTCCGAGATGCTGGGCACCGCGCCAGCTCGTCCGTCGTGCCAGGCGCTGCAGCTGCCGGTGCCGGGCTCGGGGCGGGGCCGTGGCCCGAGGGGGAAAGAGGTGGGGGCACGGGGGATCCCTGCAGACGGGAGGGGGGGCAGCAGAGAGCATGCTGGGAGTGCGGGGAGGGGGAGGGGGAGGGGCGCTCTGGAGCTAACAAAGGCGCAATTGAGCGACGGAGCTTGGCCAGGCTGCGCTGCGCCGAGCCAGGAAAACAGGCCGGGAGCAGGAGCACACGGTGTCCCTGGCTGGAGCCCGCGGGACGCTCTGTTGGCAGGGAGCTGGCGGGAGGAGGCCCTGCACTTCTGACCCCGGCTGGGCCGGCTGCTCCGTGCTGGAGCCCTCAGCTCGGGGGCCGTCTGAGCGGGAGGCAGCCGGGGCTCAGCCCGGTAACTCCCCGGGCAGCAGGGCCGTTTGCAGGCGGCTCTGCCCGGGCAGCAGCATCTAGCTCGCTTTCCCGGAGTGCCCCAGGCTGGCGAGCCCGCGGGACCCTCTGAGAGCTGGGACGGGACCCGCGGGGGCTGCCTGCCCGGGGGGAGACCCTAGGTCGCTTTCTGCCGCTGCTCCCGCCCCCGGCCTGGGCGTCCCCGTCGCCAGGCCGCTCCGGGGGGCGGCCAAGGGGCTGGCTCTGAAGGCCACTTTGCCCCGGAGGGTCCCTGTGCCGAGCCGCAGGGGGAGGTGGGATGGGCCAGGGGCTGTGAGCCGGGCCCGGCGACGGGGTGACGGCAGCTCCCCTTGGAGCAGCCTGCGGCCGAGCTTGTACACGGAGCCCCTAGAGCCCCGTGGCCGCCCAGTCAGGCGCACTAAGGATCCCCCACTTCCATTCAGGCTGGGCCTGGCCATCGGGGGGCGGGTCACAGGCGGACAAAGGCAGGGAGCAGAGACCCAGAATCACCCCACATGCCAGCCCCTCCCCCAGCCAGCCATGCCCCTCTCTTACTGCCCAAACCCTGCCACACCCAGCTATCTCTGCCCCTCCCCCGTTGTCCCAAACCTGCATCTCCAGCCACAGCCTTCACCCCTGCGCCCCAACCCTCTGCCCCAATCTTGAGCCCTTTCCACAAGCGAAATATGAGTCAACAGTGGGACACTTGCAAAACTAGCAACCCTGATTCTGGGCGGCACTAGCAGGAGTGTTGTGAGCAAGACCGAGGAGTCATTCTCCCGCTCTGCTCTGCGCTGGTCCGGCCCCAGCTGGAGTCTTGTGCCCAGTTCTGGGCACCGCATTTCAGGAAAGCTGTGGAGAAATTGGAGAGGGTCCAGAGAAGAGCAACGAGAATGATTAACGGTCTGGAGAACATGAGCTCTGAGGCAAGGCTAGGAGGGAAGAACGAAAGAACTGGGCTTGTTCAGTTTGGAAAGGAGAAGACTGAGAGGGGACACGATCGTGGTTTTCAGGTATCTAAAAGGGTGTCACAGGGGGGAGGGAGAAAACTTGTTCCCCTTGGCCTCTGAGGACAGGACGAGAAGCAAGGGGCTTAAACCGCAGCAAGGGAGGTTTAGTTTGGACATCAGAAACAGCTTCCTGCCTGTCAGGGGGGTGAAACACTGGAATAAATTGCCTGGGGGGTTGTGGAATCCCCATCTCTGGAGATATTGAAGAGCAGGTTGGACAGACACCTGTCATCAATGATCTAGTCGGTGCTTGGCCCTGCTGTGACGGCAGGGGACGGGACTGGATGCCTCTCGAGGTCCCTTCCAGTTCTAGGATTCTGTGATTCCCACGGATTGTCCACGTGGGATGTGCACCAGTATGGAGGTGATGTGTTGCATGTCATCCTCCTCGGGTGCACAGAACAACATTCATTCTGCACATGGACGTAAAAGATTAGCGGGAACCCTGCTGGCCCTTCTGTTACTCCCCAGCATGGCAGCTGCCAGGTCTCCCATTGGCCCACGTCTGGCTCAGGGCATATTTTGGGGGCAGGGATGGCTCAGTGGCTTGAGCACTGGCCTGCTAAACTCAGGGTTGTGAGTTCAATCCTTGCAGAGGCTATTTGGGGCAGAAACTTGTCAGGGATGGTACTTGGTCCTGCCGTGAGGGTAGGGGACTGGACTCGATGACCTCAAGGTCCCTTCCAGTTCTAGGAGATAGGCATCTCCATTAATATATAAAATGAATTCTAGAGCCACTCCGGCAGGGCTCTCGCTGTCAGGGACCAGGGCATGTTGCTGCCCCTGCCTCTGCCGCGTCTGCGTGACGGAGGCCGGGCTGAGCTGCTCTGGCGGGTCCTGTGTTCCTAACGTCCTCCACAGCGTCCATTAGTTCTCAGACACCTTCCGCCTCCGTCCCGGGGCCCTTCGTAGGGCATGTTCTCCGCCCAGACAAGCTGCCTGGACCGTGCCCGCCCAGGGAGGCCGCTCCAAGGGTCAGGACATGGTTGGAGGGGGATGCTGATGGCCTGCTCTCCGAATAAGGTGGGCATAATCCAGAGGAAAAGGGGGAGTTTTCCTCCCTGTAGCCCCTAATGAACCCAGTTAATTGGTCCTAGCCGGGCCATCCCCGCCATATTTTGGCTCCCGTTGGAGCACTGGAAGGGTTTTGTGTCTGGACTGGCGGCTGACGTCTGGCTCTCCAGGGCTGCTAGAGGTGAGGGGCCCCTCCCACCTGCCTGGCCCCTGCAGGGTGTGCGCTGTGCCCAGAACCGCTGCTCCTCCCCGGGCCACCGCGCTGCGCAAGGACCAGCATCAAGATGATGTAATTTTTGCCATTCCAGGTCCCCCGTGTGGCCAAGGGCTGAGCTCCTCTGGGAGGCTGCCAGGTGTGTAGGTTCTTGTGTCCTTGCGCCTCAGCTCCACCCTAACTGGAACAGCCGCTGCCTCCCTGGGCGAGTCTGCTTCCCTTGGTGGGGCCTTGCCGGGATCCAGAGGCGTGGGGTTTGAAACGGAGCCGCTTTCCTGTGTCACGCCAGGGTTCCTGTGTCTAGGAGCCTGAGACGGATGGGAACTGCCCGCCGGGCATGGAGCCATGCGTGGCCCGGCCAGCCTGCCGCTCCCAGGCAGTATATCCCCGCGCGGGGCCCTCCGTGGTGCGCGCAGACTCCCCGTCACCCCGCAGGCAGCCTGGACACGCCTGCTGCTGGGTCCCGGTGGCAGTGAGCTAAGGCCTGGCATTTCTGTACAGCGCTGACCCCCACCCCGCCCCCCGGGACCCCGTGCTGGGAGCCCCTGCGGCCACCCGTGACTCCGTCTTCCCAGTCGGTGCAGTGGAGATGATTAGCCCTGGCACCGGGCAGCGCGAGAGCTCTGGGCGCCTCGGAGGCAAGGGCAGGGCCCAGGGCTGGGGATGCTCATAGACTCATAGACTCATAGACTTTAAGGTCAGAAGGGACCATTATGATCATCTAGTCTGACCCCCTGCACCGTGCAGGCCACAGAATCTCGCCCACCCCTCTTAGAATAATCCTCTCACCTATGTCTCAGATATTGAAGCCTTCCAATACTTTGAAGGCCCCAACATGCAGAGAGTCCTTCAGCTGTGATCTGTGCCCAGTGCTACAGAGGAAGGCGAAAAACCTCCAGGGCAATGCTGCAGGGGAGGCGGCTGTAGCAAGTCGCGGTAGTGCCCTGCTCAGTGATGGGCGAGGCTGAGCCGACACCGAGGCAGCTGTGATCATACGGAGCGGACACCTCTTTGGAGAAGGAACCTCTCTCCCTCCCTGCAGGGCAGCCCAGGGGAGCAACCTGGGGATGACGCTGTGACGCCGCGTTGGGTCCCCCGTCTCCTGCACCCCGAAATGGCACAAACAGACTGCACCAGCCGGTGGAATAGAGGAAGTTTATTGCCTCTCCAGGATACAGCACAGCACAGATGGAATCTGGTCACAGAGCTGGGCTAGGATGCCTCAGGCCCCCTTGAGATGGGGGAGACTGGGCCCCTAAACTCCAGCCCCTTTCCCTAGGCTGTCTCCTCCATGCTCCCAGACAGCCACTAACCAACACTCTTCCAGCCCTGCCCCCCAGCCAGGGCAGCATCCCCCTTCCTTTGTTCCTCTCCATGGAGGGTGTCTGGCCATACCGGTTGAGAGATCCCTTTGCATAGTGACGCATCCTGTTTTGCTGGGTCGTGGTACCCACGGCAGCCAGTGGGGGTTACCCCAGAGCCAGCAGCATAGAAACCAGCCAGGTTCCCTCACTATGTCACAGATGCCCCGCAGGCCGAGAGCGCCCCAGGCCCCCCTGTGCTGCCCCGGACGGCTGGCCGTGTGCCCCGGGGCGGGGTGATGGCGTGGATCCCTTCCTCCCCAGCAGTGCTGGGAACCCGCGGGAACAGCCGGTGCCTTTAGCCTGAGCTAAGAGACAAATCAATAACCCTGCAATCGGCTCCACCCTCGCTCACCTGCCGGGATGGAAGGAGCGCTCGGTGTTTCCTGGCAACGGGGACGGCCTCCCTAACACCTACAGCAGCGAATTTCCCTGGCCGGCTTGACGGGGCTTGCGGTGTCATCAGCCGTTTCCTGGGCAACAGAGAATCCGGAAGCCGGGTCGTGGCAGGCGGGGAGAGGAGGCGCTGGGCTTCAGCGCCCTTTCCTCGTGCTGGCGTTGACGCAGCAGTGCTGGGACCCGTTCACGGCGACAGGGGGCGTTGGGGGCTTGCCCCACACTCCCTCCGGGCAGGGGCAGGGCAGGGGGACCGTGCATGGCCGGAGGCGGGAGGCTCTAGCGCAGTGGGCGAGGGCCACGGTGGCCTCCTCCCTGGCCAGTCTGAAAGTTCAAACCCAAACTGTGCGGGGGGCGAGGGGGCTGCCTGTTTTGTTAAAAGCCGGGCCTGGGGGATGGTGCCTCTCCTGGAGGACTCCAGAGAAGCCCGGAGGCCGGGTGGCTCGCAGGCCTGGTGCTCTGGGCGTTGGCCACCGTAGCTGTGTCGCTTGGGGTGTAAAAGCAGCCCTGCCCAGCTCCCCGGCAAAGGAGGAGCCGGGCCTGCGGGTGTGGCTAGACCTGCATTGCCTGGCCCGGCAGGTCGCCGAGCCTTGGAGACGGAAGGGGGTCGGGAAGGCCGGGAGGGGTCTCTGGCGCCACCTCGCAGCAGCCAAGACTCCCCGTGGGCCCTCGCCCGCCGGGGGCTGCTCTGGCCTGCACCGTGCCGATGTTTCAAGCAGCAATTAAACGAGGCTTTTGTCGGGGAGACGCCAAACAGGGCAGCAGCCTGATTTGTAGTGTCCCTTGGTGGGGGCCTCAAGGCAAAGGTGCAGGCGGCCATTGAGGCGTGCCTGCGGGAGGGGGAGGGGGATGTCTCCGTGCCGGTGGTGTGCCCTAATGGTCACCCCGGGGTGCACGCCGTGAGCCAGGCCCTGCCCGACTGACGCCCCTCTCCCGGTGTGGCTCAGCCAGGGACAGGCCGGGGCCCGCAGGCAGCAGCCATTTTGCGCCACTGGTTGTGTAAGTGGATTTCTTGGTCATTGCAAAGGGCTTAGCTGTGCTCCAGGTCTGAGTGGCAAATCCCCGTCCGAATCCCGGGAGACGTGTCTTTGGGAAGCCAGGAGAAATCCTGCGGAGGCAGGGCTCTCTGGGCTGGAGGGGGCCGCAGCGAGGCGAGGCCCGGCTGGCGTTCACAGGGCGCTGGGAATGCGGCCAGCTCGTCTCGGAACGTCCCTCATCTCGGCCCTGCCCGCGGTGACACGGGGCCGGGCAGGTTACACGGGGGTGAAACCCGAGCTGCCTGCTGCAGCCACTGGGAGACCCCCCGGGATCCAGGGGACTCCCACGCCTGCCAACCGCTCCCCCTTCTCCGGCGGCAACCCCTCCCCCAGGAGTCCCGCCCTGCCCGTGGTGCCCCTGCCAAGAGCACACCCGGCTCCTCAGGAACTGCCTGTGTCATATGCTCATGTCCACGTCTGTGCGGGGCCAGCGGAGCCGGGAACAGCCGCAGGGGCGTAGACGCCAGGCAGAGAGCAGCAGCCTTAGCCAGATGCACCATGGGGGTGTCATGGGGGGTGCACACCACTGGAGGGTGTATGGGGGTGTGTGTGCACACCCGTGGGAGGTGTTATGGGGGGGGTGCACCCATGGGGGGTGTCATGGGGATGTGCACCAGTGGAGGGTGTGACGTAGTGGGGGTACCTTGCTGGTTGCTATGCTGGGGCTGTGGGTGACCCCCACTGGCTGCTGGCTGCAGCACAGTCCAGCAGGGCAGGGGATGAGTCACTAGGCCAGGGTCTCTCAACCTGTCCGACCAGCTACCCCCCAGGGAGAGAAACAAAGGAAGGTGGATGCCGCCCCTGGCTGGGGGCAGGGCTGGAAGAGAGTTAGTTTCTGTCTGGGATCATGGAGGAGACAGCCTAGGGAAAGGGGCTGGAATTTAGGGGCCCAGGCTCCCCCATATCAAGGGGGGCTGAGGCATCCTAGGCCTGCCCTGGAACCAGATTCCATCTGTGCTGTGCTGTATCCTGGAGAAGCAATAAACTCCCTCTGTTCTACTGGCTGGGGGAGTCTGTTCGTGCCACTACGGGGGTGCAGGAGATGGGAAAACCCCAACGCACCGTCACAGAGGGTGTCATGGGGGTGTGTGCGCACACCCGTGGGGGGTGTCATGGGGAGGTGCACACCCGTGGGAGGTGTCATGGGGGTGTGCGCACACCAGTGGAGGGTGTTATGGGGGGGTGCGCACCCGTGGGGGGTGTCATGGGGGTGTGCGCACACCAGTGGAGGGTGTTATGGGGGGGTGCGCACCCGTGGGGGGTGTCATTGGGGTGTGTGCGCACACCCGTGGGGGGTGTCATGGGGAGGTGTGCGCACCCGTGGGGGGTGTCATTGGGGTGTGTGCACTCCCGTGGGGGTGTCTCACGGGGGCGTGCAGGCCTATGGCCAAAGCTGTGTGTGCATGGCAGGCGGTGTGTGTCGGGATGTGCGGGGCTGGGGTCAGGCTGTCAGACAAGGTCTCTCAGGCAGGGGGCTAAGGGGGGCTCCCTTCTTGCTTCCTGAACTGCATGAGGAGGAAGTGTTGGGGGCGGGGCTTCGGGGTGCTCTCGGGGAGGCTCTGGGGAGGTCGCCCAGCCCTAATGCTGAGCCTGGCGCGGGTGCCTCTTGCGAGCAGCCGGGGGGGGAGGCGGGGGGAAGGGGGGCACTGGGCATGGTGGGCACCGCCAGGGGCTCTCTGAGCCGGGGAGCAGGCGTGACCCTGGCCCAGGGCGGGTGGGCAGAGGTCCCAGGAGCAGCCCTGCCGGGCAGTTCCCTGCCAGCGCCCGGAGGGTTAAGCATCTGCAGCTATAAATGGCACAAGCCCCGTGTGCCCCTCCCCCCTTCTCGGGGCACCTGGGCCCGCCTGCCTCTCCAGTCTCAGCACAGCAGCTGCTGTGCGTGTGGGATGACCCCCCCTGGAAGGATGAGTAAGCCCTGCCTGGTGAGACCCTGGCGAGAGGCTGAGGGGTGGGAGGGGAGGTAATTACCAGGTGCAAAGCAAGCTGCTGCCCATCAGGTTGGCTGAGTCACGGCAGAGACGCGTGTGCACATGTGGCCAATGTATGTGAGCTCTGGGCGTTTGCTCGTGTGTTTGTGGGTGTGAGAACAAGCATGGGGGGGGCTCGTGTATTGTGTGGATGCCCGGGCCATGCAGAAGAGCTGTGGGAGAGCATGAATGGGGGGTGGGGTTATGCGGGAGGGCCATGGGAGCATGTGCGCGTGTGTCTGTGCATGTGTGCACATGTGTGTTCATGTCCTGGGAGTGCACGGGCTGTTCACGGGCCGTGGAAGTGTGGGGTCATATAAGGGCTGTTCAAGGGCTGTGGAAGTGTGCAGGGTCACACAAGGGCTGTGCACGGGCCATGGAAGTGTGCGGGGTCACACAAGGGCTGTGCACGGGCCATGGAAGTGTGCAGGGTCACACAAGGGCTGTGCACGGGCCATGGAAGTGTGCGGGGTCACACAAGGGCTGTGCACGGGCCATGGGAGTGTGCGGGGTCACACAAGGGCTGTGCACGGGCCATGGAAGTGTGCGGGGTCACACAAGGGTTGTGCACGGGCCATGGAAGTGTGCAGGGTCACACAAGGGCTGTGCACGGGCCATGGAAGTGTGTGGGGTCACACAAGGGCTGTGCACGGGCCATGGAAGTGTGCAGGGTCACACAAGGGCTGTGCACGGGCCATGGAAGTGTGTGGGGTCACACAAGGGCTGTGCACGGGCCATGGGAGTGTGTGGGGTCACACAAGGGCTGTGCATGGGCCATGGAAGTGTGCGGGGTCACACAAGGGCTGTGCACGGGCCATGGAAGTGTGCGGGGTCACACAAGGGTTGTGCACGGGCCATGGGAGTGTGTGGGGTCACACAAGGGTTGTGCACGGGCCATGGAAGTGTGCAGGGTCACACAAGGGCTGTGCACGGGCCATGGAAGTGTGCAGGGTCACACAAGGGCTGTGCACGGGCCATGGAAGTGTGCAGGGTCACACAAGGGCTGTGCATGGGCCGTGGAAGTGTGCGGGGTCATGTCTTGTAGGTGCACAGGCCGTGCGGGCGAGGCCGTGTGAGGCTAGGAGCGAGCACACAGCCTGCTGGATACCAGAGCTCTGTTGAAGGGCAGGAAAGGTTGCCTGCTGCCATGGGCCGCCCAGCGCGAGGTGCCATCGCAGGTCCATGGTCCCCGGAAGACGGGCGCTTCAGCCTCCTCCTCTCAGGGACGGCGCTTGCACTTTGGCTCGTCCTCAGCACCCACGGGAAATCCGCCCTGCGTCCCTGGGGGCAGAGCTGTCTCCATGAGGGGACGCTGTGCTGGCCTTGCTGCCGGGGGAAGGCCCTGCATCTCCTGCAGTGAGGCTCTCGCACGCTGGAGAAAGGAGATGCGCGTGCATGGGTGTGCACATGCACACACACACACTGGTGCGCAGGCAGAGCTCAGGGATTGAACAGAGGAGCGATACAGCAAGGGTCCCTGCCTGCGTGGCGCTGCCTGGACCAGCAAGCCAGGCTGGGGCAGCAGGAGAGCAGGGTTCAATTCCCTGCCTCCCACTGCCTCACTCTGTGATCTGGCCATGGCCCCACCATGGGCCTCAGTTTCCCCAACCCTCCTCCGCGGGTGCATACACTGCTTGACCACAAGGGCTGGCCCACCAGTCCCCATGATGTGCCTGGGCGCAGTCGCCCGCTCTGGCCCCCGCAGCAGCTGCCTGTGCCAGGGCGCGGGGCCGGAAGTCCAGTAGCAACCTCGCTTTGCCGCCTGACGTGGGCTCTGCGGAGCGTGTGCCCGGGGCCGTGGGCTCAGCTGGAGCAATCGTCACGCGCAGCTCGTCGCAGCTGCATGTCTGGGGGCAGCTCCCCCGCCTGGCTGTGGCTGGCGCGTCGTGGCCCCGAGCAGAGACTAGGACCTGCCAGCTGAGACGCTGTGACCGGGTCCCTTAAAGGGGAAGCAGCTCGGCTGGCCTGGGCCACCCCGCCGCTGCTCGCCCTGCGCGTGTGCCTGCCTGCCGGGAACGTGTCACGTGCGCGTGCCCCTTTGTGGGGCTGTGGACTCGTGCACGAGTGTGTGCACTTTTGGGCCTGCCTGGCGTGCATGTGTCCGTGTAGTGCCGGCACTGGTGCGAAGCCCCGGCTCCCTGACCATGGGAGCAGGCTGGCTCCCGGGTGCTGCTGTTGTCCCGACACCCTCCCTAGCGGCCTCCGAATTGCACGGCCTCCGCCCGGCCCCGTGGGCCCTGCCGGGCTGGGGGATTGGCAGCCTCACCCGGGAGCAGCTCGCAAGGGGCCGTGTTCCAGCCCTGACCAGTCGCTAGCAGCCTCGTCCCGTCCAAGCCCTCGCAGTGGGACAGCGCCCAGGCTTTTGCCTCCCTCCCTGGCGCTATCGCCGCCTCGCTGGCCCTTCTCCGCCCGTCTGCGCGGCGGCAGCGCGCCTGGCCCAGGCTCTGGGCATGCGGCAGTCAGCCGGGGCCAGGCAAAGCCGAGAGGAGCTGGCAGGGGCTCGGCTCCCTGCTCCCAGCCAGGCAGGACAGCAGCTCGGGGCTCCGCTCACCTCTGCCTGCCAGAGCGGGGCGGGGGCGCTGCAGCCTGGCCTGCGCCAGGGTCCTGGGACGGGCTCGCGGGCCTCAGGCTGCCAGGAGCGGAGGGGCAGAGTCCTGGGTGCAGGCCCCTTTCCTCCGCTGGCCCCTGCAGCCCGGCCGCAGGGTGCCTTGTGTGGGGGCAGGCAGCTCCTGCAGGGACCCGCCCGCTCTGGGGAATGCCTCCTGCCAGCCCCGCCGGGCCGTGCTGCGGCTGGCGCCCTGGCCTGGGCTGCGGGCGGCCTGTGGGGCTCGGCCATTTCCCTCCCGCTTCGCAGCGTCTGAGCCGGGTGGGAGCGAGAGCTGGGCCTGGGCTGCCACAAGGAGCTGCCAGGGCAGGGTGGCGCATCTCCCCAGGCCTGCCCTGCCTGCCCCCTCTCCTGGGCCCGTTCCCGGCAGGGGCGTGGCGTCGGGGCACACGGGTCTGTCTGGCCCGGGCTTGGCAAGGGCTGGTGTTGCTGGAGAGGTGATGGGGGAGGAGTGGCTGTGGGCATGGGTCTGTGTGGGGGGCCCTGTGCTGGGCTTGCAATGGGACCTCCTGGAAAGCTGCTGAGCCCAAGGCTCACTGTCCCAGTAGGGCCGTGGGCCGCGGGGTAAGTGCCAGGCCTGGGCCAATCCCTACCTTCTGCCTGGGGGGCTGCTAGCTGGCGTGTGCTGCGGCAGGGGCCAGGGTCGTGCTCCAGACGTGGTTTGGCAGCGTCTGGCGGGGGAGCTACAGGAGGGGCGTGGGCGGGAGCCCGACACGGGACTAGAGCGCATGTGGCTGTTTTCAATTCCGGATTGAGAGGCTCTGGCAGAGCTGTAATGAACCGGGCGCCTCATCGTGATCTGCCATGGAGAGGGCATCCTCCCTCCAGAGCAATCTCCGGCCATAGCAAACGGAAACACTCGCCAGACTTGCCTGTGCCTCTGGGGTGGAGCGTGCCTGCCGCTCAGCCGCGCACTGCAACGCGGCAGAGCAGGTCGGTCAGGCCCTGAAGAGCAGCCGCAGCAGCTCCCAAGGAACGTGCAGGTGTGACATAGGGCTCGTCTAGACTACAGAGCTGTTCAGGATCCTCTGCCCCAGCCAAGGAAGAAAATGTGAGAAAAGCAGACGCGTTCCGTGGGCATCCCTGTAACCTCGTTTCACGAGGACGAAGGGCTGCTCCGAAAGAGGGGCCCCGTGTGGACGGGCTGAATGTCGGAAAAGCCTCTTTCGGAAGAAGATCCGTTGGCAATTTGCAAATATCTCCGACTTTTCTTTGCAGAGTAGACACAGCCTTATCCGGAAAGGGTGCTCCAGAACGGAAAGGTATCCTGGAGCCGGGCTTCGGGACCGGCCCCAGAAACCCAGCCTTTCCTTTCCATAGACAATTCAGATTCACAAACCGTGGGCTAGTTCAACAAGCAATTTCGTCCCTGCATTGAATCCATTGCTCTGCAGGGCCCGTTAGTTCCCGTCAGGTATTTCTGCCTGTGCCGGTCTAGCCCACATGTTTTGGAGCAATTCGTGCCCTGCTCCTAGGATGAGCAAGGGGCGGGTACAGGACAAGGCAGTAGCAGGCTTCGAGCCAAACAGAACGGGGGTGGCACCGGGCAGAAGAGGGCTATTTTATTTTTCCAGATATTTTTTTAAAAGTCTTTTGCAAAATTTCTTACACGAAGCTTCTGCTTTTTAAAACTCAAAACAGGGACAAACCATTTTTTCAAAAACTGAACACAAGCATTTAGAAGGGTTTAGACGGATTTCTTTCTGAAAGCTGAACATTTTTACCCAAAATGACCAGTTTCCTTTTTCTGGCAAAAAACTGGAAACAATTGATCAAAATGAAGAATTTCAGCAACATTTTCTTTTCCGTTTTTGTAGGAAAAAACATTTTGCCAGAAATAGTGTTGGAAATTGGGGTCCCCGGTTGTGCGTGAGCTCCCCAGGGGGAGCCAGAATCCCACGTCCCTGCCTGGGGGACGCCCTGCTGTGCCAAAGGACAGCTGGGATTGCTCACGTCCTGAGGCCCCCTCCCGCGGGACGGAGCGGATGTTGCGCCAGCAGGAGGCGGGAAGGCCCTCGCCCTGGTGTGGGGAAGAGGCCTGCGGATTTCAGAGGGGCTGGGAGCCCGCAGCTGCCATTGGCCTCATTGGTAGTGCCAGCGGGGCGCCCCTGCTCTGAGACGGTTCGTGGAGCTGTTGTCCCGTTGCCGTGCGGGGCAGGTTCTCCTCCCCGGTTACACTGTCCCGTTGCCGTGCGGGGCAGGTTCTCCTCCCCGGTTACACTGTCCCGTTGCCGTGCGGGGCAGGTTCTCCTCCCCGGTTACACTGTCCCGTTGCCGTGCGGGGCAGGTTCTCCTCCCCGGTTACACTGTCCCGTTGCCGTGCGGGGGCAGGTTCTCCTCCCCGGTTACACTGTCCCGTTGCAGTGCGGGGGCAGGTTCTTCTCCACGGTTACACTGTCCCGTTGCCGTGCGGGGGCAGGGTCTCCTCCACGGTTACACTGTCCCGTTGCCGTGCGGGGCAGGTTCTCCTCCACGGTTACACTGTCCCGTTGCCGTGCGGGGCAGGGTCTCCTCCCCGGTTACGCTGTCCCGTTGCCGTGCGGGGGCAGGGTCTCCTCCCCGGTTACGCTGTCCCGTTGCCGTGCGGGGCAGGGTCTCCTCCCTGGTTACGCTGTCCCGTTGCTGAGCGGGGGCAGGCTCTCCACCACGGTTATGTTGTCCCGTTGCCGTGCGGGGCAGGGTCTCCTCCCCGGTTACGCTGTCCCGTTGCCGAGCGGGGGCAGGGTCTCCTCCCCGGTTACGCTGTCCCGTTGCCGTGCGGGGCAGGGTCTCCTCCCCGGTTACGCTGTCCCGTTGCCGAGCGGGGGCAGGCTCTCCTCCCCGGTTACGCTGTCCCGTTGCCGAGCGGGGGCAGGCTCTCCACCACGGTTATGTTGTCCCGTTGCCGAGCGGGGGCAGGCTCTCCTCCCCGGTTACACTGTCCCGTTGCCGAGCGGGGGCAGGCTCTCCACCACGGTTATGTTGTCCTGTTGCCGTGCGGGGCAGGGTCTCCTCCCCGGTTACGCTGTCCCGTTGCCGTGCGGGGCAGGGTCTCCTCCCCGGTTACGCTGTCCCGTTGCCGAGCGGGGGCAGGCTCTCCTCCCCGGTTACGCTGTCCCGTTGCCGAGCGGGGGCAGGTTCTCCTCCCCGGTTACGCTGTCCCGTTGCCGAGCGGGGGCAGGCTCTCCTCCCTGGTTACGCTGTCCCGTTGCTGAGCGGGGGCAGGCTCTCCTCCCCGGTTACGCTGTCCCGTTGCCGTGCGGGGCAGGGTCTCCTCCCCGGTTACGCTGTCCCGTTGCCGTGCGGGGCAGGGTCTCCTCCCCGGTTACGCTGTCCCGTTGCCGAGCGGGGGCAGGCTCTCCTCCCCGGTTACGCTGTCCCGTTGCCGAGCGGGGGCAGGCTCTCCTCCCCGGTTACGCTGTCCCGTTGCCGAGCGGGGTCAGGCTCTCCTCCCCGGTTACGCTGTCCCGTTGCCGAGCGGGGGCAGGCTCTCCTCCCTGGTTACGCTGTCCCGTTGCCGAGCGGGGGCAGGCTCTCCTCCCCGGTTACGCTGTCCCGTTGCTGAGCGGGGGCAGGCTCTCCTCCCTGGTTACGCTGTCCCGTTGCCGAGCGGGGGCAGGCTCTCCTCCCCGGTTACGCTGTCCCGTTGCTGAGCGGGGGCAGGCTCTCCTCCCCAGTTACGCTGTCCCGTTGCCGTGCGGGGCAGGTTCTCCTCCCCAGTTACGCTGTCCCGTTGCCGTGCGGGGCAGGTTCTTCTCCACGGTTACACTGTCCCGTTGCCGTGCGGGGGCAGGGTCTCCTCCACGGTTACACTGTCCCGTTGCCGTGCGGGGCAGGTTCTCCTCCCCAGTTACGCTGTCCCGTTGCTGAGCGGGGGCAGGCTCTCCTCCCTGGTTACGCTGTCCCGTTGCCGAGCGGGGGCAGGCTCTCCTCCCCGGTTACGCTGTCCCGTTGCTGAGCGGGGGCAGGCTCTCCTCCCCAGTTACGCTGTCCCGTTGCCGTGCGGGGCAGGTTCTCCTCCCCAGTTACGCTGTCCCGTTGCCGTGCGGGGCAGGTTCTCCTCCCCAGTTACGCTGTCCCGTTGCTGAGCGGGGGCAGGCTCTCCTCTACGGTTACGCTGTCCCGTTGCCGAGCGGGGGCAGGCTCTCCTCTACGGTTACGTTGTCCCGTTGCCGAGCGGGGGCAGGCTCTCCTCTACGGTTACATCGTCCCATTGCCATGTGGGTGCAGGCTGTCCTCCCCGGTTACGTTGTCCTGTTGCCGAGCGGGGGCAGGCTCTCCTCTACGGTTACGTTGTCCCGTTGCCAGGCGGGTGCAGGCTGTCCTCCCTGGTTACGCTGTCCCATTGCCAGGTGGGACACCCTGAGAGGGAGGGTATCTGTATGAGTATCTACCAGCTCATGCTGTATTCATGTGGTATGTACAATATGAACTCACATTGTATTCATGTGGTATGTACAACATGAACTCACATTGTATTCATGTGGTATGTACAACATGAACTCACATTGTATTCATGTGGTATGTACAACATGAACTCACATTGTATTCATGTGGTACATACAACATGAGCCGATACAACGAGTAGCAGTGCGTGCACACCGTGAGTATATACTACACTGTGTACGCCACGCTGACTACGCTGAGTATCTACAAGTAAGAACAAGGGGTAAGGCCTCAGAAATCAGCCCCGCTCCTATGGCAGGTGCCCCAGGAGGCGCGTAGGGCGCGGGGCCGCTCGGCTCGCCAGCACCCCGGACTGGGCCCGAGGGGGGGGCGGCAGGGGCCTGGCAGCTGTGTTGTGTTCAGGCCGGGCTGCTCTCCCTGGTATCCAAGGGAGAAGGGGGCTCTCGCGCTCCAGCATGGCCCGGTGCCCAGTGCGCTGTGGAGTCCTGGCTGCTGGCCAGTGCCGTGGGGCTCTCAGCCTGCCATGGGCACTGGCTGCCAGCAGGGACCTGGCTCGGGGCAGCAGCCAAAACCCGGGAAGCTTTTCCCAGCAGCGCCAGGCTGGAAATTCCACACGAGCTGGTTTCTCTGAAGGCGGCTGCTCCCTCCTCCCCAGGGGTGGGGGCGGGGAGAGCCTGGAGAAGCCCTGTGGAGCTCTGCCTGCTCCTGCCTGGGTCCAGGCAATGCCCGTGCCGGGGCTGGGCCCCCGGCTCGCCAGGGGCAGGCTGGTCTGACTTAGGGGTCCTGCCAGCCAGGGACGGAAGGCGCCTCTAAGCATCCTGACTCCGCCAAGCACCAGGCCCCCGAGCGACCTCGCGCTGCGCCCTGCGCCCTGCGCCCTGCGCCCTACCCACGGCTGAGATGGAGGCTCGCGTAGGAGCGAGGGTGGGAAACGGCCTGTCACCTCCCCTGGGACTCTGGCCTGCGGGCCAGGGCTCCGTGCGGCCGGCTGGAACGTCCCAAGCAAGGGGGCTTCCGCCCTTTCCCTGGAGAGTCTGGGAAGCCCCAGCTCCCACGGCCGGACAGCTAGCTCCTCGTGGGAGCAGCCCTGCCCTCAGCCAGCCCCGGGAAGAGCCTAGGATCCCACAGCAGCAGCACACCGGGGGGACGGACGGCGCCCCAGAGCAGGGCAGGGCCACGCAGTAGTGTGTGCGTGTCTGCATGGAGGGGTGGGACCGCACAGTCGATGGACCGAGAGGTGAAACCCTACAGGTTAACGCTACAGACCATGCGTGTCCCCGGGCCAGGATGCTGGTTAGCAGGCTGCCAGCCAGACTCGGTCCTGGCTCGCGCTGGGTCCGGGACCAACCCCTCCGCAGCTCTGCATTGACAGTGTATTAGGAGCCAGCGGGCGGGCAGCCCGGCTCAGGTCCGGCTCACTTGGGATCCGGCTCAGCCTCCCCCTTCCCCCTGGACAGGGCTGCTGCCAGGCACCAGCACCAGGCACCAGGCCCGCAAGGGGAGCTGGGCTTAAACTGGCTCCCCTCACGGACCTGCTCCTGCCTGGCTCCCCGCGCTGCTGCCTCTGATACAGCAGCAGCAGGACGCAGTGCCAGGGGGCTACTGGGGAATGAGGCCGGAGGGCACTGGCTGCCGGCTCCGCCCCCGCGGACTAGAGACTAGTCTACCAACCGCTAAGAATTCACGAGTTTAATCGACTGTTCAGTTAACTGATATTTCACATCCCGACTGCATGTGTGTGTGTGTGTGTGTGCGCCTGCATGTGTGTGTGTTCGAGTCTCTGCGTGCGTCTGAGTGTGTACGCACCTGTGCATCTACTTGTGTGTGTTTGTGACTCTGTGCATCTGCGTGTGTGCGTGTCTGCGTGCGCACATGCATGTTGGTGGGTGTGCACGCCTGTGTGCATGAGTCTGTGTGTGCGCGTGTGCACGCCTGTGCATCTACTTGTGTGTGTTTGTGTCTCTGTGCATCTGCATGTGTGCATGTGTCTGTGTGTGCATGCGCGTGTTTGTGGGTGTGCATGCATGTGTGCGTGCGTTTGTGTGTGCACATGTGTGTTGCACCATTGCGAGCTGCTGAGCCACACTAGATCGGTTGCTTCTCACTGGTCGTTGTGTTACCCTCTCCTGGTGGAAGAGCGGCTGTTCGTGTGCGGCCCTCTGACCAGCGACAGCTACTGGGGACTCTCCTTCAGCTCAGGGTGGGGGGTTGTGTACCGATGCTCTTGAGGGGCACAGTGCAGCGTGTGCGGTTCACACTGTGCTTGGTTCACTGAGCTGCTCGGGCGCCATCCCCGTGGCCTCTGGGCTGCCCTGCCGGTTCCTTGCATTTGTCTCCGTGGCCGACCCCTGGGCGATCCGACACGGGGCCCGGCGCGTTTCCGCAGCCTGGGGTGCTCAGAGCGGGTGGCTGTCCCAGTCCAGACCCCACCCGGGGCTCTGGGACAGGCCTCTGCAGACTCAGCCGCCTGGCGCGCTCTCGTCCCCAGCCCCCAGGCGAGGCTGCCAGCACCTGAGGAAAAGGGAACGCCGCCCCTTTAATTGTTTGGCTGCGGTTAGAACTTGGTGTGGAGGAAATTGCACCCAGGGGAAAAAATCCTGTAATTTCATGCAAAAATGACATGGCGGCTGGGTGTGATTTCCTGCTCTGGGGTGTAATTAGCGTATTCCTGGGCCTCGCCAATGCACCGCGCTGGGGGAGGGACAGGCTGGACTCAGCCTTGGTCTTTGGGGTCACACGCCCTCCCCTGGGGCTCCCTCCCTCCCCGCTCAGCCCTCCTGGCCACGTGGAGCCGGGCGCTGCGCCCACTGGGCAGTGACGGGGGCCGGCCTGGGCTCTGCGTGCGGCTGCAGGAGGGTCTGGAGGGCAGAGCGGCGCGTGGGCTCAGACGCCCGGGTTCTCTCCGAGACTCTGCAAAGCCCCCCCACGGCAGCGTCTGAGCCCCGGTCGACCTGCGCTCCAGGGCTCTCCGTTCCCTCGGGGCGGGAGTGTGGCTCACAGACACAGCCAGCCGCCCTCCAGCCTGGTTGGGCGTCAGAGCCCCCGGGCGCTGGAGCAGGAGCGGCTCCGCTGCTCTGTGCAACCCCAAGGCGTGAGCCCAGGCTCCGAGCCTCCCTGCTGGCAGCCTTGGGCGCGGTGTTGCCGCTCTCGGAGCCTCGCCCCATCCGTAACACTGGACCGCCGCCCTCTCCAGCCGGAGCCTTCCCGGCTCGGGCGTGTCCCTGTGCGAACCCCCTCGGCACCCGGCGCTGGCGGTTTTCGCTGTGTCATGGTGCCCGGAGCTGGCTGCTCAGGGAGCGGGGGCAGGTCGGGAGCATGTTTTCCAATTAAAGCTGCCAGGGCTCTGCCATGCGCCTCCGTGCACCTTGCTGCTGCTAAGGGAGCGGGGGGGCAGAGGCTGGGGCCAGCGTGCCGGGAATGCAGCCAGGGACAGCCAGCTCCAGGAGCAGGCCAGGCCGGGAAGTGGCGCTGGGCGGGGGGTGTCTGGCTTTGCTTTTAATCCTGGGATATCCCCCCCGTGCCAGAGCCCTGTAGAGCCTGCCCGTGGCAGGCTGCCCACGCAGCCCAGGGCTGCCAGGCGATGGCTCTGCGCCCAGCCTGGTTCCTGCAGCCCAGCTGTCACGGTGGAGCCTCTACCGAGATCCCAGAACCGCCACCAGGCAGAGGCCTTGGCCAGACAGACGGGCGCCCAGCATGGACAGGGCCCTGGCTTGGGGTGCGTGGCCGGGGGAGGCGCTGAACTGATCCTGGGCAGAGCTCACGAGAGCAGCCCCCTTGGCTTGTGCCCCACGGGAGTGTGGCTTCCGGGCTGTTACTTCCAGAGCTGGTGAGGGACCCCTGGAGCCAGGCCCTGAGCAGCTCCCCAGAGCCAGCTGCAAGCTGCTCCCATTGCAGCCCGCCCAGGACTCTCCCCTGAGCCTGGATCCCCCACGCTGCTTCCCAGCACCTGCCGCTAGACCTCAGGGCGACTCGCCCCGCCCCGCCCCGCCGTGGGACACGGGGCCGCGGGGGCTGATCGCTCACAGCCCCTGCCCCCCGGCCTGCTTTGGCCCCTCCTGCAGCACTCGGAGACAGGAGACACCCGGCAGCAGGGGCGGGGGGAGGGGGGGCTGTGCCTGGCTCCGCCGCCATCGCCCTGTCAGCCAGCAGAGCCCTGCCACTGCCCGAGCTATAAATAGCTGAGAGGAGCGCTCGGCTCGGCAGCCGCCAGTCAATCGCCTGTCTGCAGACAGCTCCCCGGGGCAGGGCAGGGCGTGGGGAGAACCTCAGCCCCTGGGCAGCGAGCCAGAGCCGGTCGTATGCGGGAACCCCCAGCCGCACCCCCATGCGCACCCAGCCCCCATCCGAACCCCCCACCCCCCACCGCCATCCTTACACAGGCACCCCCAGCTGCACCCTCACACCCAGCACTGCCATACGCGCAGGCACCCCCCTCCCCATGTTAACCGCCTGCATCCTCACTTGCCCACACACCCCATCCTTGCACACCCTGGCCCTCCCTCAGTGCTCCCTCCCCCCCCACACGCTCAGGCCGGCCGGGGAAGCAGGGCAGAGCTGGGCTGGGGGGCTTTACAGAGACCGGCTGCCACCTGCCGAGCTTCCCAGCCGCTGACTCTCTGGGGGCCTGTGGGGTGAGACGGCTCCACCCCCCAGCGCCCCTGAGCGCCCCGGGCTCGTTATCTGAACCATGCAACTCGCTCTAATGAGCCCTGTGGGGAGCTGGGGCAACCCAGGATTCCTCTGTGCCCCACGCTGCCCGCTGGGCTGCCCCTCCCCTCCCCTCCCCTCCCGTCCCACCCGCCTGCACCCTCATCACGCAACACAACACACACGTGCCTGCACCACACAGCATCCCCCCCACACGCCTGCACCACACAGCATCCAGACACACATACACATCTCTGCACCATAGAGCATCCTCTCTCTCTCTCTCTCTCTCTCTCTCTCTCTCTCTCACACACACACACACACACACACACACACACACACACACACACACACACACATGCCCCTGCACCATAGAGCATCCCGACACACACACACACACACACACACACACACACAACACCCCTGTACTACGCAGCATCCCCTGACACGTACACACACACACACAACACCCTTGCACCACACAGCATCCCCGACACACACACCCAACACCCATTCCCCACGCAGCATCCTGTGACGCACACACACACGCATGCACCCCTGCACCACGCAGCATCCCCTCCACACACACGCACACACAAACACCCTCCCTTGGCTCTTTTGGAAAGAGCGACCCCTCCTGGGCCTGCCCCCCGTGAGCAGCCGGGAGCCCTGCGCAGCCCAGGAGTGGAGCGCAGGGAGCCAGACGCAGGTTGCTCTGTCCCCAGGTGCCGGGCAGGCAGCGTGACCCCCCCCCCCCCCGCAGTGAGGCCATGGCCCTAGCCCCAGCCACCTGCACGGCCAGGCACCGTCCTCCCCGCCCCCGGCACGTCCATCCGCACGGCCAGACACCGTCCTCCCCGCCCCCGGCACGTCCACCCGCACGGCCAGGCACATCAGGCAGCACAACAGCATCTCCAGGCCCAGCTCCTGCTTCTTCACGAGACAGGGCCGTACACCCAGGGCTCCCTCTGCAGTTCGGGGGCACCCCCAACCTCGAGGGTGCTGGGATGAGCGTACGGCCCGGGGGAAGGGCCGCCCGGCTCTGCGTGTGGTGGGGGCAGCGGTGGCAGGCGGTAGAGCCGGAGGGGCCCTTGTAGAACCCAACGGAGCATCCAGTCTGGGCACAGCCCTGGCTCTGGTCTCCTGCTGCCCAGGGCTCGGGCCAAGCGCAGGGCTCGGAGGCCCCCGTAAATCCAGAGACGCCCCAGTAGCTAGTGGTGCTGGGTTTGCACCCGTGTCTCGGAGATCTGGGCATGGGCCCGAGCGCCACAACCTGCCTCAGGTACTGAACTCTGCCTTCGAGCGGCTGCCCTTCGCCCTGCTGGCCAGTATCCTGCCCCCGCCCCAGGGCCCAGTCCCAGCGTGGCCCCTGCCAGCCCCACCGGCGGGCCGAGGGGGAGACGCTCCCCATGCCCAGCGCGCCCCCCCACATGCCGGGGACGCCCCGGGAAGCAGCAGCCCGCAGGGCTAGTCCCTGGCGCTCCACCACCGCCATGACTGCCGGGCGATCTCATTGGCTGCCGATCGCCGTCTGCGGCCAATGGGAGAAACAGGAAGCGGCGAGGAACGGGACACTGCTTCCCGCTGCTCCCATTGGCCGCGAACGGTGACCCACGAGGGCTGCGATGGCCCGGCGCCTGCCGAGGGGCCGGCACTCAGCGGTGGGGCCGCCAGGCACGAGCCCAGCTGGGCGGGATCCAGCCTGCGGGCCGTGGTGGAGAATGAGCTGAAAGTGAGCTCCGTGCGAGGCTCAAGCCAACAGGGCCGACGTGCACGACTGGCTCCCAGGCAAGCTGGCAGGGATGGTCCAGGCCGGGGCGCTGCCAGTGACAGAGAACGGTGCTGAGCGCCGGCCAAGTGGCGACAGGGCGGGGCCATAACTCGGAGCCATCCGGACACGCTGGAGAAGGGGTCTGCGGTCAACAGGGTGGCGCTCAGGGACACATGCAAAGTGCTCCGCGGAGGGAGGAACAATCCATCACACACACAATGGGAAGCGACTGTCTAAGGATCTAGGGGTCATGGCTGCATTAACAGGAGTGCTGTGCGCAAGACACGAGGGCTGTGTCTACACTCGCGGCTTCTTGCACAAGAATCTGCAGAGTGTCCACACTGCCCGCCCGCTCTCGCGCAAGGAAATTTACAAGAAGCTGCGAGCGTAGACATAGCCGAGGAGTTGTTCTTCTGCTCTGCTCTGCGCTGAGGCCTCAGCTGGAGTATTGGGTCCAGTTCTGGGCACCGCATTTCAGGAAAGATGTGGAGAAATTGGAGGGGTCCAGAGAAGAGCAACAAGAGTGATGAAAGGCCTAGAGAACAGGGGCTATGTGGGAAGACTGAAAGAACTGGGCTTGTTCAGTTTGGAAAGGAGCAGACTGAGAGGGGACACGATCGCGGTTTTCAGGTACCTAAAAGGGTGTCACAGGGAAGAGGGAGAAAACTTGTTCCCCTTGGCCTCTGAGGTTAGGATGAGCAGCAAGGGGCTTACACTGCAGCAGGGGAGGCTGAGGTTGGACATTAGGAAAAAGTTCCTGCCTGTCAGGGGGGTGAGACACTGGAATGAATTCCGGGGGGCGGGGGGGGGGGGGGTTGTGGCATCTCCATCGCTGGAGATATTGCAGAGCAGGTTGGACACACGCCTGGCAGGGGTCCTGCCTCTCCAGATCCCTTCCAGTTCTCCGATTCTACTCTCCATGATGTGGAGCCAGAGATGGCTGGCAGGTTCTTTGCCCCGTTTGGTGCTGGTGCGATTGCTGCTGGGAGCCTGTGGCGGGCTCTGGGGCAGTTCAAGCGGCGGTTGGCGAAGTGGAGGGGGGCCGAGGGGAGCCCGGAGGACGGCTGGAAAACCCGCCTTTCCGTGCAGGGCTGTGTAGCTTGTCCGGGAGCTGGGGGGGGGGGGGCGGTGGAGCCCAGTCTGCGAGTGCCTGCCGGGGAGCAGGACAGCCCCCCAGTGTAGCGGCCCTGCCAGTGGCTGGAGGTTGAAGCCTGGCACATGCAGATTAGCAGACCGGGAGGGGAATGGCCACGGATCAATGGGCTCCTCCGCCGCTCACAAGCTTAAATCGCGAAGGGAAATCTGTGGGGAAGGTCGCTCTTGTTCACAGAGGGATCAGCCCCGAGAAGGTCGTGGGCCTGTGTGGTGCTGGGGTCGGAGATTTAATCACCTGCTGGCCTGGGAAGTGATGACGTATCGCCACTGAGAAACTGAGGCACAGGCCGGGGGCTGGGCAGAGCAAGGGAGCCGCTCACCACCGCGTGCTTCCCTGCGCCCTCGCTCGCGTGGCGCCAATTTCTCCTTTTACTCGCTCTGGCTGGGGCTGCCCTGGGCTGCGTGATGCCTCCCTGGGCCACAGGCGTAGGATGTGGGACCCTGCTCGGGGGGGCCTGCCATGCCGGGCCGGGGGGCTGGTTCTTCCCACGTGGTGCCTGGTGTCTGAGCACCCTGTGGGGGCAGGGAATGGCTGATACCCCCTCCCCTGGGAGTCCCAGCAGCAGCTCCGGTAGCTCCTCTGCCCAGTCCCTGCCCTCCAGCTGGTGTCGGGCCTGACCCCAGGGGCTCCGGGTCAGTGACGCTGGAGAGGGAGGGGGCTGGGGAAATCCACTCGCCCGTCTCCCCCCAGCACCCGGCTGGATGCTCTTCGGGGCGGGGGCTGCAGCTGCCGCCCCCAGGCTGAGGGACAATCGCAGGCTGCTGGCCAGGGCCCACCCGGACCAGGCGACGGGTTATGGGTTGTGGGACGCGGGGAGGGAGGGGGGCTGTCTGCTCTGTCACCCGGGGTCCCCCCCGGCTGCGCTGGGCTGTGCGATTCCCACTGACACACCCACGGGTGGATCGACCCAGGCACCTAGGCCGGCCTGGGCAGGTAACAAGACTCTTCCCGGGGGGAGACAAAGGGAGGGGGGGAGACGCCACCTGGCTGGGGGGCAGGGCTGGGAGCTGAGCGGGGGAGGGAGCAGACTAACCAGTGTAGGGGGTTCAGGGCCCTGGAACCCCTCCCCCGAGGGCACTAGGGCTGTCGGCCCGTCCCTCGCGCCTGCCTCCATAGATTCATAGACTCATAGACTTTAAGGTCAGAAGGGACCATTATGATCATCTAGTCCGACCCCCTGCACAGTGCAGGCCACAGAATCTCACCCACCCCTCCTAGAATAATCCTCTCACCTGTATCTCAGATATTGAAGCCTTCAAATACTTTAAAGACCCCAACATGCAGAGAGTCCTTCAGCTGTGATCTGTGCCCAATGCTACAGAGGAAGGCGAAAAACCTCCAGGGCCTCTGCCAATCTACCCTGGAGGAAAATTCCTTCCCGACCCCAAATATGGCGATCAGCTAAACCCTGAGCATGTGGGCAAGACTCACCAGCCAGACACCCAGAAAGTTCTCTATAGCAACTCCTATCATCCCTCCATTGACCTATTCCCACTGATAATGAATGGTCAATTAGTTACCAAGATCATGTTATTTCATCCAACCATCCCCTCATCATAGAATCATAGAACTGGAAGAGACCCCAGAAGGTCGTCAAGTCCAGCCCTCCGCTCTAGGCAGGACCAATCCCATCTAAATCAACCCGGCCAGGGCTTTGTCAAGCCGAGACTTAAACACCTCTAGGGATGGAGACTCCACTACTTCCCTAGGGAACCCATTCCAGTGCTTCACCACCCTCCTAGTGAAATAGTTTTTCCTAATATCCAACCTGGACCTCCCCCACCACAACTTGAGCCCATTGCTCCTTGTTCTGCCATCTGTCACTACTGAGAACAGCCTCTCTCCATCCTCTTTGGAACCTCCCTTCAGGAAGTTGAAGGCTGCTCTCAAATCCCCCCTCACTCTTCGCTTCTGCAGACTAAACAGACCCAAGTCCCTCAGCCTCTCCTCATAAGTCATATGCTCCAGCCCCCTAATCATTTTGGTTGCCCTCCGCTGGGCTGTACCTCGGAGCGGCAACAACCCTCTGACCTACCGGCTGGTGGAGTCACAGGGTCGGGGGTGCAGGGTCGGGGGTGCAGGGTCGGGGGTGCAGGGCCGGGGGGTGCAGGGTCGGGGGTGCAGGGTCGGGGGTCCCCAATGCGCTGTCACAGGTTGTTTCTATCCTGGTGGTGCCCGGAGCCCCACAAACCCCGAGGGACGTCCAGCCTCTCCCGCTGCCTCCCTCCTCCGCCAGGCACCTGCCCCTTCCGGCTCCGGGCTCTGGGGCAGGCTGCCTGCGTGTACACCCTGGGGCAGCAGGGGGGCCTGAGGCCGGTGGTCAGGCTGCAGCACTGGGCGTCGGACGGCAGGTCCTGGTGGGGCCTGGCCCTTCTGAGCAGGCTGGGCTGTTCCTGGAGCTGGGCGCGGAGCTAGCCAGCCCGGGGCCGTCGGGTGGGAGGGCCTTTGCTCGCCAGCCTGCTGAGCTGGGTGCAAGCCCAGAGCAGGGGCGAGGGGCGGGTGGGCTCAGCTGCGGGCGCGGCTCCGTGGGGTGTCACAGGGCTTGAGCGTGGACCCCGGCGTCTGCCAGACTCTGCCCCCTCGCTGCCACCGGGACAGATCTGCCTCCACTTCCTGTCCTGCGTGAGGGCCCCTGGACCCCCCTCCCCGAGGGAACGAGGGCTGTGACCCGGGTCTGCCTGTCGCACAGATGCAAAGCTCAGGGCCTTCTGGGCCCAGCCTGGACTCCGGCTTCCCTGCCCCCACCCCTTTGGGTGCAGAGCTGTCCCTCGGCCTGCGCGGTGACGATGGCGCCCAGAGGCCATGGGGATGGGCACCTCAGAGATGGAAGTCCACCGGCCGACGCTGCCCCTTGCCCGCTCCCCTTTGGGGGGTCTCCAGTGCAGGTGCCTGTGTGGTGGGGCCAGGAGCACTTGGGGGGCTTGCCGCCGTGGGTACCCGCCTGCCAGGGAGCCCGGCCCCGGCCGCAGGCAGGACGTGCTGGCGCGGGGATGCGTAGCGTTTCTGGGAGGGTCCTGTCAGTCACCTGTCGCCGCGTCTCTCGCGAACAGTCCCAGTGTCTCGGGCAGGTAAAAGGCTCCCGCTCTGGCTAGCTACGACCCCCTGCCCGGTTAGCCACGGCCCCCTCCCCGGCCCCGCTCTGGCTAGCTACGACCCCCTGCCCGGTTAGCCACGGCCCCCTCCCCGGCCCCGCTCTGGCTAGCTACGACCCCCTGCCCGGTTAGCCACGGCCCCCCCCCGGCCCCGCTCTGGCTAGCTACGACCCCCTGCCCAGTTAGCCACGGCCCCCTCCCCGGCCCCGCTCTGGCTAGCTACGACCCCCTGCCTGGTTAGCCACGGCCCCCCCCCCGGCCCCGCTGTGGCTAGCTACGGCCCCCTGCCCGGTTAGCCATGGCCCCCCCCCCCCGGCCCCGCTCTGGCTAGCTACGACCCCCTGCCCTGTTAGCCACGCCCCCCCCCCCCCGGCCCCGCTCTGGCTAGCTATGACCCCCTGCCCGGTTAGCCACGGCCCCCTCCCCGGCCCCGCTCTGGCTAGCTACGACCCCCTGCCCTGTTAGCCACGCCCCCCCCCCCCCCCCCCCCCGGCCCCGCTCTGGCTAGCTATGACCCCCTGCCCGGTTAGCCACGGCCCTCTGCCCGGCCCCGCTCTGGCTAACTACGACCCCCTGCCCGGTTAGCCACGGCCCCCTCCCCGGCCCCGCTCTGGCTAGCTACGACCCCCTGCCCGGTTAGCCACGGCCCCCCCCCGGCCCCGCTCTGGCTAGCTACGACCCCCTGCCCAGTTAGCCACGGCCCCCTCCCCGGCCCCGCTCTGGCTAGCTACGACCCCCTGCCCAGTTAGCCACGGCCCCCCCCCGGCCCCGCTCTGGCTAGCTATGACCCCCTGCCCGGTTAGCCACGGCCCTCTGCCCGGCCCCGCTCTGGCTAACTACGACCCCCTGCCCGGTTAGCCACGGCCCCCTGCCCGGCCCCGTGCTACGACCCGCTGTCCAGCCCCGCACTGGCTAGCCGGGGCCCCCTGCCCAGGCCCTGCGGCAGGGCGCTGGCAAGTGGGCCCCAGATGGGCAGGCCCAGGAAAGGGCGAGCTCCTTCCGGATGCTAATTGCCACTCAAGCCACTGGCAGACAATGGGTCGGGCTAATCCGCTCACAATGGGCCTAATTGCTAATCAGACCAATTTCACGCTGGCGCGTCCCTTGACAATGAGGCTCCTTGGGGAAGGGCCGGAGCCGGAGCCGCGTCTCCCTCTGCCGGGCTGGCGGGGGGCAGGGTGGGACTCGCCCTGGGCTGGGGGCTCCGGCGTGAGTGGGGCGAGGCCGGTGGGGCTGCCTCTCCTGCCTCCCTCCCTCCCGGCTTCCAGGGCCCCTCCTAGCCCAGCTCAGAGCCACCAGCCAGCCCGGGGCTCCCCAGGGGCTCTCACCCTGCCCTGCCACCCTGGCGCAGACGCCCGCAGCCGCATGGGCAGGAAGCGGCAGCGCCCGGTCGGTGATGGCCCCGGGCCAGGGGCTCCCTGACGGTGTCACCTGGCCAGCGCCAGGCCCCACGCGGGGGTCCCCCTGCACCGGTGGGGGGCAGCCCCCTGCTAGGTCGCCCACTCGCTCCGCCGGGCCGGTGGTTTTATGCTGAGAGGCAGCGTGGGCCAGTGGTGAGCGCCCGGGCCTTGGAGCCAGCAGCGTCTCGGTCCAATCGCGCCGTGCGGCCTCCGGGGATCCCAGGGCGGCACCCTGGCCAGAGCCGTGCGGCTTTGGCACCCAGCCCGCAGCCCCTGCCCCTTCCCACGCTGGCTCCTGGGGCGCCCAGGGCAGGGGGCAGGGGACTGTGCTCGGCAGAGGGACCCTTCCCGGGGAGCCTTGGCCTGGGATGGACTCCGGCAGCAGGGACCTGCCAGGGCTCCTGCCTGCTCCTCGCTGGGGTGTCCCCAGCCACCGCCGGCGCCTTTCCCTGGGCGGAGCCCCAGCGGGCGCCCCCCTCCCGAAGCACAATTCCCTCCCTTCCCCGCCTCTCCCTGGGCTCCCAGGTTCCGGCGCTGCCAGACCCAAGCTCCACACGGGCCCCGCCTGCGTCAGTCACCCCCCTTCCCTCAGGGAGGGCTCAAACTCACCCTACATTCATGGGGCCTCGCTGCCCCCCCCACGCTCCCCCAGTTCTGCTGGGGCCCCTGAGTCCTGACATGTAGCTGCATTTGCACATTCATCCGTGCACACACGTGCTCAGACATAGGTGCATGCAGATGAACACACCCAGATATGCATGCACAAAAACACAGCTGTGCACAGACCCTGGTGTGCACACACCCAGATACACGCCCATGCACAAGAGAGGTACACATGAATATGTGCACACCCAGATATGTGCACGCAGGTGTGCATGCACACCCACATTCACACCCACCCACGTGCACACTCCCACATGTGCACATGTGCACACGCACGAGTAACCACACTAGGTGTGTACACGCATGCACACGCAGACCCATGCCTTAGGGAGCGAGGTCAGCTGGCTGACCTGGTGCTTTGTCTCCAGCGTGGCTCCTCCCTGCCCCCTCTGTGCAGCTCACCCCAGCTGCTAGCTCCGGGCTCTGGCCGGCTCCTGGGGCCAGCAGGGCTCTTGGCTGAGGACACTCGGCATCGGTGCACCCGAGGTCTCATCGCCCCCTGCCCAGAGCACCCGGCAATGCCAGGAGGGTTCTGCCCCGGGAGAGCTAGAGACCAGCCTCAGCGTCAGTGCAGAGCCCAGGGCCCCAGCCTGGGGCTAGGGGGCATTGTGCTGCAGAGAGCGGGGCAGCAGGGGGCGCTGTACTGCAGGGCATGGGGTGGCAGGCTCACTAGGGGGCGCTCTCCCCTGGCCGTCAGTGCTGCGCTGTCTGGAAAGGTGGGGCAGGTCTAAGAGCTGCCCTTTCTCCAGTGACGCGCTTCGCCGGTTCCAGGTACCAGACCCCTAACAGCTGCCCTGGCACAGTGCCCCCTGCTGCCCCCTGCTGCCCCCACAGCTGCCCTGGCACAGCGCCCTCTGCTGCCCCCTGCTGCCCCCACAGCTGTCCTGGCACAGCGCCCTCTGCTGCCCCCTGCTGCCCCCCAGCGCCTCGACAGCTGCCCCCTGCTGTCCCCCAGCGCCCTGAGAGCTGCCCTGGCACAGCGCCCCCTGCTGCCCCCTGCTGCCCCCACAGCTGTCCTGGCACAGCACCCTCTGCTGCCCCCTGCTGCCCCCTGCTGTCCCCCAGCGCCCTGAGAGCTGCCCTGGCACAGCGCCCCCTGCTGCCTCCTGCTGCCCCCACTGCTGCCCTGGCACAGCACCCCCTGATGCCCCCACAGCTGTCCTGGCACAGCGCCCTCTGCTGCCCCCTGCTGCCCCCACAGCTGTCCTGGCACAGCGCCCTCTGCTGCCCCCTGCTGCCCCCACAGCTGACCTGGCACAGTGCCCTCTGCTGCCCCCTGCTGCCCCCACAGCTGTCCTGGCACAGCACCCTCTGCTGCCCCCTGCTGCCCCCACAGCTGTCCTGGCACAGCACCCTCTGCTGCCCCCTGCTGCCCCCACAGCTGTCCTGGCACAGCGCCCTCTGCTGCCCCCTGCTGCCCCCACAGCTGTCCTGGCACAGCACCCTCTGCTGCCCCCTGCTGCCCCCACAGCTGTCCTGGCACAGCGCCCTCTGCTGCCCCCTGCTGCCCCCACAGCTGTCCTGGCACAGCACCCTCTGCTGCCTCCCAGCGCCCTGAGAGCTGCCCTGGCACAGCGCCCCCTGCTGCCCCCAACACCCTGAGAGCTGCCCTGGCAGCAGAGGCACAGCTGTGTCCTGGTGCACAGTGAAGGGGCTGGGGACTCATCCTAGGGCGGCTGCAGGGGGCAGGAAGCAGCCGGGCGCCTTCCAGGGCATTAACTGAGCTCCCTGCCCCGCACGCTCGCCCGGCGCTCTGGCCACTCGTGCCCACCCCGCGCAGGAAAGGCCTCGGGTCGGGACACTAATGAGGCCGAGTCCTGGCGCGGCTGAACCAGGCTCAGCCCCAGTTCATTGCTGCTGCCTAATGAACCTTCCCCGCGCGCAGGAGGCCTCAGCCCCCCCAGCGGGTCCTTTGGTCTCAGGCAGGGGAGGGGCTGCCCCTCCAGCCAGCGCCAGTGGAGCCTGGGGGGGGGGGAGGTTTCCAACGTGCTGGAATTGCCTAAAAAGGAGAGAGGCCGCGGCTGGGCGCGGAGCCGGAGCCGGGGCTGGGGAGGTGTCTGGCGCCAAGGCCCTGCCGTTAATGCAGCAGGGAAGCTCCGGTCCCCTCCTGCGTCCGCACTGCCTGGCAGCCCCGGCTCAGCCCCCAAGCCCCAGTGGGAGGGGAGAAGCCCCTCCCCGGCCATGTCGGGCATCTGCATTGCCACGAGAGACGCGGGCGCCTGGGGCCAGGTCGCCCCCTTCCCAGGCCGCGGCTCTGCTCCCCCAGCCCTGCCAGGGACGAGTGCGTCTGCCACTCCCCAGGGCCAGGTGAGGGGAAGAGGGGGAAGGGCCGGTGGCTACGTGGGCCTGGCCTGTGCTCACAGCAAGGGAAGGGCCAGGACTGGGGCCACGCTGTGTTTCCACTCCTCCTCCAGGAGGCGCTCTGTTCCCCCCCAGGGGCAATTTCTTCCCCCCCAGAGGGGCGCTGTGTTCCCACCTCCTGCTCCAGGGGGGGCTGTGTTCTCCCCCCGCGCCAGGGGGGGCTGTGTTCTCCCCCCACGCCAGGGGGGCTGTGTTCTCCCCCTGCACCAGGGGGGGCTGTGATCTCCCCTCGTGGCAGGGGGGGCTGTGTTCTCCCCCCACGCCAGGGGGGGCTGTGTTCTCCCCCCGCGCCAGGGGGGGCTGTGTTCTCCCCCCACGCCAGGGGGGGCTGTGTTCTCCCCCCACACCAGGGGGTGCTGTGTTCTCCCCCCACGCCAGGGGGGCTGTGTTCTCCCCCCGCGCCAGGGGGCGCTGTATTCTCCCCCTGCGCCAGGGGGGGCTGTGTTCTCCCCCCGCGCCAGGGGGTGCTGTGTTCTCCCACTGCGCCAGGGGGGGCTGTGTTCTCCCCCCGCGCCAGGGGGTGCTGTGTTCTCCCCCCGCGCCAGGGGGGGCTGTGTTCTCCCCCCGCGCCAGGGGGTGCTGTGTTCTCCCCCTGCGCCAGGGGGGGCTGTGTTCTCCCCCCGCGCCAGGGGGTGCTGTGTTCTCCCCCCACGCCAGGGGGCGCTGTGTTCTCCCCCCACGCCAGGGGGGCTGTGTTCTCCCCCCACGCCGGGGGGGCTGTGTTCTCCCCCCGCGCCAGGGGTGCTGTGTTATCCCCCCACGCCTGGGGGGGCTGTGTTCTCCCCCTGCGCCAGGGGGTGCTGTGTTCTCCCCCCACGCCAGGGGGGCTGTGTTCTCCCCCCGCGCCAGGGTGTGCTGTGTTCTCCCCCCGCGCCAGGGGGTGCTGTGTTCTCCCCCTGCGCCAGGGGGGCTGTGTTCTCCCCCCGCGCCAGGGGTGCTGTGTTCTCCCCCCGCGCCAGGGTGTGCTGTGTTCTCCCCCCGCGCCAGGGGGTGCTGTGTTCTCCCCCTGCGCCAGGGGGGCTGTGTTCTCCCCCCGCGCCAGGGGGTGCTGTGTTCTCCCCCCGCGCCAGGGGGCTGTGTTCTCCCCCCGCGCCAGGGGTGCTGTGTTCTCCCCCCGTGCCAGGGTGTGCTGTGTTCTCCCCCCGCGCCAGGGGGGCTGTGTTCTCCCCCCGCGCCAGGGGGGCTGTGTTCTCCCCCCGCGCCAGGGGGGGCTGTGTTCTCCCCCCGCGCCAGGGGGGCTGTGTTCTCCCCCCGCGCCAGGGGGGGCTGTGTTCTCCCCCCGCGCCAGGGGGGCTGTGTTCTCCCCCCGTGCCAGGGTGTGCTGTGTTCTCCCCCCGCGCCAGGGGTGCTGTGTTCTCCCCCCGCGCCAGGGGGGCTGTGTTCTCCCCCCGTGCCAGGGTGTGCTGTGTTCTCCCCCCGCGCCAGGGGTGCTGTGTTCTCCCCCGCGCCAGGGTGTGCTGTGTTCTCCCCCCGCGCCAGGGGGGGCTGTGTTCTCCCCCCGTGCCAGGGGGCGCTGTGTTCTCCCCCCACGCCAGGGGGCGCTGTGTTCTCCCCCCGCGCCAGGGGGTGCTGTGTTCTCCCCCCGCGCCAGGGGGGCTGTGTTCTCCCCCCACGCCGGGGGGGCTGTGTTCTCCCCCCGCGCCAGGGGGGGCTGTGTTCTCCCCCCGCGCCAGGGGTGCTGTGTTCTCCCCCCGCGCCAGGGGGTGCTGTGTTCTCCCCCCGCGCCAGGGGGGCGGGGGAGGCGGAACAGCAGGGCCCTGGGAGCGTCTCCGCTCCCGTTGGCCGGGGGGCCGGGGGCTCCCTGCCGAGCGGAGAGGCGCTGGCGGCCGGGGGCCAGGCCGGGCGAGGGCGGGAGAGCGGGGCTGCCCGGGCCCGGAGGGGAGGGGAGGGCAATGGGCACCGGGCCAGGGGGAGGGAGGAGGAACAGAGAGGCCGGCGAGGTTCTGGGCGGGGTGGGGCCTGTCTCCCGGGACTGGCCAGTGCCCTGCGGTTCCTGGGAGCAGCCACAGGCTGGGCGGGAAGGTGCCTGTGGGCCAGGTGCCCCATGGAAGCCCCAAGAGCAGCAGGTGTTTTCCGCCAGTGGCCCTGGCCTGTGTCCGTCTGGGCTCCGGGTGGCCCTGGCCTGGTCTGTCCTTCAGCTTCCTGCAGGGGGGTCCCAGAGGGGATGGAGAGAGGCTGTTCTCAGTGGTGACGGATGCAGAACAAGGAGCAATGGGCTCAAGTTGTGGTGGGAGAGGTCCAGGTTGGATATTAGGAAAAACTATTTTACTAGGAGGGTAGTGAAGCACTGGAATGGGTTCCCTAGGGAAGTAGTGGAGTCTCCATCCCTAGAGGTGTTTAAGTCTCGGCTTGACAAAGCCCTGGCTGGGTTGATTTAGTTGGAATTGGTCCTGCCTAGAGCAAGGGGCCGGACTTGACGACCATCTGAGGCCTCTTCCAGCTCTATGATTCTATAATTTTGGGGCCCTGGCCTGTGTTCGTCTGGGCTCCAGGTCCCTGGCCTGGGTCCGTCTGGGCTCTGGGGCCCTGGCCTGGGTCCGTCTGGGCTCCAGGTCCCTGGCCTGGGTCCGTCTGGGCTCTGGGGCCCTGGCCTGGGTCCGTCTGTGCTCCAGGTCCCTGGCCTGGGTCCGTCTGGGCTCTGAGGCCCTGGCCTGGGTCCGTCTGTGCTCCGGGGCCCTGGCCTGGGTCCGTCTGGGCTCTGGGGCCCTGGCCTGGGTCCGTCTGGGCTCTGAGGGCCTGGCCTGGGTCCGTCTGGGCTCCGGGGCCCTGGCCTGGCGTGTCTGGGGCTGTTTGGTGCCGAGGACGCAGGAGGCTGGGAAGGGGTTAACGGCCAGCCCGTACCTGCAGTTGCATTTTAAAGATGTGAAATTAAAGCCTGTAATTTATTCTCCCCACACACGAAGGAGCAATTAGTTCTAACCACGGCTTAATCAGTCAGCGCGAGATTGATTTCTGTAGACGCGGGTTTGGTGGCTGCTGGCGCGGCGCCAGGCTGGGAGCAATCTCCAAATAAATGAAGTGCGGAGAAGGAAGCCATTACATAATGTGATGGATGGGCCGGCGCTCCCGCACCTCCTCATTGCTATGCCACTCGCAGCCGGCACCGCACCAAACTTCCTCCAGCTCCTCGGCAACTTCCCGCCCTCCCCTGCCCCCACCTGGGCCGGGCGGGGCGCCCCCAGCAGGCTCCCCTGGGCTCAAGGCCGGGGCTGAGGTGGTCGCAGGCCCTCTGCAAAGCCCCAGAGATGGTTCTCTCTGGCTTCCAGCGCAGCGTGTCCCCGGCCCCGGCCTCACACCTGGCCCCTTCCACCCAGCTGTCTGCACCGCGCAAGGCACCGGGCCGCCTCGTATCCCCGCGTTACAGATGGGGAAACTGAGGCACAGCCAGAGTACATGAGTCCCCCAAGACCATGCAGTGAACCTGCAACACAGCAGCACGTGGAACCCAGGGGTCCTACTCCAGACCAGACTGTGGAGGGGGTGTCAAGGCCGCGGGATGCAGAGGAGCCATGTGGGCCGGGAGCCAGACCCAGGGCTCGGCTGGAGTGAGCGCCAGAGGCCCCAGCTTCGGGGCGAAGGTTTTTCCCTCCCTCCTGGGGCCTCGCCGCGCTGTGGCAGCCGGTGGGGGGCCGATCGGCGGGAAGGCAGCCCGAGCGCAGGAACAGGGGCTCCGTGCCCGCGGGGGCTGAGGGAGGGGCGCCAGCCGGGCATGTGCCTGGCCCAGTGCCAGGTGGCATGGGGCTGCACTGGGAGCCAGAGATCCTGCCAGGACGCCTAAGCCTGGCTCTGAGCCTGAAGACTCCCTGCCCTCGGTGTCGCTGCCTAGCCTGAGGCGCCCTGGAGTCCCGCCCGGCCAGGCGGAGGCTCTTCCAGCACCGCCCCTGCTGAGGGAGCCGAGGCTCCGCTACCCTGGCCCGGCCTGGCACCCTGCGAGCCCCCATGGGCGCTGCTCAAAGGGAGACAGAACCCCCAGCCCCCACCGTGGAGCTCCAAGCACTTGTCCCAACACCGTGCCAATGGGGAAACCGAGGCGCGGGGCGGGGCCGGCAGGCTGGTGGCGGCGCAGGGAGTGGAGCCCAGTTGTGCGGGTCCGGCCAGGGCGGCGTGGGAAGCCCCGGGGCCGTGCGGGGGCCTCACTGACCCCGGCGCTCTGCTTTGTCTCCGCAGAACTCGATCCGGCACAACCTGTCCCTGCACACCCGCTTCATCCGCGTGCAGAACGAGGGCACCGGCAAGAGCTCCTGGTGGATGCTGAACCCCGAGGGCGGCAAGACCGGCAAGCCGCCGCGCCGGCGCTCCGTCTCCATGGACAACACCAGCAAGTTCCTGCGCATCAAGGGCAAGGCCAGCAAGAAGAAGCAGCTGCAGGCGCCGCAGGAGCGCGGGGAGCAGAGCCCGGCCGCCCCGCAGGCCAAGTGGGCCGAGAGCCCCGCCCCGCGCGCCACCGAGGAGTACGACGCCTGGGCCGAGTTCCGGACGCGGGCCGGCGCCGCGGGCAGCGCCCTGGGCGGCCGCCTCTCCCCCATCCTGTCCGGCCACGCGCCGGAGGAGCTGGAGGAGGACGAGGGCGCCCCCTCCTCCCCGCTGATGTACCCCAGCCCCTCCAGCACCGTGTCGCCCGCCCTGGGCAGCCGCTGCTCCGTGGAGCTGCCCCGCCTCACCGACCTGACGGGCACCATCAGCCTGGGCGAAGGGCTGGGCGAGAGCCTGCTGGAGGACCTGCCGGACAGCTACAGCATGAGCCCGCCCCAGCCCCTGCCCCCGCCCCCCGGCAGCCTCCGGCAGAGGGGCCCCAGCTTCCCCCTCCACCCCAAGGGCTCCGGGCTGGGGGCCGCCAGCAGCTCCTACTGCGGGACCATCTACAGCCAGCCCGCCCCCGGCCTGCTGCGGCGCCTGCCAATGCAGACCATCCAGGAGAACAAGCAGGCCAGCTTCTCGCCCGCCGGCCCCTTCCGCCACTCGCTGCACGACCTGCTCTCCTCCATCCCCTACGCGCACAAGGAGGGCCTGGCCCCGGCCGAGCCGCCCCTGGCCCCCGCCCGCGCCCACAGACACGGCGCCCTCCTGTGCGGGGGCGGGGAGCTGGGCTTGTCCTCCTACCCGGCCCACCCGGCCTCCCTCCTGAAGAGCAGCCCTTTGTACCACCCGTCCCCGGCCAGCCACCACCCCGCGGGCAGCACCAGTGCCTTACCCAGCCCCGTCAGCCTGCTCAGCCTGCCGAGTGACTCCTGCAGCCTGGCCATGGCCCACCACGGGCACCTGCACCCCTACGCCGCCCCCCAGGGGGCACACATGGGCCTGCTGGAGTCCCTCCCGGGCCCCTACCAAGGGGCCATGCACCCCCCGAGCCTGGGCCAGGACCGCTTCCCCGCAGACCTGGACCTGGACATGTTCAACGGCAGCCTGGAGTGCGACGTGGAGTCCATCATCCTCAACGACTTCATGGACAGCGACGAGATGGACTTCAACTTCGACTCGGCCCTGCCCCCGCCCAGCGGCCTCGGCATGGCCACGCTGCCCAGCGCCCCCCAGCCCCCCAACCAGAGCTGGGTGCCCGGCTGAGACGCGGCCGGGCTCCGGCACCGAGTCCCAGGGGCCAGGCCACGGACGTCCTTTTCCTTTCTCTTTGCCTTTGTTCCGACAGGCTAGAGCCATCGGGGAGCCCTGGGCACAGGGCGCGGCCCCGCCCGCCCGCCCACCGTCCCAGCCCACACGACCCAGCTCCGGCGGCGCCGGGGAGCCCGACCTGCCCAGCTCTCTCCCCAGCGCTGGAAGGGAAGCCGAGGGGTGCGCACACGCCCTGTCCCCCCTCCGCCCTTAAGGGATTCCCAGCCTGGGGGGCTGGACCCAAGGCCTTTCCACATTGCCCCCGCTAGCCGCTCCGGTGTGCTCTGCTGTGGCTCGGTTTCCCTCCCCCGGCAGCCCTGGCCTGGCACGGGACATTCGGCTGCAGCCTAGGGAGAGGTTGGCTGGACCCAGCATTCAGTTAGTGTCAGCTTGAGCCCTTCCCCCACTCGCCCGGCGCACACCCCTGGCTTTGTGCGAGCTGCCGAACCCTGGTCTAGACCCCGGTGCCGGCCTGGGGTAGCGGGAGAGCCAGGGAAAGGCCGGAACTCGAGCTGGCAGCGCCCGGAGCGCTCTCCGGAGCCTGAGCTGGTTCACCCACAGCCAGCTTGGGGGATGGCCATGATTTCTACCATCAGTGCCTGCAAAACCCAACCCACCCACACTGGGCAGCTGTCTGCAGGCCACGTGGCACGGTGCACGGCTGGCGTGAGCAGGAGCTGGGGCACAGGTGCATGTCTGCAGGCCACGTGGCACGGTGCACGGCCGGTGTGAGCACGAGCTGGGGCACAGGTGCATGTCAGCAGACAACATGAGGCATGGTGCACGGCCGGCGTGAGCACGAGCTGGGGCACAGGTGCATGTCTGCAGACAACATGAGGCATGGTGCACGGCCGGCGTGAGCACGAGCTGGGGCACAGGTGCATGTCTGCAGACAACATGCGGCATGGTGCACGGCCGGCGTGAGCACGAGCTGGGGCACAGGTGCATGTCTGCAGACAACATGCGGCACGGTGCACGGCCGGCGTGAGCACGAGCTGGGGCACAGGTGCATGTCTGCAGACAACATGCGGCACGGTGCACGGCCGGCATGAGCACGGGCCAGGGCACACAGGCCTGCCCCTGCACATGCAAGTGTTGGCTTTGCAGATGTGAGTTTCGCAGGCCCAGGGACCGGGTGAGGCTGCGGCACGGGGATGCTGCTACCTGGGCTCTGTGCCGGAGAGGCCGGCTGCGGGAGGTGGGTGATTTCTCTCTCTTGCCAGGGAGAAGAGCAAAGGGAGAGCAGAGCCGGCCCGGCCTGCAGGCGAAGGGGGGAAGGGCAGGGGTTTGCTGACAGCCGGGGCTGGGGGGGAGGGGGGGGTTGCAGACCCGGGACCTGGCTTGCACCGGGGAATGTCTCGGCGCCAGGCCTTGGGCCTGCCAATGCCACTTGGGGTTTGACCACCAGCTGCCCTGGCAGAGCTCGCTGGGCTCCACCTTCGCAGCCCCTTCACCACTGCCAGCCACTGTGGCCCCGCCCGTGTGCCGCCCACAGTCCCTGGCCTGAGCCCCCCTTCTGAGCAGGGGGCTGGAGCCCGGGCAGCCCTGCCTGGGGGCCACAGTCCCACGGGGGCGGAGCTAGGCCCTCCCTGCAGCCCCGTTTCTCGGCACCGAGAAGGGCGTCGGGCTGGTAAAGCCCCCACCTTGCTCGCGCCCCTGCAGCCCCAGCTGGCCTCTCCGTGGGCCTGGGTGGGTGGCACCCTGTGGTGGGCATGGCCACGTGCTCGCGCCTGGGCGGGGTGGGGAGGGAAACGCCCCATTGCGAAGCCGTGTCCCTTTGCTCCAGGCCCGGGGAGGGCGTGGGCTGTCAGTGGCGTTTCCGTGCTGGGCCACGTACAGGCGGGGAAGGGCCCTGCTAGGGACGCTGCCGCCGAGCCTGGCTCAATTATTACCATTTGCTCCCCCGGGCCCTTGCCCCAATTGTCAACCACGGAGCTCGGAGCTGCCAGCCTCCTCACCCGCCCTGGCCTGGGCAGTAAGGGGGCGGGCCCAGCCTGCCACGGGCCCAGGGACACAGGAGATAGGGGCTGATCTTCAGCACAGGGGGCAGGGGGGCAGGATGTGCCGTCCACCTGTGGCATGGGGAGAGCAGCCGCCTGCCCCGCCCAGCACCGCTCTGCGGCAGGGGGGCGGGGATCTCACCCCCTTGGTGGCAGGGCCGGTGGCCCAGGCCAGCCCGGTCCTTGTGGGGCTTGGCTCATTCCTGCTGGGCAAGGGGGTTTCGGAGGGGGGGAGCAGAGCCCACGCTGGGCAGGGACCCCCACCCGGGGAGCCAGGCGCTGTCCTGGCACGGAACAGGCTCAGTGCCCAGTGTCTAGACCAGTCGCCCCGGCTCTGAGCCAGGCGAGGGACCTGCCCTCCCCACCCCCGCACAGGGCTGTCCGGCCTTGGGGTGGCCCCTCTGCCCGAGGGACGAGAAGCCCCGGGAGGCCCTTGGCCGCGCCCAGCCCGGAGCCATGCCCCAGTGCTTACAGGAGGCCTGCGACCCGCGGGGAGCCTGTGCCCGCCCGCCCCGCCGTGTGTGTGACCTGGGACGCCAGCTCGGGCCCGTCGTCTTGCGAAGCTGTCTGTGGTTCGTGACCGTGGGGTGTGGTGTGTCCGGTGCAGTCGTGTTGGTGAGCGTTGTGTGTGCGTCGTTGTGCCGTGCGGGGGCGGCGTTCCCGGACCCTCGGACAGACAGCTCAGCCTCCGGCAGGGCGGGAGCAAAGTGCCAAGGCGTGGGGCGGGGCGGGGCGGGAGGGGGCTGCGTGCCTGGGGCCAGGGCCCTTCAGGGATGGGGATGGGGTCAGGCACATGGTGTCGGATGGGGGGCTCACCAATTCCCTCCCAGCCTCATTTCTGTCCCATCCCCGGTGTGCACGCTCAGATGAGACGGGCACAGGGCTGGGCTCCGGGCACAGCCCCCCCCCATCAGTCCAGAGCCCGCCCGTGTCGGCAGGAGAGCCGATCTCCTTGGGGAATTGCTGCTAGTTCTGACCACCCAGCCGGGGAGCCCAGCGCTCGACAGGGCCCACGGGAGGGAGCCACGAGCCAGGCTGGGAGGGTCGGCCAGGGCTGGCCGTGGGAGCCCACGGGAGGGAGCCACGAGCCAGGCTGGGAGGGTCGGCCAGGGCTGGCTGTGGGAGCCCACAGGAGGGAGCCACGAGCCAGGCTGGGAGGGTCGGCCAGGGCTGGCCGTGGGAGCCCACGGGAGGGAGCCACGAGCCAGGCTGGGAGGGTCGGCCAGGGCTGGCTGGCCTGCTCTGCACAGGCTGGTGGTACGTGGTTGGGGGCTCGTCCAAGGAGCCCTAGAGGCAGCCGGGCTCTTAGCCCCTCGCAGGGAGCACTGGGTGGGGGGAGACCAGTTGATGTGAAGGAATCGGGGAGGGTGGAGGGTTATAAATCTCCCTTCGGAAATGGGGCATAGCACAGCCTGGGGCAGACCCCTCTCCTGGGCCTCCCAGCTGGTCCCCAGCGCTCTGCCCCACGCTGCCGGCCCGGCGCCCACGTCTGCCTTCGCAGGCAGGAAGCAACCCAAGAGCGGGGCTGGCTCCCGGCAGGGCTGCGCTCCCAAGGGGCTGGTGCCACCCGTGTGCTTCGATGGACGTTTCGGTTCATTCTTCCCGCGTATTTCTAACTGTACAGAGGTGGGGGTGGGTCCGGCCCGGCTGTTCGCTCACCGCACACATAGTGTAGGCAACGTATCCTTGATTGTGCTATTAGCGTTTGTGTATGTGGCAATGTAAAGAACTGTGTATAGTGCATTGTACAGCATATTTTCATGAATAAAATTGTTTTAAATATTACAAGGATGGTCAGCTGGATTCCCTGTGTGTGTGTGCGTGTGTGTGTGTGCATGCCCCTCTGTGTGCGCGCACATGTGTGCGCATGCCCCTGTGTTTGTGTGTGTGTGCGTGCCCCTCTGTGTGTGCACGCACATGTCTGAATGCCCCTGTGTGTGTGTGTGTGCGTGCATGCCCGCGCGTGTGTGCGTGCATGTGCATGCCCCTGTATGTGTGCACACACGTGTGTGTGGATGTCCCTGTGTGTGTGCATGCCCCTGTTATGTCTGTGTGCATGCCCCTATGTGCGTGCACACATATGTGAGCATGCCCCTGTGTGTGTGCGTGCGTGCCCCTATGTTTATGCGTGTGCAAGGATGGGGAGGTCAGTGACTGTGGGGAAGGTGGCAGGTGAAGGGGTGCGAGGACGCTGATTGGTGCTTGGGTGCCCCATGGCTTATTCTGGGCGCTCGCCCTGGGACGTTTGGCAAAGGTGGGAAGGCTGCAGCAGCTCCGGCTTTTATTCCTTGGAAAGTAAAGGGCCACGGTGGGAAGCCACGGCCAGGATGAGAGTAGCTGTTCGCCAAACAGGCCCAGTGCAGCCCAGCTCAGCAGAAGCCCCTCCCCTGCCACTCGACCACTGGGAACGCTAGCAAGGCTCTGCTGCCCCAGGTCAACACTCGCAAAGTCCCTGGTGCCAGGCTAATGCCCCGCACCCAGCCTCCGTGTTCACAGCCACGCCCCCCCGGCCAACCCCTGCCACACCCACCACCACCCCCTTCACAGCCACGTCCCCTCCCAACTCCTCCCATGGCACCTCCCCCTTCACAGCCACGCCCCCCGGCCAACCCCTGCCACACCACCACCCCCTTCACAGCCACGTCCCCTCCCAACTCCTCCCATGGCACCTCCCCCTTCACAGCCACGTCCCCCGGCCAACCCCTGCCACACCACCACCTGCTTCACAGCCACGTCCCCTCCCAACTCCTCCCATGGCACCTCCCCCTTCACAGCCACGCCCCCCGGCCAACCCCTGCCACACCACCACCCCCTTCACAGCCACGTCCCCTCCCAACTCCTCCCATGGCACCTCCCCCTTCACAGCCACGTCCCCCGGCCAACCCCTGCCACACCACCACCTGCTTCACAGCCACGTCCCCTCCCAACTCCTCCCATGGCACCTCCCCCTTCAAAGCCACGTCCCCCGGCCAACCCCTGCCACACCACCACCTGCTTCACCGCCACGTCCCCTCCCAACTCCTCCCATGGCACCACCCCCTTCACAGCCACGTCTCCTCCCACCCCTTCCACGCCACCTCCCCCTTCACAGCCACGTCCCCCTCCCAACTCCTCCCATGGCACCACCCCCTTCACAGCCACATCCCCTCCCAATTCCTCCCACGCCACCTCCCCCTTCACAGCCACATCCCCTCCCAACTCCTCTCATGGCACCACCCCCTTCCCAGCCACATCCCCTCCCAACTCCTCCCACGGCACCACCCCCTTCACAGCCACATCCCCTCCCAACTCCTCCCATGGCACCACCCCCTTCACAGCCACGTCCCCTCCCAACTCTTCCCATGGCACCACCCCCTTCACAGCCACGTCCCCTCCCAACTCCTCCCATGGCACCACCCCCTTCACAGCCATGTCTCCTCCCACCCCTCCCACGCCACCTCCCCCTTCACAGCCACTTCCCCCGGCCAACCCCTGCCACACCACCACCCCCTTCACAGCCACGTCCCCTCCCAACTCCTCCCATGGCACCTCCCCCTTCACAGCCACGCCCCCCGGCCAACCCCTGCCACACCACCACCCCCTTCACAGCCACGTCCCCTCCCAACTCCTCCCATGGCACCTCCCCCTTCACAGCCACGTCCCCCGGCCAACCCCGGCCACACCACCACCTGCTTCACAGCCACGTCCCCTCCCAACTCCTCCCATGGCACCTCCCCCTTCACAGCCACGTCTCCTCCCACCCCTCCCACGCCACCTCCCCCTTCACAGCCACGTCCCCCTCCCAACTCCTCCCATGGCACCACCCCCTTCACAGCCACATCCCCTCCCAACTCCTCCCACGCCACCTCCCCCTTCACAGCCACATCCCCTCCCAACTCCTCTCATGGCACCACCCCCTTCACAGCCACATCCCCTCCCAACTCCTCCCACGGCACCACCCCCTTCACAGCCACATCCCCTCCCAACTCCTCCCATGGCACCACCCCCTTCACAGCCACGTCCCCTCCCAACTCCTCCCATGGCACCACCCCCTTCAAAGCCACGTACCCCGGCCAACCCCTGCCACACCACCACCTGCTTCACAGCCATGTCCCCTGGCCAACCTCTGCCACACCACCACCTGCTTCACCGCCATGTCCCCTGGCCAACCCCTGCCACACCACCCCCCCTTCACAGCCACGTCCCCCGGCCAACCCCTGCCACACCACCACCTGCTTCACAGCCATGTCCCCCGGCCAACCCCTGCCACACCATCACCTGCTTCACCGCCACGTCCCCTCCCAACTCCTCCCATGGCACCTCCCCTTTCACAGCCACGTCCCCTGGCCAACCCCTGCCACACCACCACCTGCTTCACAGCCACGTCCCCTCCCAACTCCTCCCATGGCACCACCCCCTTCACAGCCACGTCTCCTCCCAACCCCTCCCACGCCACCTCCCCCTTCACAGCCACGTCCCCCTCCCAACTCCTCCCATGGCACCACCCCCTTCAGAGCCACGTCCCCTCCCAACTCCTCCCACGGCACCACCCCCTTCACAGCCACGTCCCCTCCCAACTCCTCCCATGGCACCTCCCCCTTCACAGCCACGTCCCCCGGCCAACCCCTGCCACACCACCACCTGCTTCACAGCCATGTCCCCTG